>NC_089875.1:87549783-87849783 GCF_040182565.1 Anser cygnoides
AGGGACACCGGGAATGGTGAATCCTGGAATCAAGCAAATAGTGTTATTTTCCTCTCGAGCTCTTTAACAGGGGAAACCTAATTTGTTAGTATTCAAAATGCCATTGTTACCTCTGCAGCTTTGTGCTGGTGCTGGGAGTGAGCAAAGGTGGTCATTGAAGGGGTCATCTGCCCATTCTCAAAGTAAGTTTCCTCACTGCAGCCAGGCCCCCGGGCACAGTGCAGGACTTGATTTCCTCTGAGGTCTAGAGGGATCAAATAAGGCCAGGTGTTTTCCATTTGCAGTAAGAACATACCATCCATTTCAACAAGTAAGGGCAAGGTGTTATAGGGTGGAAATGAAGCAGTTCATATGTTCTCAACACAGTTCGGTTGGGTCAGGCTTCCTCCAGTTCTTCCTTTTGGGGAGAGAGAGCTAACAGCACCATTGCTGGCAGTGTTGGGAGGAGGGAATTGGAACCTTCTTGGCCCAAAGAACTGCAGGAATCTGTTCCAAATACACAAGGGCAATTAGGAAATCAAGAAGCCAGTGGGCAGGAATTGCGTGGTTTGAAAACACCTGGACTCTGAAGGCGAGCGTGGCTGGTGGCTGCTTCCCTCAGGTGGCTTCTGGGCTACCTGAGCACCCATAGCAGAGCTGTTTTATCATGCGGTAATTTCAAATTCTTCAGTTCGAGCAGCAAGAGCTCTAAAGTCACTGTGCTCCTGAACAGGATTTTATTATTTGGCGATAGAGAATAGTTGTTGTGGTAAGGAAACTGCCTTGTTTTGTCATCACAGGATAACCGTGTTGCTGATCTCTCTCTCACCCATGATCCCTCATGCATGAAGTTCAGGCAAAGGTGGACTGAAAGGAAGAGCACGTCCACGAAATAACGGGGATTGTCCAAAAGACCAAAGGCGTCTAGCGTGAAAAACCTCTTTTGGTAGAGAGAGAGACTGATGGATGACTATGTTTGCTCTATAGGTTTCCTAATTTGGGATTTAAATTTTCATCCACCCTATGATCCACCTGATAGCTTGCTTGTAGAAATAAAGATGGTTACGATCTGTCCCTGGGCAAAGCAAACGTAGAATTAAGAAGATATTGAGACATTGGTATCTTACATTGGCAAAGCGGTTGCTGTTCTCTGCCTTTGACACCGCAGCCTGATACAGAGCCATTTTGTCTTTCAAGGAGACATTCTCCTGGAATTCCGTCAGTGTATTGCCGGTGTTGGGAGGGCTCTCTTCTGGAAGTCCTCCTACAGCTTTGCAGCCACCCACTGCAACCACAAAGAGACGTCATAGTTGGGGAGAGGGAGATGGGTGCATGTGTTTCAAAGCTTGAAAGAAAAGCAGTAAGCAAAACAAACAGTATTGCCAACATTTTACCCACTGTGTCGTCGCACTTTTACTTTACAGCACATCAAGTACGGAGCATTTGATTTGTGGAAACCAGAATGCCTTTAACTAATAAAAGTTAACGCATTGTTACCAAAGCAACGCACTGCTAAATCCAAACTATCTTCACCAAAGAAGAAAATGAAGATACCACTTTTTGTAATTGATGGATGCTGCCCATAGTTTTGATATCCTATTTGTAATTTGGGCTGTCTTCATCAAAAGTTATCTTCTCAAAACATAAGACACCATTCTGTTGTGTTTTGCTCAACAAGTATTTAATGGCATCAGGCACTGCTCCATAATGCAACAGACAAAATGGAGAAGGCTAGAAAGCTTGTTTTGCACTGAGAAGAACACCACGTTCTCTCCCTGGGCGGCCTGGGGGCTGCCCTGATGAGGTGAGTGTGCTTGCCCCTTGCCACCTCAGAGACGGAGCGCATTGAACTAAAGGGAGAAATCCGATCCAAGTGGTAAGGCTAACCTTCAGTGTTGGTGGTCTGTCCATTGCCTGAGGACATCTTCTCAAAGATTGCCCTCCCCCGTTTCACGCTGGACATTTCCATGAGAGAAATGTCTGTCTGGCTCCCCAGGCTGAGTGGCCAGTGCTGGTGGCAGTGAGCTTTTGCCACTTTCCGCTTCCTGTTGGAAGACATGGAGGGGATGTGAGTTAGAAGCTACTGGGAGGAGCCAGGTAGGGGCTTTCAGGGGGCAGAAAGGATATGAAGAGGCAGCAGATTGGAAGGGGTGCTGTTGTGGCAGTAGTGTTCTCCGAGTCCTCAGTGAGGAGCGCGGGAATCCTTTTCAGCTGCGGAACCTGCGTGCACTCACCTTCCTGCCACCCAGGGTCTCAAAGTGGCTCTGCAGCTCCTTGACAGAGATGGGGAAGGTCTCAGTCCGGCGAGGGCCACCCAGGGTGACGTCCGCCCTCCCGCTGTCTGCCGCAGCTTCGTCCACGGTGCTGCCTGGGCTGGCTTGCTCTGGTGCCAGGGACCGTGGGGCTGGCAGGCGTTGGAAGGCCGGGGGCTGGGTGCCAGAGCACTGGCGGACTCCCATCTCTTCGTGAGGAGCTTCACAGAGCTCTTCTGCACGGTCAAGTCGGGCAGCTCCATCGCGCCCTGCCAATGCAACGGGTACCTCATGACATAGCTTGTATTTCAGACTGAGCTTCCGTTCTGCGTTGTTCGCTTGTGGGCACTTTACTTTTGCTCTCTTTGTTTTGGGACAAATCTTTAACCAGGGTTTGAGTGGTCTGCAGTATTTCACGGGGGAAGAAGAAGCACTGCAGAAGCGCTAGGTTTCTGCAACCCAAGGGTACTCATGAAGGAAATTCCCTTGGGGCATGTGCACTTGTCAGCAAAGAATTTGACTTTAGGCCTCAACCTGACTTTAAGTCACTTTTGCCACCTGCTCATGGCCGCTTAAATCACTACAGAATGCTGAGGGCAATTCATTCTTAAGTCAAATACTTGGTGAAGACTGCACGTCTGACACTGTCAGGGCCTTGAATTGTTTCCCAGGCTTCGCAGAACCTTCTTAGCCTTTATGAAAATGCAGGAAGAAAATTGGGGGAATACGAAAACCCAAAGAGGTATGGAGCTGGGCTTCAATGACCTTTAGCATTTCACACCGCCTTTGCCGACTGTACTTCCTAACTTTTGCTGGCCACTTCTAAAGTTATCATGCTTAAAACGTGCCGGAGGAAGGCACAAACTAAGGGCTTGGCTGCTTTTTGCTCGATGGCCATGCTGGGCAGGAAGGCAGAGGGATGCGAGAGAGAGAACCAGAAGCTGCTTCAGTTCTTCCCTCTGTCTGGTGACTAATATTCACTGGCCACGGTACTAGAGGATCTCTTCTCCACTAAAGACTCCCTGAAAGTGCACGTGAGAGCTAGCTGCACGCTTCTGACACTGTCACTGGAAGAGCTTGCAGTTTTTCTTCTGCAAGTAAGCAGAGCCACAAGTATCTGAAGCATTCTTTTTTTTTTTTTTTTTTTTCATTTGCCCCCTCTCGCCCACTTATCACACAAACAGTATCAGGCTTTGCGCTAGACCACCTTCGTCCAAAAAAGTGCATGAGCTTGTGTATTCGTAAGGAGCTAATCTTACCGCTTGGCTCTTCTCAGTTGAATTTTCCTTCTGTGACTCTGCTGCACACATTGCGTGCCTGTTGAAAGGAAGGCAAATGTAAACATTCTCTTATTCACCGCTCTCATTTGACTAACGAATGTGAAGCTAGATCGACAGTTCACAGTATGCATTGGAGAAAAGCCTCGTCCTACCTCGTCCGTCACAATCTCACTTCCAAGAAGTGATGGCCGCAGGAAGAGGCGCCGCCTTTTAACCTGCGTGTCTTCATGGTGAGCACACAATCAGTCCACAGTGTCCAGGTTACCGTCTCCACGCGTGGGCATACGGAAACCAAGGCAACCAAGCCAGCCTCCTGGCTTTCCTTACCCCAAAATTCCGAGCAGAGACTCCCCGGGACAGAATCTGTTGTTGGTGCACAACCTCTCCCAGAAAGAACTTGGTGTCCTGAGGGACAAGTTCTTGGGCAGACCGTTGTGGTAGATAATAAAAGCCCTCAAACACAGAGAGCACTGGTTTTTCGTTTTTATTCTCCGCTACACAGCTAACTTCAAATTCTCTCTTAGAGCTAACTGGCAGAATTGTTTGACCAGCTCTAGCATGCCGTGCTTGGTTTTCTTTCACGTACGCATGTTGGTGGTTTTGGGGTGTGTTTGTTTCTTTTCTGGTAGCTAAGAGAAATACCAAAATGTTGGGTAATTTACCCTTGGGGGCGTTCTCTCTTCCCGTAGTATGGAGCAGACTTCTGACTTTCAGGCTACAGCTCCTTGGCCAACCAAACTTTTGAAGGACTCTCTAGTAGGCCAACCCGTTTAGTGAGCTAGTCCTTCTCTAGAGGCACTTATGTATCTTCCTCTGGAAAAGGATCGGGTGGAACTCGGCTGCCCACCTGAGTAAAACCACCACATCTTTAGAAGGCGACACTGAAGAAGTAATCTTACAGTGATCCTATTTGATATCGTTCATATGTAAATACTGAAAAAATATTTTCATGTGCTCATTACTAGCCACAGATTTGACACACTTCAGCTGGAGTGTAAATCCTTCTGAAGGAATCATTTGCTCAAAAGGGGGTTTGTATGGAGGAAAGATGCACTCTGATAGTACAGCCTCACCTATAGGCAGGAAAGTTCTTGTCAAAAGTAAGATGCAAATACAGCAGTGACTGTTTTGTCAGGAAGGCAGTGAAGTTGTCCTGAGGGACTTTGCTGATAGCTGAGTTAGCTGCTGGCTGGCCGCTTCAGCCAGAGAAGATGCTCTTGCCCCTTGTTGGGCTGCAGGCCTACGAAGCCTGTTGCCCCAGGGCACCACCAGACTTGTGCAGCTGTGGCTCAGGGTCCCAGAGGCTCCTTAGCACCGTGCCGCTAGGGATGCTGTGGGAAAGGAAGGACTGGCAAAGGCTTACACTCACGCACAGCCTTCACTCACGCACGCTCACACACCATTTGTGCTCGCTCTCTTGCTGTCCTGTGCACCCACTCTTTCCAGGAGCTTTCCATTCTAGGTGGTTGTCCGTCTCCAGAGCTTGGAGATGGACTCTTGTTGGGGCAGAGGCCAGAAGGCTGCATTTGTTGGTTCCTTCTAACATCTGCAAGCAGAGTTTCTGAGGTTGAGGAGGAACAGGTAGTTTTCCGCTGACTGGAAGCAACTTGTGCAAGGGTCTGTGGACCTTACGATTGGCCTCATTGATCTGCAGTGGTCCGCTTTACCCCTGGTCTCAGCCACACACCCAGGGAGTCTGCGCGTTGCTCTGGTGGTGTGAGTGTTTAAGAGCACGTGACTGATGGCAGGAGAATCCCCCTTTTGGGATGAAAAGCCAGTCACAAATGCAAGCTGTTTTGATGATGAGTTGGGATGATTTGATGTTTCTGTCCTGCTGTGGACTGTGTTTGTTAGGTGTTCACAATGTATGACTGTCACACGTGGTGTGTTTTTCTTTCCTCTGAAACCACAAAAGATGATGGGAGAACTTCCTGCCTTCTAGCATGGAAAGACTACTATAGCTGCATGAATTGTTTTAATGCGATACGCAGGGAGATGGTTCCTGTTGCAGGCAAACTGGTCTTCCACTTCTGGTCCCCAGGAGAGTGGTCATCAAACAAAATTCTCTGAGGAGCACCTGACAAAGATGGTCAGATGTCAGGACACACCTGACAGAGGAAACAGGAAAATTTAAGAGAAAAGATTTTTTCTCTCTTTGCGAAAGTACAGATGAGAAGTTTGAGGGGGGGTAGGGGGAGGGATGGGGAAGGGGGGGGGATCATAGTAGATAATCGGTAATGCAAGAGAAGAGATTTGAGTTGGAGGAGGAGAACTTGGGATGCCCTTCACAACTCTGAAGTGAAGCCTGAAGAAGACTACAGTAGTAAGAATAATGAACTGGGAAATGCTAGAAAAGATTTGACCGTTTTTCTCATATCTGTGGAGTCTTTGCCCTAGCTAAGGAGTAAAAAAAGTGATTTTTCAGAACCCTCATAAACGCTGTGCTTCTAATGATGCTTTGCTTGTTGCATATATACCTAAGGAGGGGAACTGCAAATCTATAACGCTTCCAGAATGGGGCTGCTTGGAGAGGATGTGCTTCGGCTACCTGGTAGCCTCAGGCTCATTGCTGGTGCTGAGGCAGAAGGTCTAATGCAGCCAGCCCAGAGCCCATTAGCTTTGCCAGGGGGCACGAAAGAATATCTGGTCTGGCATGGTAGGAGTAGGAATTTGATTAGGAAAATGCCTTGAGGCAAGCGGCTACAAGAGCCCCAGCAGGGCTTTCCTGGATACTTGTGCACCAGAGAGTGCTCAGGGTGAGCCTTCCCGATTCAAGGAGATTGTAATAAACTCCGCATAGTGCTCTAAAGCCAAGACTAGAAAGAATCGAGCTGCCGATTGCAGGAAGGGACGTTTTCTTCCCAGAACTACACGGCTTCACTAAGTGTGACCTGTTCTTGCTCTGACATGACAAATTTCAGCCTGAGAGACGCCCTGGGTGACCTAATCCAGTATCCCCTCATTTTAACGAGTGGTAATCACAAAACCTGGCAATAATTGTCCTGATTTTCTGAGGAGCATAGTATTGCAGTGCCCACTGATTTCAAAGTAAGATTAATCTTCCAGGGCAGCAGATTGTTGTTATCCTGACATAATGGCAGCCTGTATATCAGACCTGCAGATTGGTACTTTGGAGATCCAGAGCTCTTCTGCTGACTGTGATTTTTACAGTTTTTCTTTCCAGACATGCCTTTGCCAAAGAAAGATGGTAGAAGACTGCTGAGATGCCTACGAATCACAGAATCACCGAATCACTGAATGTTAGGGATTGGAAGGGACCTTGAAAGATCGTCTGGTCCAATGCCCCTGCCGGAGCAGAAGCAGCTAGATCAGGTCACACAGGAACGCGTCCAGGCAGCTTTGGAATGCCTCTGGAGAAGGAAACTCCACATCCCCCCTGTGCAGCCTGTTCCGGTGTTCTGTCACCATCACCATAAAAAAGTTTTGTCTCACATTTAAGTGGAACCTCCTATGTTCCAGCACGCGCCCAGTGCCCCCTGTCCTACTGTTAGATGTCGCTGAGAAGAGCCTGGCTCCGTCCTCCTGACACTCTCCCTTTACATATTCATAAACATTAAGAAGGTCACCCCTCAGTCTCCTCTTCTCCAACTAAAGAGACCCAGCTCCCTCAGCCTTTCCTCAAAAGGGAGACGCTCCACTCCCTTTATCACCCTTGTGGCTCTGTGCTGGACTCTCTCAAGCAGTTCCCTGTCCTTCTGGAACTGGGGGGCCCAGAACTGGACGCAATATTGCAGATGTGGTCTCACTAGGGCAGAGTAGAGGGGGAGGAGAACCTCTCTCGACCTACTAACCACAGCCCTGCTAATACACCCCAGGATGCCATTGGCCTTCTTGGCCACAAGGGCACAGTGCTGGCTCATGGTCAGCCAGCTCTCCGCCAGGACACCCACGTCCCTTCCCCCTTTGCTGCTCTCCAGCAGGGCAGTCCCCAACTTATCCTGGTGTCTGGGGTTGTTCTTGCCCCGATGCAGGGCTCTACACTTGCCCTCGTTATATTTCATGAAGTTTCTCCCCGCCTGATGCTCCAACCTGTTGAGACAGGCAGCAAAAGTTCAGACAAGTCTGTTAGTTTTGAGTCACTTCATCTCTTTATTGTCAACTTGTTGTGCATTACTGCACAACACAGAGACTGTGACGCTTGCGTCTTCGTTCTTCAGGCCGGATTCTGTTGTTTTGAACCCTTGCGCATCCTCCACCAGAAAAGCAGCCCCTTCCTGGTTTGGACGCCTTTGAGAATGGTGTAGGTTCCTGTGGATGTCGTTGATGGCCTTAATTCTGGAAGCCGCACGAGTGCTTCTGCTTTTGGGTTGTCTCAGTGGCTCCCTCATCTGCGGCTCCCCAGGCTTAGGGAGCTGCTCCTCTGAACAGATGTCGCCTTTGTGAACCTTTGGGATTTCTTGCTCACAGACACTTTGAACTGGCAGCCCAGCAGCTCCTTGGTGACGTGGCCGTCTTACAGAATGTGCATGGCTCTTGATGATCGCATTCATGGCTCTCATTCTGGCAAGAGCAGACGGCATGGTGCTTTTGGGCTGGTGCAGTGCTTCGCTCGGCAGTGCCAGTGGAATTGTCTGGTCCGGACAGCCCTCGACATTTTGACGCTTGTCTTCGTTTGTCCTCAAGTTGAGAGTTTCTGTGCATCTGAGGAACTGGTGACAGAAAACATAGCCTTTTAGAGACTGAAAGCAGGGAAAGAAGAGGCTGCCTTCATCAGAGAAGGAAAGGAAAAGCAGAAGCGTTTGAGTTCAACTTTCAGTTGTGTTTGTCATGTAATAGAAGTACTTGCTGAATTACAGGTTGTACTAAATACCACCTTGTGTGCCCGTCATTGCTAAGCTCCGTATATTCCTACTGCTTTCACAGGTTGCATTTTCAGTTGCAACTACATGGTAAAAATAGAAATTCAGACTGTATTTGATAGACTGATGTCTACTCTTACTATAAAGGCACAGACCTTGCCATCTGGTACAGATGTTGCAGTCTCTCTGTCTATGGGAACAGCGTTTTCCTCTGCTGTCCTTTCCGTCTGATGGTCACACACCTCTGTGGAAGTCTTTGGGACCTCCACGTCCATAGCTGCATTGCTTACTGCAATGGAAAGAATAATAATTACTATTATTATTAAAAAAAAAAAAAAAGTAAATGAACAACGGACAATATGAAGAGAAGAAATACGTAGGAAATGGATGGAAGAAGTGTTGAGGGACACGTTATCTATGGCCTGCTGTTTTGCCGTACCTGAATTGCCTGAATGTCAGGGCTCGCACAGGACTGAGGTCTTTGTGTTAACCGAGCGCGTGAATTCTAATACCAGGACTAGACCGCAGAAGCAGCGCCTCTACACCGTGCTCATGGTGTCCAGGCCGGTTCCGCCTGGCTATAAATTGAGCCTTTATCATCCACAGTTTCGGCTATACAGGGGCAAGGGTTTGCGTGTGTCTTCAGACATCTCTTAAAATGCCCCGCTCTTTCCAGCAGCTCAGCACAAATTTGGAGCTACCTCCTTCTGCCAAACTCCTCTCTGTGTACCAGCACGGAAAGCTGTTTCTTAGGTCCCACTGAGACCAATGAATGTGCTTAGCTGAGGAAGGAGGCACTGAACAACTTGGAGCAATGTCCCGTATCTGTATCCTAAAAGCAGCCCCACGTTTGTGCCAGTAAAGACAGTTGCCAAGAACTTGGTTTGTCGTGCTCCTTTGGGAGCCATTACTCTCAAGCCACTTCTTACCTGCTTCATCAGTATGCCGGGTGAGTGTAGAAGCCCCGTTTGTCTCTGGAGTCACTTGCTCCCCGAGAGAAACCTGTGCACAAAACCTTCACGTTACTGCGGGATTTAGTGCAACATGGAAGAATACTCCATATTTCGGCTGCTGTCTTTGAAACATCACAGAGAAGTCTGAGTGGGAAGCCCCATTCATTACCACATCCAAACAACCCTGTCTAGGACACTGTTTTAAAAACATACCTGCCAAATGGTATAATTGTTAATTGATAAACTTACCTCTTTGCTTGGAAAGGCTTCTAGTGGGGCTTCTTTGGAGCTCGTCGCACTGCACTCAGCTTCCCTGGTGCTGCTTGATAGTGGGAGCTGAGTGGTTCTTGAGGTCTCCTGAAAACAAATACAAAGAATCACGTAATTAACAGTAATCTGGATTTGTGTTTCTGCCTGTGAAGGGCTGTCACAAATCAGTTCTACTTTAACAGATGTTAAGCCCAAATGGTTCCTTTATGGCAGTGTACCGTGATGATTTAGGGGATTACGAGCGCCACAAGGAACCCATGTGATGAGAAGGTTGAACCGTTAAAGTTAGGTGAGGCTCGAGGAGGGCGAGTTGAAAAGAAAATGGGGTGCAAATTTTTCCAGGGACACCGGGAATGGTGAATCCTGGAATCAAGCAAATAGTGTTATTTTCCTCTCGAGCTCTTTAACAGGGGAAACCTAATTTGTTAGTATTCAAAATGCCATTGTTACCTCTGCAGCTTTGTGCTGGTGCTGGGAGTGAGCAAAGGTGGTCATTGAAGGGGTCATCTGCCCATTCTCAAAGTGTTTCCTCACTGCAGCCAGGCCCCCGGGCACAGTGTAGGACTTGATTTCCTCTGAGGTCTAGAGGGATCAAATAAGGCCAGGTGTTTTCCATTTGCAGTAAGAACATACCATCCATTTCAACAAGTAAGGGCAAGGTGTTATAGGGTGTAAATGAAGCAGTTCATATGTTCTCAGCACAGTTCGGTTGGGTCAGGCTTCCTCCAGTTCTTCCTTTTGGGGAGGGAGAGCTAACAGCACCATTGCTGGCAGTGTTGGGAGGAGGGAATTGGAACCTTCTTGGCCCAAAGAACTGCAGGAATCTGTTCCAAATACACAAGGGCAATTAGGAAATCAAGAAGCCAGTGGGCAGGAATTGCGTGGTTTGAAAACACCTGGACTCTGAAGGCGAGCGTGGCTGGTGGCTGCTTCCCTCAGGTGGCTTCTGGGCTACCTGAGCACCCATAGCAGAGCTGTTTTATCATGCGGTAATTTCAAATTCTTCAGTTCGAGCAGCAAGAGCTCTAAAGTCACTGTGCTCCTGAACAGGATTTTATTATTTGGCGATAGAGAATAGTTGTTGTGGTAAGGAAACTGCCTTGTTTTGTCATCACAGGATAACCGTGTTGCTGATCTCTCTCTCACCCATGATCCTCATACATGAAGTTCAGGCAAAGGTGCACTGAAAGGAAGAGCACGTCCACGAAATAACGGGGATTGTCCAAAAGACCAAAGGCATCTAGCGTGAAAAACCTCTTTTGGTAGAGAGAGAGACTGATGGATGACTATGTTTGCTCTATAGGTTTCCTAATTTGGGATTTAAATTTTCATCCACCCTATGATCCACCTGATAGCTTGCTTGTAGAAATAAAGATGGTTACGATCTGTCCCTGGGCAAAGCAAACGTAGAATTAAGAAGATATTGAGACATTGGTATCTTACATTGGCAAAGCGGTTGCTGTTCTCTGCCTTTGACACCGCAGCCTGATACAGAGCCATTTTGTCTTTCAAGGAGACATTCTCCTGGAATTCCGTCAGTGTATTGCCGGTGTTGGGAGGGCTCTCTTCTGGAAGTCCTCCTACAGCTTTGCAGCCACCCACTGCAACCACAAAGAGACGTCATAGTTGGGGAGAGGGAGATGGGTGCATGTGTTTCAAAGCTTGAAAGAAAAGCAGTAAGCAAAACAAACAGTATTGCCAACATTTTACCCACTGTGTCGTCGCACTTTTACTTTACAGCACATCAAGTACGGAGCATTTGATTTGTGGAAACCAGAATGCCTTTAACTAATAAAAGTTAACGCATTGTTACCAAAGCAACGCACTGCTAAATCCAAACTATCTTCACCAAAGAAGAAAATGAAGATACCACTTTTTTGTAATTGATGGATGCTGCCCATAGTTTTGATATCCTATTTGTAATTTGGGCTGTCTTCATCAAAAGTTATCTTCTCAAAACATAAGACACCATTCTGTTGTGTTTTGCTCAACAAGTATTTAATGGCATCAGGCACTGCTCCATAATGCAACAGACAAAATGGAGAAGGCTAGAAAGCTTGTTTTGCACTGAGAAGAACACCACGTTCTCTCCCTGGGCGGCCTGGGGGCTGCCCTGATGAGGTGAGTGTGCTTGCCCCTTGCCACCTCAGAGACGGAGCGCATTGAACTAAAGGGAGAAATCCGATCCAAGTGGTAAGGCTAACCTTCAGTGTTGGTGGTCTGTCCATTGCCTGAGGACATCTTCTCAAAGATTGCCCTCCCCCGTTTCACGCTGGACATTTCCATGAGAGAAATGTCTGTCTGGCTCCCAGGCTGAGTGGCCAGTGCTGGTGGCAGTGAGCTTTTGCCACTTTCCGCTTCCTGTTGGAAGACATGGAGGGGATGTGAGTTAGAAGCTACTGGGAGGAGCCAGGTAGGGCTTTCAGGGGGCAGAAAGGATATGAAGAGGCAGCAGATTGGAAGGGGGTGCTGTTGTGGCAGTAGTGTTCTCCGAGTCCTCAGTGAGAGCGCGGGAATCCTTTTCAGCTGCGGAACCTGCGTGCACTCACCTTCCTGCCACCCAGGGTCTCAAAGTGGCTCTGCAGCTCCTTGACAGAGATGGGGAAGGTCTCAGTCCGGCGAGGGCCACCCAGGGTGACGTCCGCCCTCCCGCTGTCTGCCGCAGCTTCGTCCACGGTGCTGCCTGGGCTGGCTTGCTCTGGTGCCAGGGACCGTGGGGCTGGCAGGCGTTGGAAGGCCGGGCTGGGTGCCAGAGCACTGGCGGACTCCCATCTCTTCGTGAGGAGCTTCACAGAGCTCTTCTGCACGGTCAAGTCGGGCAGCTCCATCGCGCCCTGCCAATGCAACGGGTACCTCATGACATAGCTTGTATTTCAGACTGAGCTTCCGTCTGCGTTGTTCGCTTGTGGGCACTTTACTTTTGCTCTCTTTGTTTTGGGACAAATCTTTAACCAGGGTTTGAGTGGTCTGCAGTATTTCACGGGGGAAGAAGAAGCACTGCAGAAGCGCTAGGTTTCTGCAACCCAAGGGTACTCATGAAGGAAATTCCCTTGGGGCATGTGCACTTGTCAGCAAAGAATTTGACTTTAGGCCTCAACCTGACTTTAAGTCACTTTTGCCACCTGCTCATGGCCGCTTAAATCACTACAGAATGCTGAGGGCAATTCATTCTTAAGTCAAATACTTGGTGAAGACTGCACGTCTGACACTGTCAGGGCCTTGAATTGTTTCCCAGGCTTCGCAGAACCTTCTTAGCCTTTATGAAAATGCAGGAAGAAAATTGGGGGAATACGAAAACCCAAAGAGGTATGGAGCTGGGCTTCAATGACCTTTAGCATTTCACACCGCCTTTGCCGACTGTACTTCCTAACTTTTGCTGGCCACTTCTAAAGTTATCATGCTTAAAACGTGCCGGAGGAAGGCACAAACTAAGGGCTTGGCTGCTTTTTGCTCGATGGCCATGCTGGGCAGGAAGGCAGAGGGATGCGAGAGAGAGAACCAGAAGCTGCTTCAGTTCTTCCCTCTGTCTGGTGACTAATATTCACTGGCCACGGTACTAGAGGATCTCTTCTCCACTAAAGACTCCCTGAAAGTGCACGTGAGAGCTAGCTGCACGCTTCTGACACTGTCACTGGAAGAGCTTGCAGTTTTTCTTCTGCAAGTAAGCAGAGCCACAAGTATCTGAAGCATTCTTTTTTTTTTTTTTTTTTTTCATTTGCCCCCTCTCGCCCACTTATCACACAAACAGTATCAGGCTTTGCGCTAGACCACCTTCGTCCAAAACAGTGCATGAACTTGTGTATTCGTAAGGAGCTAATCTTACCGCTTGGCTCTTCTCAGTTGAATTTTCCTTCTGTGACTCTGCTGCACACATTGCGTGCCTGTTGAAAGGAAGGCAAATGTAAACATTCTCTTATTCACTGCTCTCATTTGACTAACGAATGTGAAGCTAGATCGACAGTTCACAGTATGCATTGGAGAAAAGCCTCGTCCTACCTCGTCCGTCACAATCTCACTTCCAAGAAGTGATGGCCGCAGGAAGAGGCGCCGCCTTTTAACCTGCGTGTCTTCATGGTGAGCACACAATCAGTCCACAGTGTCCAGGTTACCGTCTCCACGCGTGGGCATACGGAAACCAAGGCAACCAAGCCAGCCTCCTGGCTTTCCTTACCCCAAAATTCCGAGCAGAGACTCCCCGGGACAGAATCTGTTGTTGGTGCACAACCTCTCCCAGAAAGAACTTGGTGTCCTGAGGGACAAGTTCTTGGGCAGACCGTTGTGGTAGATAATAAAAGCCCTCAAACACAGAGAGCACTGGTTTTTCGTTTTTATTCTCCGCTACACAGCTAACTTCAAATTCTCTCTTAGAGCTAACTGGCAGAATTGTTTGACCAGCTCTAGCATGCCGTGCTTGGTTTTCTTTCATGTACGCATGTTGGTGGTTTTGGGGTGTGTTTGTTTCTTTTCTGGTAGCTAAGAGAAATACCAAAATGTTGGGTAATTTACCCTTGGGGGCGTTCTCTCTTCCCGTAGTATGGAGCAGACTTCTGACTTTCAGGCTACAGCTCCTTGGCCAACCAAACTTTTGAAGGACTCTCTAGTAGGCCAACCCGTTTAGTGAGCTAGTCCTTCTCTAGAGGCACTTATGTATCTTCCTCTGGAAAAGGATCGGGTGGAACTCGGCTGCCCACCTGAGTAAAACCACCACATCTTTAGAAGGCGACACTGAAGAAGTAATCTTACAGTGATCCTATTTGATATCGTTCATATGTAAATACTGAAAAAATATTTTCATGTGCTCATTACTAGCCACAGATTTGACACACTTCAGCTGGAGTGTAAATCCTTCTGAAGGAATCATTTGCTCAAAAGGGGGTTTGTATGGAGGAAAGATGCACTCTGATAGTACAGCCTCACCTATAGGCAGGAAAGTTCTTGTCAAAAGTAAGATGCAAATACAGCAGTGACTGTTTTGTCAGGAAGGCAGTGAAGTTGTCCTGAGGGACTTTGCTGATAGCTGAGTTAGCTGCTGGCTGGCCGCTTCAGCCAGAGAAGATGCTCTTGCCCCTTGTTGGGCTGCAGGCCTACGAAGCCTGTTGCCCCAGGGCACCACCAGACTTGTGCAGCTGTGGCTCAGGGTCCCAGAGGCTCCTTAGCACCGTGCCGCTAGGGATGCTGTGGGAAAGGAAGGACTGGCAAAGGCTTACACTCACGCACAGCCTTCACTCACGCACGCTCACACACCATTTGTGCTCGCTCTCTTGCTGTCCTGTGCACCCACTCTTTCCAGGAGCTTTCCATTCTAGGTGGTTGTCCGTCTCCAGAGCTTGGAGATGGACTCTTGTTGGGGCAGAGGCCAGAAGGCTGCATTTGTTGGTTCCTTCTAACATCTGCAAGCAGAGTTTCTGAGGTTGAGGAGGAACAGGTAGTTTTCTGCTGACGGGAAGCAACTTGTGCAAGGGTCTGTGGACCTTACGATTGGCCTCATTGATCTGCAGTGGTCCGCTTTACCCCTGGTCTCAGCCACACACCCAGGGAGTCTGCGCGTTGCTCTGGTGGTGTGAGTGTTTAAGAGCACGTGACTGATGGCAGGAGAATCCCCCTTTTGGGATGAAAAGCCAGTCACAAATGCAAGCTGTTTTGATGATGAGTTGGGATGATTTGATGTTTCTGTCCTGCTGTGGACTGTGTTTGTTAGGTGTTCACAATGTATGACTGTCACACGTGGTGTGTTTTTCTTTCCTCTGAAACCACAAAAGATGATGGGAGAACTTCCTGCCTTCTAGCATGGAAAGATTACTATAGCTGCATGAATTGTTTTAATGCGATACGCAGGGAGATGGTTCCTGTTGCAGGCAAACTGGTCTTCCACTTCTGGTCCCCAGGAGAGTGGTCATCAAACAAAATTCTCTGAGGAGCACCTGACAAAGATGGTCAGATGTCAGGACACACCTGACAGAGGAAACAGGAAAATTTAAGAGAAAAGATTTTTTCTCTCTTTGCGAAAGTACAGATGAGAAGTTTGAGGGGGGGGAGGGGGAGGGATGGGGAAGGGGGGGGGATCATAGTAGATAATCGGTAATGCAAGAGAAGAGATTTGAGTTGGAGGAGGAGAACTTGGGATGCCCTTCACAACTCTGAAGTGAAGCCTGAAGAAGACTACAGTAGTAAGAATAATGAACTGGGAAATGCTAGAAAAGATTTGACCGTTTTTCTCATATCTGTGGAGTCTTTGCCCTAGCTAAGGAGTAAAAAAAGTGATTTTTCAGAACCCTCATAAACGCTGTGCTTCTAATGATGCTTTGCTTGTTGCATATATACCTAAGGCGGGGAACTGCAAATCTATAACGCTTCCAGAATGGGGCTGCTTGGAGAGGATGTGCTTCGGCTACCTGGTAGCCTCAGGCTCATTGCTGGTGCTGAGGCAGAAGGTCTAATGCAGCCAGCCCAGAGCCCATTAGCTTTGCCAGGGGGCACGAAAGAATATCTGGTCTGGCATGGTAGGAGTAGGAATTTGATTAGGAAAATGCCTTGAGGCAAGCGGCTACAAGAGCCCCAGCAGGGCTTTCCTGGATACTTGTGCACCAGAGAGTGCTCAGGGTGAGCCTTCCCGATTCCAGGAGATTGTAATAAACTCCGCATAGTGCTCTAAAGCCAAGACTAGAAAGAATCGAGCTGCCGATTGCAGGAAGGGACGTTTTGTTCCCAGAACTACACGGCTTCACTAAGTGTGACCTGTTCTTGCTCTGACATGACAAATTTCAGCCTGAGAGACGCCCTGGGTGACCTAATCCAGTATACCCTCATTTTAACGAGTGGTAATCACAAAACCTGGCAATAATTGTCCTGATTTTCTGAGGAGCATAGTATTGCAGTGCCCACTGATTTCAAAGTAAGATTAATCTTCCAGGGCAGCAGATTGTTGTTATCCTGACATAATGGCAGCCTGTATATCAGACCTGCAGATTGGTACTTTGGAGATCCAGAGCTCTTCTGCTGACTGTGATTTTTACAGTTTTTCTTTCCAGACATGCCTTTGCCAAAGAAAGATGGTAGAAGACTGCTGAGATGCCTACGAATCACAGAATCACCGAATCACTGAATGTTAGGGATTGGAAGGGACCTTGAAAGATCGTCTGGTCCAATGCCCCTGCCGGAGCAGGAGCAGCTAGATCAGGTCACACAGGAACGCGTCCAGGCAGCTTTGGAATGCCTCTGGAGAAGGAAACTCCACATCCCCCCTGTGCAGCCTGTTCCGGTGTTCTGTCACCATCACCATAAAAAAGTTTTGTCTCGCATTTAAGTGGAACCTCCTATGTTCCAGCACGCACCCAGTGCCCCCTGTCCTACTGTTAGATGTCGCTGAGAAGAGCCTGGCTCCGTCCTCCTGACACTCTCCCTTTACATGTTCATAAACATTAAGAAGGTCACCCCTCAGTCTCCTCTTCTCCAACTAAAGAGACCCAGCTCCCTCAGCCTTTCCTCAAAAGGGAGACGCTCCACTCCCTTTATCACCCTTGTGGCTCTGTGCTGGACTCTCTCAAGCAGTTCCCTGTCCTTCTGGAACTGGGGGGCCCAGAACTGGACGCAATATTGCAGATGTGGTCTCACTAGGGCAGAGTAGAGGGGGAGGAGAACCTCTCTCGACCTACTAACCACAGCCCTGCTAATACACCCCAGGATGCCATTGGCCTTCTTGGCCACAAGGGCACAGTGCTGGCTCATGGTCAGCCAGCTCTCCGCCAGGACACCCACGTCCCTTCCCCCTTTGCTGCTCTCCAGCAGGGCAGTCCCCAACTTATCCTGGTGTCTGGGGTTGTTCTTGCCCCGATGCAGGGCTCTACACTTGCCCTCGTTATATTTCATGAAGTTTCTCCCCGCCTGATGCTCCAACCTGTTGAGACAGGCAGCAAAAGTTCAGACAAGTCTGTTAGTTTTGAGTCACTTCATCTCTTTATTGTCAACTTGTTGTGCATTACTGCACAACACAGAGACTGTGACGCTTGCGTCTTCGTTCTTCAGGCCGGATTCTGTTGTTTTGAACCCTTGCGCATCCTCCACCAGAAAAGCAGCCCCTTCCTGGTTTGGACGCCTTTGAGAATGGTGTAGGTTCCTGTGGATGTCGTTGATGGCCTTAATTCTGGAAGCCGCACGAGTGCTTCTGCTTTTGGGTTGTCTCAGTGGCTCCCTCATCTGCGGCTCCCCAGGCTTAGGGAGCTGCTCCTCTGAACAGATGTCGCCTTTGTGAACCTTTGGGATTTCTTGCTCACAGACACTTTGAACTGGCAGCCCAGCAGCTCCTTGGTGACGTGGCCGTCTTACAGAATGTGCATGGCTCTTGATGATCGCATTCATGGCTCTCATTCTGGCAAGAGCAGACGGCATGGTGCTTTTGGGCTGGTGCAGTGCTTCGCTCGGCAGTGCCAGTGGAATTGTCTGGTCCGGACAGCCCTCGACATTTTGACGCTTGTCTTCGTTTGTCCTCAAGTTGAGAGTTTCTGTGCATCTGAGGAACTGGTGACAGAAAACATAGCCTTTTAGAGACTGAAAGCAGGGAAAGAAGAGGCTGCCTTCATCAGAGAAGGAAAGGAAAAGCAGAAGCGTTTGAGTTCAACTTTCAGTTGTGTTTGTCATGTAATAGAAGTACTTGCTGAATTACAGGTTGTACTAAATACCACCTTGTGTGCCCGTCATTGCTAAGCTCCGTATATTCCTACTGCTTTCACAGGTTGCATTTTCAGTTGCAACTACATGGTAAAAATAGAAATTCAGACTGTATTTGATAGACTGATGTCTACTCTTACTATAAAGGCACAGACCTTGCCATCTGGTACAGATGTTGCAGTCTCTCTGTCTATGGGAACAGCGTTTTCCTCTGCTGTCCTTTCCGTCTGATGGTCACACACCTCTGTGGAAGTCTTTGGGACCTCCACGTCCATAGCTGCATTGCTTACTGCAATGGAAAGAATAATAATTACTATTATTATTAAAAAAAAAAAAAAAGTAAATGAACAACGGACAATATGAAGAGAAGAAATACGTAGGAAATGGATGGAAGAAGTGTTGAGGGACACGTTATCTATGGCCTGCTGTTTTGCCGTACCTGAATTGCCTGAATGTCAGGGCTCGCACAGGACTGAGGTCTTTGTGTTAACCGAGCGCGTGAATTCTAATACCAGGACTAGACCGCAGAAGCAGCGCCTCTACACCGTGCTCATGGTGTCCAGGCCGGTTCCGCCTGGCTATAAATTGAGCCTTTATCATCCACAGTTTCGGCTATACAGGGGCAAGGGTTTGCGTGTGTCTTCAGACATCTCTTAAAATGCCCCGCTCTTTCCAGCAGCTCAGCACAAATTTGGAGCTACCTCCTTCTGCCAAACTCCTCTCTGTGTACCAGCACGGAAAGCTGTTTCTTAGGTCCCACTGAGACCAATGAATGTGCTTAGCTGAGGAAGGAGGCACTGAACAACTTGGAGCAATGTCCCGTATCTGTATCCTAAAAGCAGCCCCACGTTTGTGCCAGTAAAGACAGTTGCCAAGAACTTGGTTTGTCGTGCTCCTTTGGGAGCCATTACTCTCAAGCCACTTCTTACCTGCTTCATCAGTATGCCGGGTGAGTGTAGAAGCCCCGTTTGTCTCTGGAGTCACTTGCTCCCCGAGAGAAACCTGTGCACAAAACCTTCACGTTACTGCGGGATTTAGTGCAACATGGAAGAATACTCCATATTTCGGCTGCTGTCTTTGAAACATCACAGAGAAGTCTGAGTGGGAAGCCCCATTCATTACCACATCCAAACAACCCTGTCTAGGACACTGTTTTAAAAACATACCTGCCAAATGGTATAATTGTTAATTGATAAACTTACCTCTTTGCTTGGAAAGGCTTCTAGTGGGGCTTCTTTGGAGCTCGTCGCACTGCACTCAGCTTCCCTGGTGCTGCTTGATAGTGGGAGCTGAGTGGTTCTTGAGGTCTCCTGAAAACAAATACAAAGAATCACGTAATTAACAGTAATCTGGATTTGTGTTTCTGCCTGTGAAGGGCTGTCACAAATCAGTTCTACTTTAACAGATGTTAAGCCCAAATGGTTCCTTTATGGCAGTGTACCGTGATGATTTAGGGGATTACGAGCGCCACAAGGAACCCATGTGATGAGAAGGTTGAACCGTTAAAGTTAGGTGAGGCTCGAGGAGGGCGAGTTGAAAAGAAAATGGGGTGCAAATTTTTCCAGGGACACCGGGAATGGTGAATCCTGGAATCAAGCAAATAGTGTTATTTTCCTCTCGAGCTCTTTAACAGGGGAAACCTAATTTGTTAGTATTCAAAATGCCATTGTTACCTCTGCAGCTTTGTGCTGGTGCTGGGAGTGAGCAAAGGTGGTCATTGAAGGGGTCATCTGCCCATTCTCAAAGTGTTTCCTCACTGCAGCCAGGCCCCCGGGCACAGTGTAGGACTTGATTTCCTCTGAGGTCTAGAGGGATCAAATAAGGCCAGGTGTTTTCCATTTGCAGTAAGAACATACCATCCATTTCAACAAGTAAGGGCAAGGTGTTATAGGGTGTAAATGAAGCAGTTCATATGTTCTCAGCACAGTTCGGTTGGGTCAGGCTTCCTCCAGTTCTTCCTTTTGGGGAGGGAGAGCTAACAGCACCATTGCTGGCAGTGTTGGGAGGAGGGAATTGGAACCTTCTTGGCCCAAAGAACTGCAGGAATCTGTTCCAAATACACAAGGGCAATTAGGAAATCAAGAAGCCAGTGGGCAGGAATTGCGTGGTTTGAAAACACCTGGACTCTGAAGGCGAGCGTGGCTGGTGGCTGCTTCCCTCAGGTGGCTTCTGGGCTACCTGAGCACCCATAGCAGAGCTGTTTTATCATGCGGTAATTTCAAATTCTTCAGTTCGAGCAGCAAGAGCTCTAAAGTCACTGTGCTCCTGAACAGGATTTTATTATTTGGCGATAGAGAATAGTTGTTGTGGTAAGGAAACTGCCTTGTTTTGTCATCACAGGATAACCGTGTTGCTGATCTCTCTCTCACCCATGATCCTCATACATGAAGTTCAGGCAAAGGTGCACTGAAAGGAAGAGCACGTCCACGAAATAACGGGGATTGTCCAAAAGACCAAAGGCATCTAGCGTGAAAAACCTCTTTTGGTAGAGAGAGAGACTGATGGATGACTATGTTTGCTCTATAGGTTTCCTAATTTGGGATTTAAATTTTCATCCACCCTATGATCCACCTGATAGCTTGCTTGTAGAAATAAAGATGGTTACGATCTGTCCCTGGGCAAAGCAAACGTAGAATTAAGAAGATATTGAGACATTGGTATCTTACATTGGCAAAGCGGTTGCTGTTCTCTGCCTTTGACACCGCAGCCTGATACAGAGCCATTTTGTCTTTCAAGGAGACATTCTCCTGGAATTCCGTCAGTGTATTGCCGGTGTTGGGAGGGCTGTCTTCTGGAAGTCCTCCTACAGCTTTGCAGCCACCCACTGCAACCACAAAGAGACGTCATAGTTGGGGAGAGGGAGATGGGTGCATGTGTTTCAAAGCTTGAAAGAAAAGCAGTAAGCAAAACAAACAGTATTGCCAACATTTTACCCACTGTGTCGTCGCACTTTTACTTTACAGCACATCAAGTACGGAGCATTTGATTTGTGGAAACCAGAATGCCTTTAACTAATAAAAGTTAACGCATTGTTACCACAGCAACGCACTGCTAAATCCAAACTATCTTCACCAAAGAAGAAAATGAAGATACCACTTTTTTGTAATTGATGGATGCTGCCCATAGTTTTGATATCCTATTTGTAATTTGGGCTGTCTTCATCAAAAGTTATCTTCTCAAAACATAAGACACCATTCTGTTGTGTTTTGCTCAACAAGTATTTAATGGGCATCAGGCACTGCTCCATAATGCAACAGACAAAATGGAGAAGGCTGGAAAGCTTGTTTTGCACTGAGAAGAACACCACGTTCTCTCCCTGGGCGGCCTGGGGGCTGCCCTGATGAGGTGAGTGTGCTTGCCCCTTGCCACCTCAGAGACGGAGCGCATTGAACTAAAGGGAGAAATCCGATCCAAGTGGTAAGGCTAACCTTCAGTGTTGGTGGTCTGTCCATTGCCTGAGGACATCTTCTCAAAGATTGCCCTCCCCCGTTTCACGCTGGACATTTCCATGAGAGAAATGTCTGTCTGGCTCCCAGGCTGAGTGGCCAGTGCTGGTGGCAGTGAGCTTTTGCCACTTTCCGCTTCCTGTTGGAAGACATGGAGGGGATGTGAGTTAGAAGCTACTGGGAGGAGCCAGGTAGGGCTTTCAGGGGGCAGAAAGGATATGAAGAGGCAGCAGATTGGAAGGGGGTGCTGTTGTGGCAGTAGTGTTCTCCGAGTCCTCAGTGAGAGCGCGGGAATCCTTTTCAGCTGCGGAACCTGCGTGCACTCACCTTCCTGCCACCCAGGGTCTCAAAGTGGCTCTGCAGCTCCTTGACAGAGATGGGGAAGGTCTCAGTCCGGCGAGGGCCACCCAGGGTGACGTCCGCCCTCCCGCTGTCTGCCGCAGCTTCGTCCACGGTGCTGCCTGGGCTGGCTTGCTCTGGTGCCAGGGACCGTGGGGCTGGCAGGCGTTGGAAGGCCGGGCTGGGTGCCAGAGCACTGGCGGACTCCCATCTCTTCGTGAGGAGCTTCACAGAGCTCTTCTGCACGGTCAAGTCGGGCAGCTCCATCGCGCCCTGCCAATGCAACGGGTACCTCATGACATAGCTTGTATTTCAGACTGAGCTTCCGTCTGCGTTGTTCGCTTGTGGGCACTTTACTTTTGCTCTCTTTGTTTTGGGACAAATCTTTAACCAGGGTTTGAGTGGTCTGCAGTATTTCACGGGGGAAGAAGAAGCACTGCAGAAGCGCTAGGTTTCTGCAACCCAAGGGTACTCATGAAGGAAATTCCCTTGGGGCATGTGCACTTGTCAGCAAAGAATTTGACTTTAGGCCTCAACCTGACTTTAAGTCACTTTTGCCACCTGCTCATGGCCGCTTAAATCACTACAGAATGCTGAGGGCAATTCATTCTTAAGTCAAATACTTGGTGAAGACTGCACGTCTGACACTGTCAGGGCCTTGAATTGTTTCCCAGGCTTCGCAGAACCTTCTTAGCCTTTATGAAAATGCAGGAAGAAAATTGGGGGAATACGAAAACCCAAAGAGGTATGGAGCTGGGCTTCAATGACCTTTAGCATTTCACACCGCCTTTGCCGACTGTACTTCCTAACTTTTGCTGGCCACTTCTAAAGTTATCATGCTTAAAACGTGCCGGAGGAAGGCACAAACTAAGGGCTTGGCTGCTTTTTGCTCGATGGCCATGCTGGGCAGGAAGGCAGAGGGATGCGAGAGAGAGAACCAGAAGCTGCTTCAGTTCTTCCCTCTGTCTGGTGACTAATATTCACTGGCCACGGTACTAGAGGATCTCTTCTCCACTAAAGACTCCCTGAAAGTGCACGTGAGAGCTAGCTGCACGCTTCTGACACTGTCACTGGAAGAGCTTGCAGTTTTTCTTCTGCAAGTAAGCAGAGCCACAAGTATCTGAAGCATTCTTTTTTTTTTTTTTTTTTTTCATTTGCCCCCTCTCGCCCACTTATCACACAAACAGTATCAGGCTTTGCGCTAGACCACCTTCGTCCAAAACAGTGCATGAACTTGTGTATTCGTAAGGAGCTAATCTTACCGCTTGGCTCTTCTCAGTTGAATTTTCCTTCTGTGACTCTGCTGCACACATTGCGTGCCTGTTGAAAGGAAGGCAAATGTAAACATTCTCTTATTCACTGCTCTCATTTGACTAACGAATGTGAAGCTAGATCGACAGTTCACAGTATGCATTGGAGAAAAGCCTCGTCCTACCTCGTCCGTCACAATCTCACTTCCAAGAAGTGATGGCCGCAGGAAGAGGCGCCGCCTTTTAACCTGCGTGTCTTCATGGTGAGCACACAATCAGTCCACAGTGTCCAGGTTACCGTCTCCACGCGTGGGCATACGGAAACCAAGGCAACCAAGCCAGCCTCCTGGCTTTCCTTACCCCAAAATTCCGAGCAGAGACTCCCCGGGACAGAATCTGTTGTTGGTGCACAACCTCTCCCAGAAAGAACTTGGTGTCCTGAGGGACAAGTTCTTGGGCAGACCGTTGTGGTAGATAATAAAAGCCCTCAAACACAGAGAGCACTGGTTTTTCGTTTTTATTCTCCGCTACACAGCTAACTTCAAATTCTCTCTTAGAGCTAACTGGCAGAATTGTTTGACCAGCTCTAGCATGCCGTGCTTGGTTTTCTTTCACGTACGCATGTTGGTGGTTTTGGGGTGTGTTTGTTTCTTTTCTGGTAGCTAAGAGAAATACCAAAATGTTGGGTAATTTACCCTTGGGGGCGTTCTCTCTTCCCGTAGTATGGAGCAGACTTCTGACTTTCAGGCTACAGCTCCTTGGCCAACCAAACTTTTGAAGGACTCTCTAGTAGGCCAACCCGTTTAGTGAGCTAGTCCTTCTCTAGAGGCACTTATGTATCTTCCTCTGGAAAAGGATCGGGTGGAACTCGGCTGCCCACCTGAGTAAAACCACCACATCTTTAGAAGGCGACACTGAAGAAGTAATCTTACAGTGATCCTATTTGATATCGTTCATATGTAAATACTGAAAAAATATTTTCATGTGCTCATTACTAGCCACAGATTTGACACACTTCAGCTGGAGTGTAAATCCTTCTGAAGGAATCATTTGCTCAAAAGGGGGTTTGTATGGAGGAAAGATGCACTCTGATAGTACAGCCTCACCTATAGGCAGGAAAGTTCTTGTCAAAAGTAAGATGCAAATACAGCAGTGACTGTTTTGTCAGGAAGGCAGTGAAGTTGTCCTGAGGGACTTTGCTGATAGCTGAGTTAGCTGCTGGCTGGCCGCTTCAGCCAGAGAAGATGCTCTTGCCCCTTGTTGGGCTGCAGGCCTACGAAGCCTGTTGCCCCAGGGCACCACCAGACTTGTGCAGCTGTGGCTCAGGGTCCCAGAGGCTCCTTAGCACCGTGCCGCTAGGGATGCTGTGGGAAAGGAAGGACTGGCAAAGGCTTACACTCACGCACAGCCTTCACTCACGCACGCTCACACACCATTTGTGCTCGCTCTCTTGCTGTCCTGTGCACCCACTCTTTCCAGGAGCTTTCCATTCTAGGTGGTTGTCCGTCTCCAGAGCTTGGAGATGGACTCTTGTTGGGGCAGAGGCCAGAAGGCTGCATTTGTTGGTTCCTTCTAACATCTGCAAGCAGAGTTTCTGAGGTTGAGGAGGAACAGGTAGTTTTCTGCTGACGGGAAGCAACTTGTGCAAGGGTCTGTGGACCTTACGATTGGCCTCATTGATCTGCAGTGGTCCGCTTTACCCCTGGTCTCAGCCACACACCCAGGGAGTCTGCGCGTTGCTCTGGTGGTGTGAGTGTTTAAGAGCACGTGACTGATGGCAGGAGAATCCCCCTTTTGGGATGAAAAGCCAGTCACAAATGCAAGCTGTTTTGATGATGAGTTGGGATGATTTGATGTTTCTGTCCTGCTGTGGACTGTGTTTGTTAGGTGTTCACAATGTATGACTGTCACACGTGGTGTGTTTTTCTTTCCTCTGAAACCACAAAAGATGATGGGAGAACTTCCTGCCTTCTAGCATGGAAAGATTACTATAGCTGCATGAATTGTTTTAATGCGATACGCAGGGAGATGGTTCCTGTTGCAGGCAAACTGGTCTTCCACTTCTGGTCCCCAGGAGAGTGGTCATCAAACAAAATTCTCTGAGGAGCACCTGACAAAGATGGTCAGATGTCAGGACACACCTGACAGAGGAAACAGGAAAATTTAAGAGAAAAGATTTTTTCTCTCTTTGCGAAAGTACAGATGAGAAGTTTGAGGGGGGGTAGGGGGAGGGATGGGGAAGGGGGGGGGATCATAGTAGATAATCGGTAATGCAAGAGAAGAGATTTGAGTTGGAGGAGGAGAACTTGGGATGCCCTTCACAACTCTGAAGTGAAGCCTGAAGAAGACTACAGTAGTAAGAATAATGAACTGGGAAATGCTAGAAAAGATTTGACCGTTTTTCTCATATCTGTGGAGTCTTTGCCCTAGCTAAGGAGTAAAAAAAGTGATTTTTCAGAACCCTCATAAACGCTGTGCTTCTAATGATGCTTTGCTTGTTGCATATATACCTAAGGCGGGGAACTGCAAATCTATAATGCTTCCAGAATGGGGCTGCTTGGAGAGGATGTGCTTCGGCTACCTGGTAGCCTCAGGCTCATTGCTGGTGCTGAGGCAGAAGGTCTAATGCAGCCAGCCCAGAGCCCATTAGCTTTGCCAGGGGGCACGAAAGAATATCTGGTCTGGCATGGTAGGAGTAGGAATTTGATTAGGAAAATGCCTTGAGGCAAGCGGCTACAAGAGCCCCAGCAGGGCTTTCCTGGATACTTGTGCACCAGAGAGTGCTCAGGGTGAGCCTTCCCGATTCCAGGAGATTGTAATAAACTCCGCATAGTGCTCTAAAGCCAAGACTAGAAAGAATCGAGCTGCCGATTGCAGGAAGGGACGTTTTGTTCCCAGAACTACACGGCTTCACTAAGTGTGACCTGTTCTTGCTCTGACATGACAAATTTCAGCCTGAGAGACGCCCTGGGTGACCTAATCCAGTATACCCTCATTTTAACGAGTGGTAATCACAAAACCTGGCAATAATTGTCCTGATTTTCTGAGGAGCATAGTATTGCAGTGCCCACTGATTTCAAAGTAAGATTAATCTTCCAGGGCAGCAGATTGTTGTTATCCTGACATAATGGCAGCCTGTATATCAGACCTGCAGATTGGTACTTTGGAGATCCAGAGCTCTTCTGCTGACTGTGATTTTTACAGTTTTTCTTTCCAGACATGCCTTTGCCAAAGAAAGATGGTAGAAGACTGCTGAGATGCCTACGAATCACAGAATCACCGAATCACTGAATGTTAGGGATTGGAAGGGACCTTGAAAGATCGTCTGGTCCAATGCCCCTGCCGGAGCAGGAGCAGCTAGATCAGGTCACACAGGAACGCGTCCAGGCAGCTTTGGAATGCCTCTGGAGAAGGAAACTCCACATCCCCCCTGTGCAGCCTGTTCCGGTGTTCTGTCACCATCACCATAAAAAAGTTTTGTCTCGCATTTAAGTGGAACCTCCTATGTTCCAGCACGCACCCAGTGCCCCCTGTCCTACTGTTAGATGTCGCTGAGAAGAGCCTGGCTCCGTCCTCCTGACACTCTCCCTTTACATGTTCATAAACATTAAGAAGGTCACCCCTCAGTCTCCTCTTCTCCAACTAAAGAGACCCAGCTCCCTCAGCCTTTCCTCAAAAGGGAGACGCTCCACTCCCTTTATCACCCTTGTGGCTCTGTGCTGGACTCTCTCAAGCAGTTCCCTGTCCTTCTGGAACTGGGGGGCCCAGAACTGGACGCAATATTGCAGATGTGGTCTCACTAGGGCAGAGTAGAGGGGGAGGAGAACCTCTCTCGACCTACTAACCACAGCCCTGCTAATACACCCCAGGATGCCATTGGCCTTCTTGGCCACAAGGGCACAGTGCTGGCTCATGGTCAGCCAGCTCTCCGCCAGGACACCCACGTCCCTTCCCCCTTTGCTGCTCTCCAGCAGGGCAGTCCCCAACTTATCCTGGTGTCTGGGGTTGTTCTTGCCCCGATGCAGGGCTCTACACTTGCCCTCGTTATATTTCATGAAGTTTCTCCCCGCCTGATGCTCCAACCTGTTGAGACAGGCAGCAAAAGTTCAGACAAGTCTGTTAGTTTTGAGTCACTTCATCTCTTTATTGTCAACTTGTTGTGCATTACTGCACAACACAGAGACTGTGACGCTTGCGTCTTCGTTCTTCAGGCCGGATTCTGTTGTTTTGAACCCTTGCGCATCCTCCACCAGAAAAGCAGCCCCTTCCTGGTTTGGACGCCTTTGAGAATGGTGTAGGTTCCTGTGGATGTCGTTGATGGCCTTAATTCTGGAAGCCGCACGAGTGCTTCTGCTTTTGGGTTGTCTCAGTGGCTCCCTCATCTGCGGCTCCCCAGGCTTAGGGAGCTGCTCCTCTGAACAGATGTCGCCTTTGTGAACCTTTGGGATTTCTTGCTCACAGACACTTTGAACTGGCAGCCCAGCAGCTCCTTGGTGACGTGGCCGTCTTACAGAATGTGCATGGCTCTTGATGATCGCATTCATGGCTCTCATTCTGGCAAGAGCAGACGGCATGGTGCTTTTGGGCTGGTGCAGTGCTTCGCTCGGCAGTGCCAGTGGAATTGTCTGGTCCGGACAGCCCTCGACATTTTGACGCTTGTCTTCGTTTGTCCTCAAGTTGAGAGTTTCTGTGCATCTGAGGAACTGGTGACAGAAAACATAGCCTTTTAGAGACTGAAAGCAGGGAAAGAAGAGGCTGCCTTCATCAGAGAAGGAAAGGAAAAGCAGAAGCGTTTGAGTTCAACTTTCAGTTGTGTTTGTCATGTAATAGAAGTACTTGCTGAATTACAGGTTGTACTAAATACCACCTTGTGTGCCCGTCATTGCTAAGCTCCGTATATTCCTACTGCTTTCACAGGTTGCATTTTCAGTTGCAACTACATGGTAAAAATAGAAATTCAGACTGTATTTGACAGACTGATGTCTACTCTTACTATAAAGGCACAGACCTTGCCATCTGGTACAGATGTTGCAGTCTCTCTGTCTATGGGAACAGCGTTTTCCTCTGCTGTCCTTTCCGTCTGATGGTCACACACCTCTGTGGAAGTCTTTGGGACCTCCACGTCCATAGCTGCATTGCTTACTGCAATGGAAAGAATAATAATTACTATTATTATTAAAAAAAAAAAAAAAAGTAAATGAACAACGGACAATATGAAGAGAAGAAATACGTAGGAAATGGATGGAAGAAGTGTTGAGGGACACGTTATCTATGGCCTGCTGTTTTGCCGTACCTGAATTGCCTGAATGTCAGGGCTCGCACAGGACTGAGGTCTTTGTGTTAACCGAGCGCGTGAATTCTAATACCAGGACTAGACCGCAGAAGCAGCGCCTCTACACCGTGCTCATGGTGTCCAGGCCTGTTCCGCCTGGCTATAAATTGAGCCTTTATCATCCACAGTTTCGGCTATACAGGGGCAAGGGTTTGCGTGTGTCTTCAGACATCTCTTAAAATGCCCCGCTCTTTCCAGCAGCTCAGCACAAATTGGAAGCTACCTCCTTCTGCCAAACTCCTCTCTGTGTACCAGCACGGAAAGCTGTTTCTTAGGTCCCACTGAGACCAATGAATGTGCTTAGCTGAGGAAGGAGGCACTGAACAACTTGGAGCAATGTCCTGTATCTGTATCCTAAAAGCAGCCCCACGTTTGTGCCAGTAAAGACAGTTGCCAAGAACTTGGTTTGTCGTGCTCCTTTGGGAGCCGTTACTCTCAAGCCACTTCTTACCTGCTTCATCAGTATGCCGGGTGAGTGTAGAAGCCCCGTTTGTCTCTGGAGTCACTTGCTCCCCGAGAGAAACCTGTGCACAAAACCTTCACGTTACTGCGGGATTTAGTGCAACATGGAAGAATACTCCATATTTCGGCTGCTGTCTTTGAAACATCACAGAGAAGTCTGAGTGGGAAGCCCCATTCATTACCACATCCAAACAACCCTGTCTAGGACACTGTTTTAAAAACATACCTGCCAAATGGTATAATCGTTAATTGATAAACTTACCTCTTTGCTTGGAAAGGCTTCTAGTGGGGCTTCTTTGGAGCTCGTCGCACTGCACTCAGCTTCCCTGGTGCTGCTTGATAGTGGGAGCTGAGTGGTTCTTGAGGTCTCCTGAAAACAAATACAAAGAATCACGTAATTAACAGTAATCTGGATTTGTGTTTCTGCCTGTGAAGGGCTGTCACAAATCAGTTCTACTTTAACAGATGTTAAGCCCAAATGGTTCCTTTATGGCAGTGTACCGTGATGATTTAGGGGATTACGAGCGCCACAAGGAACCCATGTGATGAGAAGTTTGAACCGTTAAAGTTAGGTGAGGCTCGAGGAGGGCGAGTTGAAAAGAAAATGGGGTGCAAATTTTTCCAGGGACACCGGGAATGGTGAATCCTGGAATCAAGGAAATAGTGTTATTTTCCTCTCGAGCTCTTTAACGGGGGAAACCTAATTTGTTAGTATTCAAAATGCCATTGTTACCTCTGCAGCTTTGTGCTGGTGCTGGGAGTGAGCAAAGGTGGTCATTGAAGGGGTCATCTGCCCATTCTCAAAGTGTTTCCTCACTGCAGCCAGGCCCCCGGGCACAGTGCAGGACTTGATTTCCTCTGAGGTCTAGAGGGATCAAATAAGGCCAGGTGTTTTCCATTTGCAGTAAGAACATACCATCCATTTCAACAAGGAAGGGCAAGGTGTTATAGGGTGGAAATGAAGCAGTTCATATGTTCTCAACACAGTTCGGTTGGGTCAGGCTTCCTCCAGTTCTTCCTTTTGGGGAGAGAGAGCTAACAGCACCATTGCTGGCAGCGTTGGGAGGAGGGAATTGGAACCTTCTTGGCCCAAAGAACTGCAGGAATCTGTTCCAAATACACAAGGGCAATTAGGAAATCAAGAAGCCAGTGGGCAGGAATTGCGTGGTTTGAAAACACCTGGACTCTGAAGGCGAGCGTGGCTGGTGGCTGCTTCCCTCAGGTGGCTTCTGGGCTACCTGAGCACCCATAGCAGAGCTGTTTTATCATGCGGTAATTTCAAATTCTTCAGTTCGAGCAGCAAGAGCTCTAAAGTCACTGTGCTCCTGAACAGGATTTTATTATTTGGCGATAGAGAATAGTTGTTGTGGTAAGGAAACTGCCTTGTTTTGTCATCACAGGATAACCGCGTTGCTGATCTCTCTCTCACCCATGATCCTCATACATGAAGTTCAGGCAAAGGTGGACTGAAAGGAAGAGCACGTCCACGAAATAACGGGGATTGTCCAAAAGACCAAAGGCATCTAGCGTGAAAAACCTCTTTTGGTAGAGAGAGAGACTGATGGATGACTATGTTTGCTCTATAGGTTTCCTAATTTGGGATTTAAATTTTCATCCACCCTATGATCCACCTGATAGCTTGCTTGTAGAAATAAAGATGGTTACGATCTGTCCCTGGGCAAAGCAAACGTAGAATTAAGAAGATATTGAGACATTGGTATCTTACATTGGCAAAGCGGTTGCTGTTCTCTGCCTTTGACACCGCAGCCTGATACAGAGCCATTTTGTCTTTCAAGGAGACATTCTCCTGGAATTCCGTCAGTGTATTGCCGGTGTTGGGAGGGCTCTCTTCTGGAAGTCCTCCTACAGCTTTGCAGCCACCCACTGCAACCACAAAGAGACGTCATAGTTGGGGAGAGGGAGATGGGTGCATGTGTTTCAAAGCTTGAAAGAAAAGCAGTAAGCAAAACAAACAGTATTGCCAACATTTTACCCACTGTGTCGTCGCACTTTTACTTTACAGCACATCAAGTACGGAGCATTTGATTTGTGGAAACCGGAATGCCACTAATAAAAGTTAACGCATTGTTACCAAAGCAACGCACTGCTAAATCCAAACTATCTTCACCAAAGAAGAAAATGAAGATACCACTTTTTTGTAATTGATGGATGCTGCCCATAGTTTTGATATCCTATTTGTAATTTGGGCTGTCTTCATCAAAAGTTATCTTCTCAAAACATAAGACACCATTCTGTTGTGTTTTGCTCAAAAAGTATTTAATGGGCATCAGGCACTGCTCCATAATGCAACAGACAAAATGGAGAAGGCTAGAAAGCTTGTTTTGCACTGAGAAGAACACCACGTTCTCTCCCTGGGCGGCCTGGGGGCTGCCCTGATGAGGTGAGTGTGCTTGCCCCTTGCCACCTCAGAGACGGAGCGCATTGAACTAAAGGGAGAAATCCGATCCAAGTGGTAAGGCTAACCTTCAGTGTTGGTGGTCTGTCCATTGCCTGAGGACATCTTCTCAAAGATTGCCCTCCCCCGTTTCACGCTGGACATTTCCATGAGAGAAATGTCTGTCTGGCTCCCAGGCTGAGTGGCCAGTGCTGGTGGCAGTGAGCTTTTGCCACTTTCCGCTTCCTGTTGGAAGACATGGAGGGGATGTGAGTTAGAAGCTACTGGGAGGAGCCAGGTAGGGCTTTCAGGGGGCAGAAAGGATATGAAGAGGCAGCAGATTGGAAGGGGGTGCTGTTGTGGCAGTAGTGTTCTCCGAGTCCTCAGTGAGAGCGCGGGAATCCTTTTCAGCTGCGGAACCTGCGTGCACTCACCTTCCTGCCACCCAGGGTCTCAAAGTGGCTCTGCAGCTCCTTGACAGAGATGGGGAAGGTCTCAGTCCGGCGAGGGCCACCCAGGGTGACGTCCGCCCTCCCGCTGTCCGCCGCAGCTTCGTCCACGGTGCTGCCTGGGCTGGCTTGCTCTGGTGCCAGGGACCGTGGGGCTGGCAGGCGTTGGAAGGCCGGGCTGGGTGCCAGAGCACTGGCGGACTCCCATCTCTTCGTGAGGAGCTTCACAGAGCTCTTCTGCACGGTCAAGTCGGGCAGCTCCATCGCGCCCTGCCAATGCAACGGGTACCTCATGACATAGCTTGTATTTCAGACTGAGCTTCCGTCTGCGTTGTTCGCTTGTGGGCACTTTTGCTCTCTTTGTTTTGGGACAAATCTTTAACCAGGGTTTGAGTGGTCTGCAGTATTTCACGGGGGAAGAAGAAGCACTGCAGAAGCGCTAGGTTTCTGCAACCCAAGGGTACTCATGAAGGAAATTCCCTTGGGGCATGTGCACTTGTCAGCAAAGAATTTGACTTTAGGCCTCAACCTGACTTTAAGTCACTTTTGCCACCTGCTCATGGCCGCTTAAATCACTACAGAATGCTGAGGGCAATTCATTCTTAAGTCAAATACTTGGTGAAGACTGCACGTCTGACACTGTCAGGGCCTTGAATTGTTTCCCAGGCTTCGCAGAACCTTCTTAGCCTTTATGAAAATGCAGGAAGAAAATTGGGGGAATACGAAAACCCAAAGAGGTATGGAGCTGGGCTTCAATGACCTTTAGCATTTCACACCGCCTTTGCCGACTGTACTTCCTAACTTTTGCTGGCCACTTCTAAAGTTATCATGCTTAAAACGTGCCGGAGGAAGGCACAAACTAAGGGCTTGGCTGCTTTTTGCTCAATGGCCATGCTGGGCAGGAAGGCAGAGGGATGCGAGAGAGAGAACCAGAAGCTGCTTCAGTTCTTCCCTCTGTCTGGTGACTAATATTCACTGGCCACGGTACTAGAGGATCTCTTCTCCACTAAAGACTCCCTGAAAGTGCACGTGAGAGCTAGCTGCACGCTTCTGACACTGTCACTGGAAGAGCTTGCAGTTTTTCTTCTGCAAGTAAGCAGAGCCACAAGTATCTGAAGCATTCTTTTTTTTTTTTTTTTCATTTGCCCCCTCTCGCCCACTTATCACACAAACAGTATCAGGCTTTGCGCTAGACCACCTTCGTCCAAAACAGTGCATGAACTTGTGTATTCGTAAGGAGCTAATCTTACCGCTTGGCTCTTCTCAGTTGAATTTTCCTTCTGTGACTCTGCTGCACACATTGCGTGCCTGTTGAAAGGAAGGCAAATGTAAACATTCTCTTATTCACTGCTCTCATTTGACTATCGAATGTGAAGCTAGATCGACAGTTCACAGTATGCATTGGAGAAAAGCCTCGTCCTACCTCGTCCGTCACAATCTCACTTCCAAGAAGTGATGGCCGCAGGAAGAGGCGCCGCCTTTTAACCTGCGTGTCTTCACGGTGAGCACACAATCAGTCCACAGTGTCCAGGTTACCGTCTCCACGCGTGGGCATACGGAAACCAAGGCAACCAAGCCAGCCTCCTGGCTTTCCTTACCCCAAAATTCCGAGCAGAGACTCCCCGGGACAGAATCTGTTGTTGGTGCACAACCTCTCCCAGAAAGAACTTGGTGTCCTGAGGGACAAGTTCTTGGGCAGACCGTTGTGGTAGATAATAAAAGCCCTCAAACACAGAGAGCACTGGTTTTTCGTTTTTATTCTCCGCTACACAGCTAACTTCAAATTCTCTCTTAGAGCTAACTGGCAGAATTGTTTGACCAGCTCTAGCATGCCGTGCTTGGTTTTCTTTCACGTACGCATGTTGGTGGTTTTGGGGTTTGTTTGTTTCTTTTCTGGTAGCTAAGAGAAATACCAAAATGTTGGGTAATTTACCCTTGGGGGCGTTCTCTCTTCCCGTAGTATGGAGCAGACTTCTGACTTTCAGGCTACAGCTCCTTGGCCAACCAAACTTTTGAAGGACTCTCTAGTAGGCCAACCCGTTTAGTGAGCTAGTCCTTCTCTAGAGGCACTTATGTATCTTCCTCTGGAAAAGGATCGGGTGGAACTCGGCTGCCCACCTGAGTAAAACCACCACATCTTTAGAAGGCGACACTGAAGAAGTAATCTTACAGTGATCCTATTTGATATCGTTCATATGTAAATACTGAAAAAATATTTTCATGTGCTCATTACTAGCCACAGATTTGACACACTTCAGCTGGAGTGTAAATCCTTCTGAAGGAATCATTTGCTCAAAAGGGGGTTTGTATGGAGGAAAGATGCACTCTGATAGTACAGCCTCACCTATAGGCAGGAAAGTTCTTGTCAAAAGTAAGATGCAAATACAGCAGTGACTGTTTTGTCAGGAAGGCAGTGAAGTTGTCCTGAGGGACTTTGCTGATAGCTGAGTTAGCTGCTGGCTGGCCGCTTCAGCCAGAGAAGATGCTCTTGCCCCTTGTTGGGCTGCAGGCCTACGAAGCCTGTTGCCCCAGGGCACCACCAGACTTGTGCAGCTGTGGCTCAGGGTCCCAGAGGCTCCTTAGCACCGTGCCGCTAGGGATGCTGTGGGAAAGGAAGGACTGGCAAAGGCTTACACTCACGCACAGCCTTCACTCACGCACGCTCACACACCATTTGTGCTCGCTCTCTTGCTGTCCTGTGCACCCACTCTTTCCAGGAGCTTTCCATTCTAGGTGGTTGTCCGTCTCCAGAGCTTGGAGATGGACTCTTGTTGGGGCAGAGGCCAGAAGGCTGCATTTGTTGGTTCCTTCTAACATCTGCAAGCAGAGTTTCTGAGGTTGAGGAGGAACAGGTAGTTTTCTGCTGACGGGAAGCAACTTGTGCAAGGGTCTGTGGACCTTACGATTGGCCTCATTGATCTGCAGTGGTCCGCTTTACCCCTGGTCTCAGCCACACACCCAGGGAGTCTGCGCGTTGCTCTGGTGGTGTGAGTGTTTAAGAGCACGTGACTGATGGCAGGAGAATCCCCCTTTTGGGATGAAAAGCCAGTCACAAATGCAAGCTGTTTTGATGATGAGTTGGGATGATTTGATGTTTCTGTCCTGCTGTGGACTGTGTTTGTTAGGTGTTCACAATGTATGACTGTCACACGTGGTGTGTTTTTCTTTCCTCTGTAACCACAAAAGATGATGGGAGAACTTCCTGCCTTCTAGCATGGAAAGATTACTATAGCTGCATGAATTGTTTTAATGCGATACGCAGGGAGATGGTTCCTGTTGCAGGCAAACTGGTCTTCCACTTCTGGTCCCCAGGAGAGTGGTCATCAAACAAAATTCTCTGAGGAGCACCTGACAAAGATGGTCAGATGTCAGGACACACCTGACAGAGGAAACAGGAAAATTTAAGAGAAAAGATTTTTTCTCTCTTTGCGAAAGTACAGATGAGAAGTTTGAGGGGGGGTAGGGGGAGGGATGGGGAAGGGGGGGGGATCATAGTAGATAATCGGTAATGCAAGAGAAGAGATTTGAGTTGGAGGAGGAGAACTTGGGATGCCCTTCACAACTCTGAAGTGAAGCCTGAAGAAGACTACAGTAGTAAGAATAATGAACTGGGAAATGCTAGAAAAGATTTGACCGTTTTTCTCATATCTGTGGAGTCTTTGCCCTAGCTAAGGAGTAAAAAAAGTGATTTTTCAGAACCCTCATAAACGCTGTGCTTCTAATGATGCTTTGCTTGTTGCATATATACCTAAGGAGGGGAACTGCAAATCTATAACGCTTCCAGAATGGGGCTGCTTGGAGAGGATGTGCTTCGGCTACCTGGTAGCCTCAGGCTCATTGCTGGTGCTGAGGCAGAAGGTCTAATGCAGCCAGCCCAGAGCCCATTAGCTTTGCCAGGGGGCACGAAAGAATATCTGGTCTGGCATGGTAGGAGTAGGAATTTGATTAGGAAAATGCCTTGAGGCAAGCGGCTACAAGAGCCCCAGCAGGGCTTTCCTGGATACTTGTGCACCAGAGAGTGCTCAGGGTGAGCCTTCCCGATTCCAGGAGATTGTAATAAACTCCGCATAGTGCTCTAAAGCCAAGACTAGAAAGAATCGAGCTGCCGATTGCAGGAAGGGACGTTTTCTTCCCAGAACTACACGGCTTCACTAAGTGTGACCTGTTCTTGCTCTGACATGACAAATTTCAGCCTGAGAGACGCCCTGGGTGACCTAATCCAGTATCCCCTCATTTTAACGAGTGGTAATCACAAAACCTGGCAATAATTGTCCTGATTTTCTGAGGAGCATAGTATTGCAGTGCCCACTGATTTCAAAGTAAGATTAATCTTCCAGGGCAGCAGATTGTTGTTATCCTGACATAATGGCAGCCTGTATATCAGACCTGCAGATTGGTACTTTGGAGATCCAGAGCTCTTCTCCTGACTGTGATTTTTACAGTTTTTCTTTCCAGACATGCCTTTGCCAAAGAAAGATGGTAGAAGACTGCTGAGATGCCTACGAATCACAGAATCACCGAATCACTGAATGTTAGGGATTGGAAGGGACCTTGAAAGATCGTCTGGTCCAATGCCCCTGCCGGAGCAGAAGCAGCTAGATCAGGTCACACAGGAACGCGTCCAGGCAGCTTTGGAATGCCTCTGGAGAAGGAAACTCCACATCCCCCCTGTGCAGCCTGTTCCGGTGTTCTGTCACCATCACCATAAAAAAGTTTTGTCTCACATTTAAGTGGAACCTCCTATGTTCCAGCACGCGCCCAGTGCCCCCTGTCCTACTGTTAGATGTCGCTGAGAAGAGCCTGGCTCCGTCCTCCTGACACTCTCCCTTTACATATTCATAAACATTAAGAAGGTCACCCCTCAGTCTCCTCTTCTCCAACTAAAGAGACCCAGCTCCCTCAGCCTTTCCTCAAAAGGGAGACGCTCCACTCCCTTTATCACCCTTGTGGCTCTGTGCTGGACTCTCTCAAGCAGTTCCCTGTCCTTCTGGAACTGGGGGGCCCAGAACTGGACGCAATATTGCAGATGTGGTCTCACTAGGGCAGAGTAGAGGGGGAGGAGAACCTCTCTCGACCTACTAACCACAGCCCTGCTAATACACCCCAGGATGCCATTGGCCTTCTTGGCCACAAGGGCACAGTGCTGGCTCATGGTCAGCCAGCTCTCCGCCAGGACACCCACGTCCCTTCCCCCTTTGCTGCTCTCCAGCAGGGCAGTCCCCAACTTATCCTGGTGTCTGGGGTTGTTCTTGCCCCGATGCAGGGCTCTACACTTGCCCTCGTTATATTTCATGAAGTTTCTCCCCGCCTGATGCTCCAACCTGTTGAGACAGGCAGCAAAAGTTCAGACAAGTCTGTTAGTTTTGAGTCACTTCATCTCTTTATTGTCAACTTGTTGTGCATTACTGCACAACACAGAGACTGTGACGCTTGCGTCTTCGTTCTTCAGGCCGGATTCTGTTGTTTTGAACCCTTGCGCATCCTCCACCAGAAAAGCAGTCCCTTCCTGGTTTGGACGCCTTTGAGAATGGTGTAGGTTCCTGTGGATGTCGTTGATGGCCTTAATTCTGGAAGCCGCACGAGTGCTTCTGCTTTTGGGTTGTCTCAGTGGCTCCCTCATCTGCGGCTCCCCAGGCTTAGGGAGCTGCTCCTCTGAACAGATGTCGCCTTTGTGAACCTTTGGGATTTCTTGCTCACAGACACTTTGAACTGGCAGCCCAGCAGCTCCTTGGTGACGTGGCCGTCTTACAGAATGTGCATGGCTCTTGATGATCGCATTCATGGCTCTCATTCTGGCAAGAGCAGACGGCATGGTGCTTTTGGGCTGGTGCAGTGCTTCGCTCGGCAGTGCCAGTGGAATTGTCTGGTCCGGACAGCCCTCGACATTTTGACGCTTGTCTTCGTTTGTCCTCAAGTTGAGAGTTTCTGTGCATCTGAGGAACTGGTGACAGAAAACATAGCCTTTTAGAGACTGAAAGCAGGGAAAGAAGAGGCTGCCTTCATCAGAGAAGGAAAGGAAAAGCAGAAGCGTTTGAGTTCAACTTTCAGTTGTGTTTGTCATGTAATAGAAGTACTTGCTGAATTACAGGTTGTACTAAATACCACCTTGTGTGCCCGTCATTGCTAAGCTCCGTATATTCCTACTGCTTTCACAGGTTGCATTTTCAGTTGCAACTACATGGTAAAAATAGAAATTCAGACTGTATTTGACAGACTGATGTCTACTCTTACTATAAAGGCACAGACCTTGCCATCTGGTACAGATGTTGCAGTCTCTCTGTCTATGGGAACAGCGTTTTCCTCTGCTGTCCTTTCCGTCTGATGGTCACACACCTCTGTGGAAGTCTTTGGGACCTCCACGTCCATAGCTGCATTGCTTACTGCAATGGAAAGAATAATAATTACTATTATTATTAAAAAAAAAAAAAAGTAAATGAACAACGGACAATATGAAGAGAAGAAATACGTAGGAAATGGATGGAAGAAGTGTTGAGGGACACGTTATCTATGGCCTGCTGTTTTGCCGTACCTGAATTGCCTGAATGTCAGGGCTCGCACAGGACTGAGGTCTTTGTGTTAACCGAGCGCGTGAATTCTAATACCAGGACTAGACCGCAGAAGCAGCGCCTCTACACCGTGCTCATGGTGTCCAGGCCTGTTCCGCCTGGCTATAAATTGAGCCTTTATCATCCACAGTTTCGGCTATACAGGGGCAAGGGTTTGCGTGTGTCTTCAGACATCTCTTAAAATGCCCCGCTCTTTCCAGCAGCTCAGCACAAATTGGAAGCTACCTCCTTCTGCCAAACTCCTCTCTGTGTACCAGCACGGAAAGCTGTTTCTTAGGTCCCACTGAGACCAATGAATGTGCTTAGCTGAGGAAGGAGGCACTGAACAACTTGGAGCAATGTCCTGTATCTGTATCCTAAAAGCAGCCCCACGTTTGTGCCAGTAAAGACAGTTGCCAAGAACTTGGTTTGTCGTGCTCCTTTGGGAGCCGTTACTCTCAAGCCACTTCTTACCTGCTTCATCAGTATGCCGGGTGAGTGTAGAAGCCCCGTTTGTCTCTGGAGTCACTTGCTCCCCGAGAGAAACCTGTGCACAAAACCTTCACGTTACTGCGGGATTTAGTGCAACATGGAAGAATACTCCATATTTCGGCTGCTGTCTTTGAAACATCACAGAGAAGTCTGAGTGGGAAGCCCCATTCATTACCACATCCAAACAACCCTGTCTAGGACACTGTTTTAAAAACATACCTGCCAAATGGTATAATCGTTAATTGATAAACTTACCTCTTTGCTTGGAAAGGCTTCTAGTGGGGCTTCTTTGGAGCTCGTCGCACTGCACTCAGCTTCCCTGGTGCTGCTTGATAGTGGGAGCTGAGTGGTTCTTGAGGTCTCCTGAAAACAAATACAAAGAATCACGTAATTAACAGTAATCTGGATTTGTGTTTCTGCCTGTGAAGGGCTGTCACAAATCAGTTCTACTTTAACAGATGTTAAGCCCAAATGGTTCCTTTATGGCAGTGTACCGTGATGATTTAGGGGATTACGAGCGCCACAAGGAACCCATGTGATGAGAAGTTTGAACCGTTAAAGTTAGGTGAGGCTCGAGGAGGGCGAGTTGAAAAGAAAATGGGGTGCAAATTTTTCCAGGGACACCGGGAATGGTGAATCCTGGAATCAAGGAAATAGTGTTATTTTCCTCTCGAGCTCTTTAACGGGGGAAACCTAATTTGTTAGTATTCAAAATGCCATTGTTACCTCTGCAGCTTTGTGCTGGTGCTGGGAGTGAGCAAAGGTGGTCATTGAAGGGGTCATCTGCCCATTCTCAAAGTGTTTCCTCACTGCAGCCAGGCCCCCGGGCACAGTGCAGGACTTGATTTCCTCTGAGGTCTAGAGGGATCAAATAAGGCCAGGTGTTTTCCATTTGCAGTAAGAACATACCATCCATTTCAACAAGTAAGGGCAAGGTGTTATAGGGTGGAAATGAAGCAGTTCATATGTTCTCAACACAGTTCGGTTGGGTCAGGCTTCCTCCAGTTCTTCCTTTTGGGGAGAGAGAGCTAACAGCACCATTGCTGGCAGCGTTGGGAGGAGGGAATTGGAACCTTCTTGGCCCAAAGAACTGCAGGAATCTGTTCCAAATACACAAGGGCAATTAGGAAATCAAGAAGCCAGTGGGCAGGAATTGCGTGGTTTGAAAACACCTGGACTCTGAAGGCGAGCGTGGCTGGTGGCTGCTTCCCTCAGGTGGCTTCTGGGCTACCTGAGCACCCATAGCAGAGCTGTTTTATCATGCGGTAATTTCAAATTCTTCAGTTCGAGCAGCAAGAGCTCTAAAGTCACTGTGCTCCTGAACAGGATTTTATTATTTGGCGATAGAGAATAGTTGTTGTGGTAAGGAAACTGCCTTGTTTTGTCATCACAGGATAACCGCGTTGCTGATCTCTCTCTCACCCATGATCCTCATACATGAAGTTCAGGCAAAGGTGGACTGAAAGGAAGAGCACGTCCACGAAATAACGGGGATTGTCCAAAAGACCAAAGGCATCTAGCGTGAAAAACCTCTTTTGGTAGAGAGAGAGACTGATGGATGACTATGTTTGCTCTATAGGTTTCCTAATTTGGGATTTAAATTTTCATCCACCCTATGATCCACCTGATAGCTTGCTTGTAGAAATAAAGATGGTTACGATCTGTCCCTGGGCAAAGCAAACGTAGAATTAAGAAGATATTGAGACATTGGTATCTTACATTGGCAAATCGGTTGCCGTTCTCTGCCTTTGACACCGCAGCCTGATACAGAGCCATTTTGTCTTTCAAGGAGACATTCTCCTGGAATTCCGTCAGTGTATTGCCGGTGTTGGGAGGGCTCTCTTCTGGAAGTCCTCCTACAGCTTTGCAGCCACCCACTGCAACCACAAAGAGACGTCATAGTTGGGGAGAGGGAGATGGGTGCATGTGTTTCAAAGCTTGAAAGAAAAGCAGTAAGCAAAACAAACAGTATTGCCAACATTTTACCCACTGTGTCGTCGCACTTTTACTTTACAGCACATCAAGTACGGAGCATTTGATTTGTGGAAACCGGAATGCCACTAATAAAAGTTAACGCATTGTTACCAAAGCAACGCACTGCTAAATCCAAACTATCTTCACCAAAGAAGAAAATGAAGATACCACTTTTTTGTAATTGATGGATGCTGCCCATAGTTTTGATATCCTATTTGTAATTTGGGCTGTCTTCATCAAAAGTTATCTTCTCAAAACATAAGACACCATTCTGTTGTGTTTTGCTCAAAAAGTATTTAATGGGCATCAGGCACTGCTCCATAATGCAACAGACAAAATGGAGAAGGCTAGAAAGCTTGTTTTGCACTGAGAAGAACACCACGTTCTCTCCCTGGGCGGCCTGGGGGCTGCCCTGATGAGGTGAGTGTGCTTGCCCCTTGCCACCTCAGAGACGGAGCGCATTGAACTAAAGGGAGAAATCCGATCCAAGTGGTAAGGCTAACCTTCAGTGTTGGTGGTCTGTCCATTGCCTGAGGACATCTTCTCAAAGATTGCCCTCCCCCGTTTCACGCTGGACATTTCCATGAGAGAAATGTCTGTCTGGCTCCCAGGCTGAGTGGCCAGTGCTGGTGGCAGTGAGCTTTTGCCACTTTCCGCTTCCTGTTGGAAGACATGGAGGGGATGTGAGTTAGAAGCTACTGGGAGGAGCCAGGTAGGGCTTTCAGGGGGCAGAAAGGATATGAAGAGGCAGCAGATTGGAAGGGGGTGCTGTTGTGGCAGTAGTGTTCTCCGAGTCCTCAGTGAGAGCGCGGGAATCCTTTTCAGCTGCGGAACCTGCGTGCACTCACCTTCCTGCCACCCAGGGTCTCAAAGTGGCTCTGCAGCTCCTTGACAGAGATGGGGAAGGTCTCAGTCCGGCGAGGGCCACCCAGGGTGACGTCCGCCCTCCCGCTGTCCGCCGCAGCTTCGTCCACGGTGCTGCCTGGGCTGGCTTGCTCTGGTGCCAGGGACCGTGGGGCTGGCAGGCGTTGGAAGGCCGGGCTGGGTGCCAGAGCACTGGCGGACTCCCATCTCTTCGTGAGGAGCTTCACAGAGCTCTTCTGCACGGTCAAGTCGGGCAGCTCCATCGCGCCCTGCCAATGCAACGGGTACCTCATGACATAGCTTGTATTTCAGACTGAGCTTCCGTCTGCGTTGTTCGCTTGTGGGCACTTTTGCTCTCTTTGTTTTGGGACAAATCTTTAACCAGGGTTTGAGTGGTCTGCAGTATTTCACGGGGGAAGAAGAAGCACTGCAGAAGCGCTAGGTTTCTGCAACCCAAGGGTACTCATGAAGGAAATTCCCTTGGGGCATGTGCACTTGTCAGCAAAGAATTTGACTTTAGGCCTCAACCTGACTTTAAGTCACTTTTGCCACCTGCTCATGGCCGCTTAAATCACTACAGAATGCTGAGGGCAATTCATTCTTAAGTCAAATACTTGGTGAAGACTGCACGTCTGACACTGTCAGGGCCTTGAATTGTTTCCCAGGCTTCGCAGAACCTTCTTAGCCTTTATGAAAATGCAGGAAGAAAATTGGGGGAATACGAAAACCCAAAGAGGTATGGAGCTGGGCTTCAATGACCTTTAGCATTTCACACCGCCTTTGCCGACTGTACTTCCTAACTTTTGCTGGCCACTTCTAAAGTTATCATGCTTAAAACGTGCCGGAGGAAGGCACAAACTAAGGGCTTGGCTGCTTTTTGCTCGATGGCCATGCTGGGCAGGAAGGCAGAGGGATGCGAGAGAGAGAACCAGAAGCTGCTTCAGTTCTTCCCTCTGTCTGGTGACTAATATTCACTGGCCACGGTACTAGAGGATCTCTTCTCCACTAAAGACTCCCTGAAAGTGCACGTGAGAGCTAGCTGCACGCTTCTGACACTGTCACTGGAAGAGCTTGCAGTTTTTCTTCTGCAAGTAAGCAGAGCCACAAGTATCTGAAGCATTCTTTTTTTTTTTTTTTTTTTCATTTGCCCCCTCTCGCCCACTTATCACACAAACAGTATCAGGCTTTGCGCTAGACCACCTTCGTCCAAAACAGTGCATGAACTTGTGTATTCGTAAGGAGCTAATCTTACCGCTTGGCTCTTCTCAGTTGAATTTTCCTTCTGTGACTCTGCTGCACACATTGCGTGCCTGTTGAAAGGAAGGCAAATGTAAACATTCTCTTATTCACTGCTCTCATTTGACTAACGAATGTGAAGCTAGATCGACAGTTCACAGTATGCATTGGAGAAAAGCCTCGTCCTACCTCGTCCGTCACAATCTCACTTCCAAGAAGTGATGGCCGCAGGAAGAGGCGCCGCCTTTTAACCTGCGTGTCTTCACGGTGAGCACACAATCAGTCCACAGTGTCCAGGTTACCGTCTCCACGCGTGGGCATACGGAAACCAAGGCAACCAAGCCAGCCTCCTGGCTTTCCTTACCCCAAAATTCCGAGCAGAGACTCCCCGGGACAGAATCTGTTGTTGGTGCACAACCTCTCCCAGAAAGAACTTGGTGTCCTGAGGGACAAGTTCTTGGGCAGACCGTTGTGGTAGATAATAAAAGCCCTCAAACACAGAGAGCACTGGTTTTTCGTTTTTATTCTCCGCTACACAGCTAACTTCAAATTCTCTCTTAGAGCTAACTGGCAGAATTGTTTGACCAGCTCTAGCATGCCGTGCTTGGTTTTCTTTCACGTACGCATGTTGGTGGTTTTGGGGTTTGTTTGTTTCTTTTCTGGTAGCTAAGAGAAATACCAAAATGTTGGGTAATTTACCCTTGGGGGCGTTCTCTCTTCCCGTAGTATGGAGCAGACTTCTGACTTTCAGGCTACAGCTCCTTGGCCAACCAAACTTTTGAAGGACTCTCTAGTAGGCCAACCCGTTTAGTGAGCTAGTCCTTCTCTAGAGGCACTTATGTATCTTCCTCTGGAAAAGGATCGGGTGGAACTCGGCTGCCCACCTGAGTAAAACCACCACATCTTTAGAAGGCGACACTGAAGAAGTAATCTTACAGTGATCCTATTTGATATCGTTCATATGTAAATACTGAAAAAATATTTTCATGTGCTCATTACTAGCCACAGATTTGACACACTTCAGCTGGAGTGTAAATCCTTCTGAAGGAATCATTTGCTCAAAAGGGGGTTTGTATGGAGGAAAGATGCACTCTGATAGTACAGCCTCACCTATAGGCAGGAAAGTTCTTGTCAAAAGTAAGATGCAAATACAGCAGTGACTGTTTTGTCAGGAAGGCAGTGAAGTTGTCCTGAGGGACTTTGCTGATAGCTGAGTTAGCTGCTGGCTGGCCGCTTCAGCCAGAGAAGATGCTCTTGCCCCTTGTTGGGCTGCAGGCCTACGAAGCCTGTTGCCCCAGGGCACCACCAGACTTGTGCAGCTGTGGCTCAGGGTCCCAGAGGCTCCTTAGCACCGTGCCGCTAGGGATGCTGTGGGAAAGGAAGGACTGGCAAAGGCTTACACTCACGCACAGCCTTCACTCACGCACGCTCACACACCATTTGTGCTCGCTCTCTTGCTGTCCTGTGCACCCACTCTTTCCAGGAGCTTTCCATTCTAGGTGGTTGTCCGTCTCCAGAGCTTGGAGATGGACTCTTGTTGGGGCAGAGGCCAGAAGGCTGCATTTGTTGGTTCCTTCTAACATCTGCAAGCAGAGTTTCTGAGGTTGAGGAGGAACAGGTAGTTTTCTGCTGACGGGAAGCAACTTGTGCAAGGGTCTGTGGACCTTACGATTGGCCTCATTGATCTGCAGTGGTCCGCTTTACCCCTGGTCTCAGCCACACACCCAGGGAGTCTGCGCGTTGCTCTGGTGGTGTGAGTGTTTAAGAGCACGTGACTGATGGCAGGAGAATCCCCCTTTTGGGATGAAAAGCCAGTCACAAATGCAAGCTGTTTTGATGATGAGTTGGGATGATTTGATGTTTCTGTCCTGCTGTGGACTGTGTTTGTTAGGTGTTCACAATGTATGACTGTCACACGTGGTGTGTTTTTCTTTCCTCTGTAACCACAAAAGATGATGGGAGAACTTCCTGCCTTCTAGCATGGAAAGATTACTATAGCTGCATGAATTGTTTTAATGCGATACGCAGGGAGATGGTTCCTGTTGCAGGCAAACTGGTCTTCCACTTCTGGTCCCCAGGAGAGTGGTCATCAAACAAAATTCTCTGAGGAGCACCTGACAAAGATGGTCAGATGTCAGGACACACCTGACAGAGGAAACAGGAAAATTTAAGAGAAAAGATTTTTTCTCTCTTTGCGAAAGTACAGATGAGAAGTTTGAGGGGGGGTAGGGGGAGGGATGGGGAAGGGGGGGGGATCATAGTAGATAATCGGTAATGCAAGAGAAGAGATTTGAGTTGGAGGAGGAGAACTTGGGATGCCCTTCACAACTCTGAAGTGAAGCCTGAAGAAGACTACAGTAGTAAGAATAATGAACTGGGAAATGCTAGAAAAGATTTGACCGTTTTTCTCATATCTGTGGAGTCTTTGCCCTAGCTAAGGAGTAAAAAAAGTGATTTTTCAGAACCCTCATAAACGCTGTGCTTCTAATGATGCTTTGCTTGTTGCATATATACCTAAGGAGGGGAACTGCAAATCTATAACGCTTCCAGAATGGGGCTGCTTGGAGAGGATGTGCTTCGGCTACCTGGTAGCCTCAGGCTCATTGCTGGTGCTGAGGCAGAAGGTCTAATGCAGCCAGCCCAGAGCCCATTAGCTTTGCCAGGGGGCACGAAAGAATATCTGGTCTGGCATGGTAGGAGTAGGAATTTGATTAGGAAAATGCCTTGAGGCAAGCGGCTACAAGAGCCCCAGCAGGGCTTTCCTGGATACTTGTGCACCAGAGAGTGCTCAGGGTGAGCCTTCCCGATTCCAGGAGATTGTAATAAACTCCGCATAGTGCTCTAAAGCCAAGACTAGAAAGAATCGAGCTGCCGATTGCAGGAAGGGACGTTTTCTTCCCAGAACTACACGGCTTCACTAAGTGTGACCTGTTCTTGCTCTGACATGACAAATTTCAGCCTGAGAGACGCCCTGGGTGACCTAATCCAGTATCCCCTCATTTTAACGAGTGGTAATCACAAAACCTGGCAATAATTGTCCTGATTTTCTGAGGAGCATAGTATTGCAGTGCCCACTGATTTCAAAGTAAGATTAATCTTCCAGGGCAGCAGATTGTTGTTATCCTGACATAATGGCAGCCTGTATATCAGACCTGCAGATTGGTACTTTGGAGATCCAGAGCTCTTCTCCTGACTGTGATTTTTACAGTTTTTCTTTCCAGACATGCCTTTGCCAAAGAAAGATGGTAGAAGACTGCTGAGATGCCTACGAATCACAGAATCACCGAATCACTGAATGTTAGGGATTGGAAGGGACCTTGAAAGATCGTCTGGTCCAATGCCCCTGCCGGAGCAGGAGCAGCTAGATCAGGTCACACAGGAACGCGTCCAGGCAGCTTTGGAATGCCTCTGGAGAAGGAAACTCCACATCCCCCCTGTGCAGCCTGTTCCGGTGTTCTGTCACCATCACCATAAAAAAGTTTTGTCTCACATTTAAGTGGAACCTCCTATGTTCCAGCACGCGCCCAGTGCCCCCTGTCCTACTGTTAGATGTCGCTGAGAAGAGCCTGGCTCCGTCCTCCTGACACTCTCCCTTTACATATTCATAAACATTAAGAAGGTCACCCCTCAGTCTCCTCTTCTCCAACTAAAGAGACCCAGCTCCCTCAGCCTTTCCTCAAAAGGGAGACGCTCCACTCCCTTTATCACCCTTGTGGCTCTGTGCTGGACTCTCTCAAGCAGTTCCCTGTCCTTCTGGAACTGGGGGGCCCAGAACTGGACGCAATATTGCAGATGTGGTCTCACTAGGGCAGAGTAGAGGGGGAGGAGAACCTCTCTCGACCTACTAACCACAGCCCTGCTAATACACCCCAGGATGCCATTGGCCTTCTTGGCCACAAGGGCACAGTGCTGGCTCATGGTCAGCCAGCTCTCCGCCAGGACACCCACGTCCCTTCCCCCTTTGCTGCTCTCCAGCAGGGCAGTCCCCAACTTATCCTGGTGTCTGGGGTTGTTCTTGCCCCGATGCAGGGCTCTACACTTGCCCTCGTTATATTTCATGAAGTTTCTCCCCGCCTGATGCTCCAACCTGTTGAGACAGGCAGCAAAAGTTCAGACAAGTCTGTTAGTTTTGAGTCACTTCATCTCTTTATTGTCAACTTGTTGTGCATTACTGCACAACACAGAGACTGTGACGCTTGCGTCTTCGTTCTTCAGGCCGGATTCTGTTGTTTTGAACCCTTGCGCATCCTCCACCAGAAAAGCAGCCCCTTCCTGGTTTGGACGCCTTTGAGAATGGTGTAGGTTCCTGTGGATGTCGTTGATGGCCTTAATTCTGGAAGCCGCACGAGTGCTTCTGCTTTTGGGTTGTCTCAGTGGCTCCCTCATCTGCGGCTCCCCAGGCTTAGGGAGCTGCTCCTCTGAACAGATGTCGCCTTTGTGAACCTTTGGGATTTCTTGCTCACAGACACTTTGAACTGGCAGCCCAGCAGCTCCTTGGTGACGTGGCCGTCTTACAGAATGTGCATGGCTCTTGATGATCGCATTCATGGCTCTCATTCTGGCAAGAGCAGACGGCATGGTGCTTTTGGGCTGGTGCAGTGCTTCGCTCGGCAGTGCCAGTGGAATTGTCTGGTCCGGACAGCCCTCGACATTTTGACGCTTGTCTTCGTTTGTCCTCAAGTTGAGAGTTTCTGTGCATCTGAGGAACTGGTGACAGAAAACATAGCCTTTTAGAGACTGAAAGCAGGGAAAGAAGAGGCTTCCTTCATCAGAGAAGGAAAGGAAAAGCAGAAGCGTTTGAGTTCAACTTTCAGTTGTGTTTGTCATGTAATAGAAGTACTTGCTGAATTACAGGTTGTACTAAATACCACCTTGTGTGCCCGTCATTGCTAAGCTCCGTATATTCCTACTGCTTTCACAGGTTGCATTTTCAGTTGCAACTACATGGTAAAAATAGAAATTCAGACTGTATTTGACAGACTGATGTCTACTCTTACTATAAAGGCACAGACCTTGCCATCTGGTACAGATGTTGCAGTCTCTCTGTCTATGGGAACAGCGTTTTCCTCTGCTGTCCTTTCCGTCTGATGGTCACACACCTCTGTGGAAGTCTTTGGGACCTCCACGTCCATAGCTGCATTGCTTACTGCAATGGAAAGAATAATAATTACTATTATTATTAAAAAAAAAAAAAAAGTAAATGAACAACGGACAATATGAAGAGAAGAAATACGTAGGAAATGGATGGAAGAAGTGTTGAGGGACACGTTATCTATGGCCTGCTGTTTTGCCGTACCTGAATTGCCTGAATGTCAGGGCTCGCACAGGACTGAGGTCTTTGTGTTAACCGAGCGCGTGAATTCTAATACCAGGACTAGACCGCAGAAGCAGCGCCTCTACACCGTGCTCATGGTGTCCAGGCCTGTTCCGCCTGGCTATAAATTGAGCCTTTATCATCCACAGTTTCGGCTATACAGGGGCAAGGGTTTGCGTGTGTCTTCAGACATCTCTTAAAATGCCCCGCTCTTTCCAGCAGCTCAGCACAAATTGGAAGCTACCTCCTTCTGCCAAACTCCTCTCTGTGTACCAGCACGGAAAGCTGTTTCTTAGGTCCCACTGAGACCAATGAATGTGCTTAGCTGAGGAAGGAGGCACTGAACAACTTGGAGCAATGTCCTGTATCTGTATCCTAAAAGCAGCCCCACGTTTGTGCCAGTAAAGACAGTTGCCAAGAACTTGGTTTGTCGTGCTCCTTTGGGAGCCGTTACTCTCAAGCCACTTCTTACCTGCTTCATCAGTATGCCGGGTGAGTGTAGAAGCCCCGTTTGTCTCTGGAGTCACTTGCTCCCCGAGAGAAACCTGTGCACAAAACCTTCACGTTACTGCGGGATTTAGTGCAACATGGAAGAATACTCCATATTTCGGCTGCTGTCTTTGAAACATCACAGAGAAGTCTGAGTGGGAAGCCCCATTCATTACCACATCCAAACAACCCTGTCTAGGACACTGTTTTAAAAACATACCTGCCAAATGGTATAATTGTTAATTGATAAACTTACCTCTTTGCTTGGAAAGGCTTCTAGTGGGGCTTCTTTGGAGCTCGTCGCACTGCACTCAGCTTCCCTGGTGCTGCTTGATAGTGGGAGCTGAGTGGTTCTTGAGGTCTCCTGAAAACAAATACAAAGAATCACGTAATTAACAGTAATCTGGATTTGTGTTTCTGCCTGTGAAGGGCTGTCACAAATCAGTTCTACTTTAACAGATGTTAAGCCCAAATGGTTCCTTTATGGCAGTGTACCGTGATGATTTAGGGGATTACGAGCGCCACAAGGAACCCATGTGATGAGAAGTTTGAACCGTTAAAGTTAGGTGAGGCTCGAGGAGGGCGAGTTGAAAAGAAAATGGGGTGCAAATTTTTCCAGGGACACCGGGAATGGTGAATCCTGGAATCAAGCAAATAGTGTTATTTTCCTCTCGAGCTCTTTAACAGGGGAAACCTAATTTGTTAGTATTCAAAATGCCATTGTTACCTCTGCAGCTTTGTGCTGGTGCTGGGAGTGAGCAAAGGTGGTCATTGAAGGGGTCATCTGCCCATTCTCAAAGTGTTTCCTCACTGCAGCCAGGCCCCCGGGCACAGTGCAGGACTTGATTTCCTCTGAGGTCTAGAGGGATCAAATAAGGCCAGGTGTTTTCCATTTGCAGTAAGAACATACCATCCATTTCAACAAGTAAGGGCAAGGTGTTATAAGGTGGAAATGAAGCAGTTCATATGTTCTCAACACAGTTCGGTTGGGTCAGGCTTCCTCCAGTTCTTCCTTTTGGGGAGAGAGAGCTAACAGCACCATTGCTGGCAGCGTTGGGAGGAGGGAATTGGAACCTTCTTGGCCCAAAGAACTGCAGGAATCTGTTCCAAATACACAAGGGCAATTAGGAAATCAAGAAGCCAGTGGGCAGGAATTGCGTGGTTTGAAAACACCTGGACTCTGAAGGCGAGCGTGGCTGGTGGCTGCTTCCCTCAGGTGGCTTCTGGGCTACCTGAGCACCCATAGCAGAGCTGTTTTATCATGCGGTAATTTCAAATTCTTCAGTTCGAGCAGCAAGAGCTCTAAAGTCACTGTGCTCCTGAACAGGATTTTATTATTTGGCGATAGAGAATAGTTGTTGTGGTAAGGAAACTGCCTTGTTTTGTCATCACAGGATAACCGCGTTGCTGATCTCTCTCTCACCCATGATCCTCATACATGAAGTTCAGGCAAAGGTGGACTGAAAGGAAGAGCACGTCCACGAAATAACGGGGATTGTCCAAAAGACCAAAGGCATCTAGCGTGAAAAACCTCTTTTGGTAGAGAGAGAGACTGATGGATGACTATGTTTGCTCTATAGGTTTCCTAATTTGGGATTTAAATTTTCATCCACCCTATGATCCACCTGATAGCTTGCTTGTAGAAATAAAGGTGGTTACGATCTGTCCCTGGGCAAAGCAAACGTAGAATTAAGAAGATATTGAGACATTGGTATCTTACATTGGCAAAGCGGTTGCTGTTCTCTGCCTTTGACACCGCAGCCTGATACAGAGCCATTTTGTCTTTCAAGGAGACATTCTCCTGGAATTCCGTCAGTGTATTGCCGGTGTTGGGAGGGCTCTCTTCTGGAAGTCCTCCTACAGCTTTGCAGCCACCCACTGCAACCACAAAGAGACGTCATAGTTGGGGAGAGGGAGATGGGTGCATGTGTTTCAAAGCTTGAAAGAAAAGCAGTAAGCAAAACAAACAGTATTGCCAACATTTTACCCACTGTGTCGTCGCACTTTTACTTTAGAGCACATCAAGTACGGAGCATTTGATTTGTGGAAACCGGAATGCCACTAATAAAAGTTAACGCATTGTTACCAAAGCAACGCACTGCTACATCCAAACTATCTTCACCAAAGAAGAAAATGAAGATACCACTTTTTTGTAATTGATGGATGCTGCCCATAGTTTTGATATCCTATTTGTAATTTGGGCTGTCTTCATCAAAAGTTATCTTCTCAAAACATAAGACACCATTCTGTTGTGTTTTGCTCAAAAAGTATTTAATGGGCATCAGGCACTGCTCCATAATGCAACAGACAAAATGGAGAAGGCTAGAAAGCTTGTTTTGCACTGAGAAGAACACCACGTTCTCTCCCTGGGCGGCCTGGGGGCTGCCCTGATGAGGTGAGTGTGCTTGCCCCTTGCCACCTCAGAGACGGAGCGCATTGAACTAAAGGGAGAAATCCGATCCAAGTGGTAAGGCTAACCTTCAGTGTTGGTGGTCTGTCCATTGCCTGAGGACATCTTCTCAAAGATTGCCCTCCCCCGTTTCACGCTGGACATTTCCATGAGAGAAATGTCTGTCTGGCTCCCAGGCTGAGTGGCCAGTGCTGGTGGCAGTGAGCTTTTGCCACTTTCCGCTTCCTGTTGGAAGACATGGAGGGGATGTGAGTTAGAAGCTACTGGGAGGAGCCAGGTAGGGCTTTCAGGGGGCAGAAAGGATATGAAGAGGCAGCAGATTGGAAGGGGGTGCTGTTGTGGCAGTAGTGTTCTCCGAGTCCTCAGTGAGAGCGCGGGAATCCTTTTCAGCTGCGGAACCTGCGTGCACTCACCTTCCTGCCACCCAGGGTCTCAAAGTGGCTCTGCAGCTCCTTGACAGAGATGGGGAAGGTCTCAGTCCGGCGAGGGCCACCCAGGGTGACGTCCGCCCTCCCGCTGTCTGCCGCGGCTTCGTCCACGGTGCTGCCTGGGCTGGCTTGCTCTGGTGCCAGGGACCGTGGGGCTGGCAGGCGTTGGAAGGCCGGGCTGGGTGCCAGAGCACTGGCGGACTCCCATCTCTTCGTGAGGAGCTTCACAGAGCTCTTCTGCACGGTCAAGTCGGGCAGCTCCATCGCGCCCTGCCAATGCAACGGGTACCTCATGACATAGCTTGTATTTCAGACTGAGCTTCCGTCTGCGTTGTTCGCTTGTGGGCACTTTACTTTTGCTCTCTTTGTTTTGGGACAAATCTTTAACCAGGGTTTGAGTGGTCTGCAGTATTTCACGGGGGAAGAAGAAGCACTGCAGAAGCGCTAGGTTTCTGCAACCCAAGGGTACTCATGAAGGAAATTCCCTTGGGGCATGTGCACTTGTCAGCAAAGAATTTGACTTTAGGCCTCAACCTGACTTTAAGTCACTTTTGCCACCTGCTCATGGCCGCTTAAATCACTACAGAATGCTGAGGGCAATTCATTCTTAAGTCAAATACTTGGTGAAGACTGCACGTCTGACACTGTCAGGGCCTTGAATTGTTTCCCAGGCTTCGCAGAACCTTCTTAGCCTTTATGAAAATGCAGGAAGAAAATTGGGGGAATACGAAAACCCAAAGAGGTACGGAGCTGGGCTTCAATGGCCTTTAGCATTTCACACCGCCTTTGCCGACTGTACTTCCTAACTTTTGCTGGCCACTTCTAAAGTTATCATCCTTAAAACGTGCCGGAGGAAGGCACAAACTAAGGGCTTGGCTGCTTTTTGCTCGATGGCCATGCTGGGCAGGAAGGCAGAGGGATGCGAGAGAGAGAACCAGAAGCTGCTTCAGTTCTTCCCTCTGTCTGGTGACTAATATTCACTGGCCACGGTACTAGAGGATCTCTTCTCCACTAAAGACTCCCTGAAAGTGCACGTGAGAGCTAGCTGCACGCTTCTGACACTGTCACTGGAAGAGCTTGCAGTTTTTCTTCTGCAAGTAAGCAGAGCCACAAGTATCTGAAGCATTCTTTTTTTTTTTTTTTTTTTCATTTGCCCCCTCTCGCCCACTTATCACACAAACAGTATCAGGCTTTGCGCTAGACCACCTTCGTCCAAAAAAGTGCATGAACTTGTGTATTCGTAAGGAGCTAATCTTACCGCTTGGCTCTTCTCAGCTGAATTTTCCTTCTGTGACTCTGCTGCACACATTGCGTGCCTGTTGAAAGGAAGACAAATGTAAACATTCTCTTATTCACTGGTCTCATTTGACTAACGAATGTGAAGCTAGATCGACAGTTCACAGTATGCATTGGAGAAAAGCCTCGTCCTACCTCGTCCGTCACAATCTCACTTCCAAGAAGTGATGGCCGCAGGAAGAGGCGCCGCCTTTTAACCTGCGTGTCTTCATGGTGAGCACACAATCAGTCCACAGCGTCCAGGTTACCGTCTCCACGCGTGGGCATACGGAAACCAAGGCAACCAAGCCAGCCTCCTGGCTTTCCTTACCCCAAAATTCCGAGCAGAGACTCCCCGGGACAGAATCTGTTGTTGGTGCACAACCTCTCCCAGAAAGAACTTGGTGTCCTGAGGGACAAGTTCTTGGGCAGACCGTTGTGGTAGATAATAAAAGCCCTCAAACACAGAGAACACTGGTTTTTCGTTTTTATTCTCCGCTACACAGCTAACTTCAAATTCTCTCTTAGAGCTAACTGGCAGAATTGTTTGACCAGCTCTAGCATGCCGTGCTTGGTTTTCTTTCACGTACGCATGTTGGTGGTTTTGGGGTGTGTTTGTTTCTTTTCTGGTAGCTAAGAGAAATATCAAAATGTTGGGTAATTTACCCTTGGGGGCGTTCTCTCTTCCCGTAGTATGGAGCAGACTTCTGACTTTCAGGCTACAGCTCCTTGGCCAACCAAACTTTTTGAACTCTCTAGTAGGCCAACCTGTTCTTTCTGATTGGTGTGTCAAGGGAGAAATCCATCATGGACATTTTTGGACCTACAGAGAAAATCAGGAAGGGAACTCAAAAGTTTGTCATTGCAATGCTGCAGGGTCTAGCTTAAAGGTAATGCAGAAGATTGTACTGCCCATCTGTGTTAGGGTACCATCTGTAGTGCACTAGCGTTCAGCAGATAGTTAATGAATGTATTTGGGAATACACTGCAGAGGGAGAGTTCAGAAAGAGTTCCCATGTTGTTTCAACAAAAGCCAGGTTGCTTGAGTTGAAATGACTCTTTCTGAGTTAGGCATTAGAGTGGTGTAGATGTGCTGAGTTAGACGTATTACATTAATAATTGTTCCTTGTTTAGCTTTGGGTTTCAGAATGGATTAATGAGCAAGTAAAACAGGGCCATGAGGATGATTAGGGGATTGGAGCATTTGTCTTATGCGGAAAGACTAGGCTTGCTCGGCCTGTTTTGCCTAGAAAACAGGAGACTGAGAGAGGATCTTATCAACTGTTTCAAATACCTGAGGGAACAATGGAATGAGGATGGGACCAAACTCATCTCAGTGGTAGCCAGTGATAGGACAAGGGTAATGGGTATAAAATTGAACCACAGAAGGTTTCATCACCTTATGAGGAAGAACTTCTTTACAGCTCAGGTGACAGAACACTGGAAGAGGCTGCCCAGAAAAGTTGTGGAGTCTCCTTCTTTGGATATTCAAAACCCACCTGGATGCAATCCTGTGTAACATGCTCGAGGTGACCCTGCTTGAGCAGGGGGTTGAACTAGATGGTCTCTGGAGGTCCCTTCCAACCTCAGCCATTCTGAGATTCTGTGATTTGGCCCAATGACAGCCCTTGGCTATTGCAAGCAGCTGGAGCTCAACATGTCTGAAGATCTGAGTCTCATATCGATAGGCCCTTACAACGGAATGTCTCATTTTAAAATTTGCTGTTACTGATAGTTCACATTTAGATACAATCCTAACTTGTAAATGTTGGAAGCTTGAAACAAAGTGAGTGGTATCTTTCATGGTACTTCATATTTCTGGAAAGAGAATATTTTGAAGTTTGTAAGTGCATCGCAGAGTAATTGCAAACTCCTGTTGGGCAAGGCTGACACAAGACACTGCTTACAGAGCAATAGTTCCTCTCTGGTGCTTGATTATTTACACACCTCATTCCTGGGTAGCTGTTGTAATTGACCTCCACGTACCAGCTGCTGTTTTGTGTTACATAGCTCTGGATAAAGTTTTATGAAATATATTATGGCCCACTTTCACTTGTGCAAGCTGTCCTGCCAGTTTGATGTAGCTTTCTTTCCTGAGCTATGATCTGAGGTCATGCTCCCAACAACATTTACATATGTTTTGGGATGAAGATGCTTCCTTACCCTAGACAGCAAATGTCTGAGGAACAAAAAACACGCTGAACCTTACACAGGATGTCTTTCTCAAATTCAGAAGTTATGTTAAGGACACATTATTTTTTCATCTTATTGATTATTTAAGTTACCACTCAGGAATACTTTATGGATCACGCCGTGGCTGTATGGGCAGTGGGTGCAACGGCTGTCAGCAGCTCCTGTATATCACATGAGTTTCCTTTAGAGGGCACCATTGGCTTCCCTGAAGTCTACTGAAATTTCTGTACTCTCTGGTAATGAGGCTCGTCCACACCTGGACGTTTTAGGTTCATTTGTTGAATATTTTTTACTCCAAATATGTGGGATGCTGTGGGCTACTGCACATTACCTACCATCTGCAAATATTTGACATAAAATACACCTCACAATCAACTTCTCAGGCCTTGGCTATGATGATTTTTTTTGTAATTGCCAAGAGAAATGTTGGAAGGAGCATGCACTCCAGGATGCTGAGCTATGCCTTCTAATAAAGAGTTTAAGAAGACTGGAGGGCTCAGCTTCAGTCACAGATGCCAGCATACATGAGTCACCATTTCCACCATGTGGTCTCAGAGACACAGGATCTCCCACCCTATGCGACCAGTCACTGGATCCAGGTATACTGGATTCTCCTTCCAGATGACTTTTTTTTACTGCAGAAGTGAAGTTTCTGCAGCCAGATCTATTGTTACATCCTTCTCTCACACACAGTTTTTTTTTTTTTTTTGTAAGTTGTACCATAGTTTGGCAGGATGTGTCTATGTGGTCATCTTGCTCGATAAAGTGAAGCCAAGAGGGTGCAGCTTTAGGAGGTGGATAGGTGACATGAGTTATTTTCTAGAACGAAGAAAGTTGCTGTTAGATTTCTTAATCTGTTTTTCTGCTTCTTATTTTTTGTCTCCCAGATTGAGGCAATGCATGGTTCAAGGAAAGTCCACAATAATATAAGCAGGATAACTGTGTAAATAAATGTCTGCTCTGCAGAAAAAAAAAAAAAAAAAAAAAGGATTCATCTCAATTGTCCAGATAACTGTTGTAATTTCATGGATATGAAGGAACATACAACAAAATGGTCATTCAGATCCTTACCTTCTCTCTCACTCCTTCTTGTGATTATGCACTGTTCTGTGCAACTGCATCAACACGGTCCTGATAGCGTGGGTTCATATTTTATACTTATGAGCATAACTGCAGAGCTGCAGTGAGCCTATCTCTAACATTGCAGATAACGGGACTGTTCAGTGAATTTGCAGAGCCAGAACCAAACCTTTAATCATGCTCATGACATCTTCTTTCACTGACTCGAAAGGTTCCTATTGCCTACAGTGGGAGCCGGCTGACTGGTACAGGCAGAGTATTAGGACAGCGCTGAGGGAAAAAGAAAAGCTCAGATGAGGATGGTGAAGCTGTCCTTTGACAGCTTGCAAAGGCTTTTTGCCTGCACCATGGAGCACTCAGAGAGTGAGAGCAATAGCTGGAAGAGGAGGGAGCCCAGCAGAGGTGCCTGGGTATGTAATCCTATGAATCTTGCCAACCTATCACTTCTCTCTTCTTCCATCCCTGCCACAGGAGATTTTCATAACACCCAGCAGATTAAACCTCCAGAATGGGTCTGATATTCAGGAGACTCAACATAAGCTTATCTCCTGTTAGTGGTGGTTCGCTTTTATGCCTCCATCCACAAAAGCTGGCCACCTCCCTATTGCAACACATTGAGAACATGAAATCTCTTCTAGAGTGTTATAAAATGTCTTTTTTTTTTCTAGTTATATCAGCAGGTCCAAGTTGGAAGAAAAATTAATTCTCCCGAATTTCTAGTTTATTTGGGTAGTCTTATATGGCAGGCATGCTTACATCTCTGTGATCCTAAACTTCAGGAAATTGTGTTTATTTTCAGGGCTGCTGAGTCTCTGCAAATCCCATGAGATCTTTAGCTATAATTTTAAAACCTGTTGCTGTGTAGGAAACCTTGAAAATCAGGAGCGAGAGGTCTCAAAGAAATAGAAAGTACATTTAAGAAACAAAAATACATGATAAAATAATGAAAGTTCCAAATATATTTTCCATCTCATATTTTTTCTTAAGTAATATCTTCATTCTCCTCACAGAAGGTGGCAATTCATGACTTTGGAATTGCTTAGAAAAATAGTTCTTCAAATCCCCATTGCTATGGCCCTGAGTGTTGGGCTGGGTAGTGCTGTTACTCTGAATGCTGCATTATGCCTAAATGACAGGCTGGGTATGAACTGGGTACAAGCATCCAGTGAAGTAAGCATTGTCAGCATCTCTCTCTTGCAGAAGTACAGAGAATCTGACCTTCCCATGGCTGCTGAGAACTTCTGGCTCCCAGGTACCTTAAAGGAGGCTCAGCTGCTCTGGAAATGTACCCATTTGGCCCAGTTTCAGACCCGGGGTGCTTTGTTTTAATCTTACTTCACATGGAAGCCAGCATGGCAAGTGACATTGTCTCTGTAACCACGAGCTCTTGTACCTGAGTTTCTTCCTATTCTAAATGGTGAGAACAGAGATGTGTCCCAGAGAGATACTAGTGAACTTGCAAATATTTTCAACCCGTTCTGCAATTTTCTTCTTCTCAAAGCTCAACGGTCTGAGACACCTCAGAATTAAGATCGGTCCAGTGAAGGACAACACAAATTTGAAGGAATTTATTTACCTATTGACCTAAGATGTTCTCACACGCTTTGCTTCAAAGCCATGTATAACATACCTCACTCTCAAACTCTTTAAGAGCACTCAGGCACATGATCTGCAAGGCAAGCAGTGGATGGTAGGTCCCAAAATACACCTGAGCAGCCAGGCTGTATGGCAGAGCGCCTGCAGTGGGCCTGGCAGGTGGCAGTGATGTGTGCGTGGACAAGAGGTGCTGTATGTGGTATCTGACTGAGGTTTACCTCACTAGCTTACTGAACATAATGATTCTTCATGAGATGAGCAGGATCCCCGCCATCAAAAAGTGAGATTAGAGAAGAAGACGGACACAGACACAAAACTAGTGAAGGAGAAAGCATACACAGACATGAACTAAAGTTGGTTCCTGTGCTGACCTCACAGGATCCAAGTCCACCTTTCTATGGCAAAACAGCAAAGGCAATTCCAGCGCTGAACAGAGGTCAAGTAATCCTCAAGGTGGTTGAGACAGAGGCTTTCAGCAGCAGAGGGAGCTGCTTTTCTTCCTGTAAACACGCTCTACTCTCCTCTTTCTGGAGGATACCACAGCTCTTCGTATGCTTCAGGCTCAGAGACGTCTCCTAAAGGTACATGCTCTTGTCTCTGGGTCCTCCACCATTTGCAAGCTCCTTGCAACTTGTGCTTTCTGTGCAGAAAAGCAAACAACAGTGAAAATTGGTGTATGTGTGTGAGAAGCATTTGATTTTCCTCTTTTGAAGGCCTGCCTCTGTCAATGGAGCCTCTACTGCTGGATGGTCTATGGTCATTGATGCAAAATTATGAGGTTGTTCCTCTGTCACTGTGTCCACGGTGGGTTCTGCCTGAAATTTAAACTAGAATTACCTTTCCAAAGCACAGTCAGCTTCCTTCCTGGAAAGTTAGAATTTGACTATATTTTCTTTCTTTAGGGGGAGATAGGTAATACAGCACTAGTGTTGTTATCTTATATCAAAGTTGCACCTAATATCTCATACTCTGAACGTTGTCCCACATATGCTCTGTTGGCAAGATGCTTTCAGTGAAAAGGGAGCATTCAGTGGAATAAGCTTTTCAACATGGGGAAAAATAAATCATCTGGGGTGGAGAGAGGGGACCATAGAAGTTATAAAAAGGAAATAAAATAAAAGAATGACACAATGAGTGGTGTGACAGTATTGTCAGAACTGAAGCAGTAATATTAAAGCAACATGTTTAAAATAAATACAAGTACTTTTGTGTGTGTGTGTGCCAAACCTAATAAATTATTATATTATATTATATAGAATTTATGCTAAAGTATATTGTGTAAACCAGAGGTGTGAATGTAGTTATAGCAGGACCAAATACATCCGAGGAGGATTTGGTCAAGTGAATTACCTGATGTAATTATCTCAGGGTCAGAAAGACCCTCAAATGCAGAAAGTTAGTAGAGATTACACTGTGGAGACAAGGCTTTGCCTGCTTCTTGTACGTTTTTCTGGCTGGATACAGTATTGTGGCTTGTTGGTTTTGTGTGTGTTCATAGTTTGTGTGGAGCCACTTAGGTGTTTCTTTTTTTTTCTATAAAATCATTTTATTTGTGAAAAATATAGTTGACTTCTCACTTTCTCACAGCCGCTTTCCTCTACAAACTAGTAACATCCTGTGTACCTGATCTAGGGCTTCTTCCCTTTCCCCTGTTTCCAATGGCACATCATCAACCACTGTTTGCTCAAGCCATGAGTTTGCCATTAATTGTAGAAGCGATGTTCAAGAGATTTCTATGGCAACTACCCCCAGTTCTGCTAAATACCCCCACTTCAGTAGTTAAGTCTTTAAGATCTGCAAGCTAATCTTTCAGATTTAGCTACTGCCTAAATGGAAACATTCAACAACATTTTGTACACTGTTCTGATGGTTTAACTTCCTTCAGATGTAGTTATAGTGTTACGGTGGCTTCTGACTCAGAAAATAAGCGGCTACTTGGTATGGCTGTAACTTCAGGAAGTCCATTGCCTTAAAGCAGCACCAATGTAGTATTTTTTTTACCTTTTCACATCTTCTGTTTCTCTCTCTCTCATTTTAGAGAATCTGTTTCCATCAGTCCTGACACTGTGCCCGCTGCAGCCATGAAAGACCCCATAGCACTCCAGTCTCCTAAGCCTCTTTCACTTCTTTTTCCAGAGATTTTTTTTATTATTGTTATTCCATCTTATGACCTTTGAATAAATCCCTTATAACTTCCAGATGCACTTGCTCCTAACCTTCTTTTTCAGTGCAACAGCATAGGAGCAGAAGGGAACATCTGGATCACGAAAACCAGTCCTGCACTCAGACAAGAAACCACATCATATAATCATCAGCTGAATCTGATTTAGCTCAGTCATAATGTACGTTGGCTTTTGTGCCCCATGCTTCCTTCTGCACCCTGTTCTCACTGCTTTAGTGATGAGAAAGCCTCTGACTTCCATAATTATCCAATTAGTTCTTGTTTGGTTCTCCAAGATATTTCTGCAAAGAACCGCTACTTTGCTTCAGGAGGCTAAGATCCTTTTATCTCCTCTGGAAGTACAGGTTCTCCAGTCCCTCATTGTCCTTATACCCTCCAAGTCTCTATAGTGCTTTCTCCTTAGGAGGTGGTCAGGCAGATGTAAATCAGTGCAGGTATCTGCTAGAGTCATTATTAGAGATTATTTTGAGTTACAGTTGATACTTGGATGTGAGTAGCTTCAAAACTAAGGGAGCTAGGACCCAGTCGTATGTTCAGTACCTCATTTCTTAATAACTAATTAATATTATTTATTATTGATTATAATAGTTTGCTCAAAACACTAATGAAAATATGGCTGCAACTCTGAAAAGCTGATAATTTGATTAGGAGCTATATTAAAATTCTAAGACAATTATTCAAATACGTCGTAATGAAGTTTGTCATCCAATGTACTGCTGATAACTAATGGGACATATAGATCTAACATATAGCTGCTAGATCTGATATTTTTCAGCTGGACAGGTTTACTGGGTTTTGCACCCAGCTAACGTGAGGACAAAAGACTGATGTGGTAAGGGACAATTTCCCACTGCCTCTGCTGAAGCCAGAAATGTTATTTTTCATGTAACCAGTGTCAAATGCAGAGCTCATAGAAACCTTTGCTTTTTCTAAATGTGCCATCCCTTATGCATTCAGAGATCATGTGAACCCTTTAAGCCATCACCTTGTGCTGCAGCTTCATGATTAGTTCACCATCTACTCTGACTCCTCAACTTCTTTTCTCTTCCCCAGGACATAATCTCTGCTCCCACGAGCACAAATTATGTTCTTTTTCCAAGTATGTAACTATTTGGCTTCCCGGTAAATGAATTCTCTTTGCTTGCTTGTGCTCAGTAATCACAACCGCTGGAGGGAAGACCAGACCTTTTTGTTATTTAACAGTCCTCCAATTTTTGCTTTATTGGCAGACTTTATCAGCAGTATTGTATTTCCTTCCAGCTCACTGGTAAAAGTTAAATAATATGAAGAGATGTGGCAACACACTGCAAATGCACTTCCTTGGTGATGATTCCCCAGGTACATTTATACTTGAAAGCAGTCCGTTAGCTGGTTCTATCATCTACAATTTTAGTGGTGGTTCTGCAGAAGTATAATTCATAATTACTAAAATTCCTTATATATACATATATTTCGTAACTTGAATGCTTAAACTAGCGTTTAAGCATTTATCATCCAAATCTGTGACATGGTATGACTAAAGAAGTACTGAGTTGTTTGAAAAATTTTGTTTTTCTTCTTTTCTTATTGATATTGATTGTATGTCTCTCTTTCCATTTGTTTAATAATGAAAGCCCATATCTGCTCTCTTGTTGTATTTACTAGAACTAATATTAGGCTGACAGAGGAATGGTTAATTCTGTAATCCTTTTAATGCCTTTTGCATTCTTGTACATAGCTACATATTTTATCTTCTTGTTCTTCTTATTAGATTATTTAATTAAAAAAAGTCAGAAGATAGTTTCCATTGCCATAAACCATTATGTTGCCTTCTTTTATGTTTGTGACGAGATGAGACTACCAAAGATATTTTGTGTGTGCGTGTGTGTGTAATCAGAAACAAAAACATGAGCACCCTACCAGCTACTAGGAGGAAAATTAACTCTGTCCTAACTGAAACCAGGACAATAATCAGAAACAAAAACATGAGGGACACCTCCAGAACAAACAGAGCTATAGGTATATGTAAATCAAGTCCATCTATTTCCAGAGAGCAGTCATGAGTGAAGAGGGAATTCCCTTGGCTTCTCTTCATCTCATGGGTATGGTGTTTGCTGCTGTGCTTTTATGCTGATGATTCTCCACCTCATCATACTCTTCTTCCTTCGTTAATTTCAGGTGACTGCTGCTCTTGTCTCTGTTCTCTGCATCCTTTGTACCTATTTATGGAGAAGGAAAGTTAGTTTGCTCTCTTGAGACTTGCTCTGTTAATCCTGGCAGGACCCCGTTTGTTTACCTGAGAAAATGGTTGAGATCTCATCGCTTTTCTCACCAACCCACAGTGAGGATTTCCTTTCACACAGAAATGTCTCCGACACCTGATAGAAGTGGAACTGGGTCAGAAACAGTTTTTCCCTTGCTGCAAAAATTATTTCATATTTCAAAAGGACAAACATAAGGCTTTTCCAGGTATTTTATGTTCACATGCGAAGTGAGGAAGCTGGAGGTGGTTCCGTATGTGGGACGTGCATTCGGACCACTGCTGCCTCTGCAGTCCTCACCTGGGGTGGGAAATCGGTTGGTCTGCACTGAGGAGTGCAGAAGGACCACAAGGAAGAATAGGGAAGGACCACAAGGTACAGATGGAGAAGGAGCACGAGGCAGGTACAGATGGAGAAGCCCAAAGTGAGGTATCTGGCTGTGTGCTGCAGAAGCACATCAGATGTCTGAGCTTCTTTAGCTGATGGATACCAGCGGAGCCAATTCTGCTCACGCTGAAGAAGGCACCTCATGCCGGGCCGGCTGAACTGTGCTGGTTGGGGACTCGGCGCAATCACCCACACACTTTGATTCTCTTTTAAGTCAGCAGTGATTTCTGCATGATTGCTCAAGTTCAGCATGATTCCTCATCCCCTGTTGAAACTACTCTGCTTTTGAGGTTGCTGAGCCCAAAATGGCCTTGCTTCTGGGCCATACTTGTTTGGTTGTGATTTTTTTTATTTGTTTGTTTTTCCCCTTCCTTTTTGTTTGAAATGATAAGCTTTGGATAAATATGTCTAGGAATTTGCTAGCCCAAATTAACAGCTATTATATATCCATCTACCGTAGTGAAAGTGTAAGTCCCTTCAGTATTACCACTTGCCTACATTTCTCTGTTAGCCATCAAGACCGTTTCATTTTTCTGCTTTTGAGGGTTGAATAGAACTATTATCTTCCTACATCCATACCCCAGCAAATCTGGAGTTTTCACTTTCAGAAATGCTGTTGAGATGTCTTAACTCAGAAAACTACTGAATTCTCAATTCTATTAACAGGGAATGTTCACAAAATTCCGTATCTTTTCTTAGGTCCTTCATTCAGGCTCCTCTTTAATATCAGGTCTCAGAAATCTGTGTGCACTCCAAGTCACCCAGTGACGGCCTTTCAAAATTAGAAATTTAGGAGCTCTAGGTGTGTGTTTCTGACAGAAGAATGAACATCTTCTCATGTACATACAGTGCTTGTTAAAATGGCTTCATTGAGGCATTCTCTTTTGGCATGCAGGTGGCTGACAGCAAGGTACTATGGTTTTGTCAACTGTTTTCTGCACACCTTTCTTTCCCTCTCATTTAAAAGGTATGCTGTCTATACATAGCCTAAGGGCAGAGCCTTTGTACTGAAAGGAGTTGATTTTTTCCCCACTGTTTTGTTCTTCCCTGACCCCATTCCATCTATGCTATGTCCTAAGGGCAATTACCATCTGGAATGTGGTCTGTTGGTGAGCCAGCCTGCAGTGGCAAGGACAAAACAGCATCCCTCCAGATCCACTAACAAGGCACTCCTCACCCACTCCTCTCTCTGGGATGCTCCAGCAGATCTTCACTCTCTTCTTTTCTCTCTGTGTATTGCTAATGGCCAATACCGTACCGTACACAGCGAATATCTCTATGCGGGTGATTGACACAGCTGTTTTAACTTTCTTCTGGACCTCTCTCCTCCATTCCACCCAGGGCTGTTTTGCTGATGTGCATTGGATAATTATGAGCTCCCAGAATGACTAACGCGGGTCCCAGCCAAGCAGTCTCCTGGCCTCTTTTCTTCATGAGGGATGTTTGTGTTGGCCACTACAGTCAGGGCCCTGGAACTGGGGATTTCAGTTCACACCCCTCATCTTCAGGCTGTTCTCGTAACCCGCATGAATGTGGGTGCAGACATGTCAAACAATGTGTACCAAATGTATTTATTTGTGACTTAGCACTTCCAGGAGACGCAGTTTCATCGTCCAAAGCCTACCTAGAGCTCCTGCCAAGGCTCCTGCTGACCCCTGCAGCATCCTTTTCTCTGGAATCAAGTTAGCAGTGCCCCAGCAATGCTACTTGGCCAGTAGCTTTTGCATTAATCTTGCCTCCCTCCCTTGAATCCTTCACATCAGCTTTGGACCATAGAGAGACAGCGGCACCCTTTTGCCTCTGCAAAGCCATCTGATGTGAGTGGAAGGGCTTTCAGACCCTCCACAGCAAAGCCAGGAGGGAAGTCACAAACTGAGGCCAAATATGACAGCCTTTTTTCCTTGGGGCCATTCCATGCAACAAGATATCTCAGCGTTTTCTTACCGCTTACAAAAATTCTTACTGCCAGCTCTTGTGCCGGGATGTTTCTCAGGGGCAATGGCATGGACTGGACAGGGCTGGGAGGTGCTCCTGGGGGAGGTCATTGCTCCTCAGGACCAAAGAGGCTGCGGGAGGCTGGGCAGAAGCCATCAGACTGAGGGTGCTGTGAGTAGTGGGAGTGCCTCAGCCTGAGCATTTCCTCAGCAGCTAGCTGAGTGAGGATGGGTGCTCTGACAGCACTGATTAGTAACAGATGTTTTATGGGCAGTCTGAACACCTACCAGGCAATCTGAATGGCTCATCAGATAGCATTGCCCAGTTTTCAGAAAGGTGAACATCCAAATTCAGGCTCCTAAACTGAGCTACACTACTAAGGACCTTAGATCTGTAACAATTAAGGAAGTAATGGCCTTTTTGTTCTGGTTTGTTGCATCATGCAATGAGGTCTTGATCCATGGCTACAACTCCTAAGCAATAAAGTAACACAAATAATTAATAATAATAATGAGCTGGGTTTCATTATGTGCCTTGCACTGAGTAAAATCCCCTGTGAGCTGTTACTGCCTGTGAGAATATTTAATGCCTTACTGCAATTTGAAAATGTAGTGCAAATGACAGTGTAATAAACCAAAGAACTTCATCAACTTCTAATTGAAATTAATGAGGACTGAACTACTGCCTTGTACATGAAAGAAGGGACTTCCTCCCCATCCTTAAAAGTGGTTGGCTGCAGGGGTGGTGCGGCTTGGCTTGAATTATCATCTTTTCCCACCTCAAACAATGCTTTCACTGCAGAAAGCAAGTCTTACTTCAGACAGACAGTAAATATCAAATACAGTACAAAGTTATATTTTTCTCACAATCCTTGCAGAATCAGTACATGGTCCCCAGAACCTGTGCATGTATCAGATCCTAAGAAATTACAGACTTCTGTATTTTGGGAGACTAGGAGATGAAAAGAGATTCCTTACCTACAAGAATATTTATTACAACATTATTTCAGAAATTTAAGCATGGACCAAATCTTACCCCCAAAAAAAGACTGTTATTTCAAGGTCATTTTATACCTCTATGACAGAAGAATAAAGGTCAAAGATGGCATCAGCCAGAAGGGTAGCGAAAAAGGTTGTGAAAGCCCTTTCCCTGTCCCCTGGCAGCAGAAGTGAGTAACAGAGACGGCTGGTACTGGTCATTGGATTTTATTAGCATGCCATAACATGGGCAAATATGATTCTCCATGCTAACATTTGGCACCAATATGAGTTTATGGACACCTAATGATTGCAGCGGGGCATGGCTCAAACCACTCAGTTCCAGGTAACAATGAACTCTGTGTCTTCAAAAGTGCATGCAATATTTACTGTTCTAATAACTTTCTGCTATAACAACTACTTAAAACAGGAGCTTTTTTTTTTTTTTCCCTTCACTAGATTGCACAACTTTGCAAAACTTTAAGAACATCTAACTTGCTGAAAGCTTTATCATGGTCATTTCGGTCACTCCTCCTCACTATACTGCAGCTGTTTGCATTAGAAGTCGTGGGTCATTTGAGAAGAGTTATGGTGATGTATTGTACTTCCCTACAGCAGACACAAATCAGGAAGATTGTATTTGGAGGCATATCATTAAATTTCAACAAGCAGGTTTAGTGGAGAAGTCATTCTTCCTATGAGATCACTAAAGCTGCCATTGTCCATAAACCATTTAAAAGACCTGAACAAAGGGCTACTTAAGGTCTTCAGTTGATAATGGTTAATGCTGCATTTTGTTGTTCCTTTGTTTTCCATTCTCCTGCTTAATAGTTGTTGTTTTTTTTCTTCAGTGCCAGAAAAAAATGTCTAGTCTTGAAACCTTGAAAACCTATTTTCAGGACTGTTGGAGAAACAGGGTATTTTAATGCTAATTCTGATACCTACAGCGAGACCTAAAGGTCTCTAAGCTTTGTGGCGTCTGCAGCATATGTGGATGTTTGGCTTGTGACAAAAGCATGCCACAGAAGCCTCTACGAAGCTGAGTTTGAGTATCAGTCTTTACCTCAGATTCTGTTGTTTTATTTCTTTCCATAGCACTTATATACAGTACTTTTAAAAATAATTCTTTTTCATATACCATCAGCCTGCACTTTGGGTCTAATTCAAAGACCTCAAAAGTCAGTGGAGACTATTCTAAGCAAGGATAAAACAGATCCTCTAGAAAGAGGATAGAACTTGTGATATTCTGTTATATTCTACTTTATCTGAATTTGAAAACGTAACAACTGCAACTTCTGCTTTCTGAAAATGTGATTAATCTTCACCTTCCAGAGACTTTGAAAGCAGTTCCCAGACTCTGTGTACTCTTCTCCAAAATATTTACCCTCTTGGAACTAGAAATGCCTTGTCAGGTTGCCATCTTTCATAAGGGAATTTACTACTTCTTGGTGGAGAAGGATGGTTTCTACGGCAATGTTACACACTAACAAGGAATGAATCAATTTACATTTTAATCATAGGGGAGCCAATACCATCAATTGTTGAGAGCTTTTACTTTACCTGAACTCAGTTATTGGACCGATCCCAGCAGATTTGCCTTTACAGAGACATTTACTTTTACCATGACATCCCTTGAGTGCTCAGCCTCCATAAAAATAAATAAATTCTGCTGAAATTGTGCTAAATTCATTACCAATTAATTTTATTGCACTACATGAAATTCCAAATAAAAAAGACAGGTTTATTTTAAGCTTTTAACAGACTGTTGTAGTTAATCATGTATATCAGGCAAGAGGCTTGGTTGCTAAGAAAATCTTTGGCACGCTTCCATGGGATTTGTGTGTTATTGACAGAAAAAGTACCAAGTTATAGGAAGTGCATCTGTTAATTTTAATAGTGAAACAAAAAGACAGAGAGAGAAGAAGAAGAAGAATTTTATGTCCAATTTTTGAGTTAATGCCCAAATTTCGAGTTAATGCAGGCCTACTCCAAAAATAACATACTTCCTATCAAATTACAGAGCAGTTGTTTGACTTTGGAGACGTGATTAAGATTTATTTTTTTTTAATCTCCCCATTCTATGTGGACTAAACATAGGGACCTCTGGTTTTCAGTGGGTGCCCTTACACTGCTCCATAGAGGTTCCTATCATGAGCTCAAAGCTGACATAGATGTCCAATACATCAGTTAGTTGCAGAAACACCCAATGCACTTGTTACTTTCAGGAGAAATCTCAGTTGCATTTGAATTTATTGTTCTCCACTGTGCAGTTGTCTGCCATAGGATCAGGCACAACTTACTCTGTAGTTTTCCCAATTGCCATTTCTCCACTGTGCAGTTGTCTGCCATAGGATCAGGCACAGCTTACTCTGTAGAATTGCCATGATCCAGAAGAGGGGGGGGAATGATGGCCTGAGATGGGGAGAGAAAACAGTGGGACCTTCCTTACAAAGCTCTGACATTCTTTGCCTCAGGAAATGGCAGTACAGCGGGCATCCAGAGCTTTAGCTGAATTAATCCTGCCTGCAGGAACAGACACTGAGTACTGGGGGCTTATCCTGGAGTTCAAACTGCCGACAGTTTTGGGGCAGACGCAGCCATTTGCAATGCCAACATGGACGTACTGTCCAGCACAGGCCATGGTTTGAAGACTGGCTAACTGTGAAGACCACGTTTAGTCCACTTAAAAACTTTTATTTGTGGTATTTCCATATGCACTGGAGTCACCCAGAGATCAAGAGCCAAGCACTGGGATTAGATGCTGTTGTCATTCTCAGAGACCATAATTTTAGCTGCTCTGTATTTAAGACCCTTGGCTATGCTGGACAGTCATGATGTACGTGACCTCTTAAGTTAGGATTTTGGAAGGCAATGAGTCCCACAGGTCTACAGGCCAAATAAAAAGGCAGGATGTATTGTGGGAGGATTTATTATTCAGCGGGATGGCAGAGTTCCATGAAGTGACCCCGGTGGCCAAGGAGCCTACACAGAGAGTAGAGTTTCCAGACACACAGAGAACATTGATCTAGAGCGTGAGGTTCAGAAAATCCTGTGGAAAGCAAATTATTTTGTCAGATGATAATTTCATTTCTATTTGTTTAATTCATGTGGGGTTTTGATATCATTTTTATGCCTGGATGAGGAAAATCAACACTGCAGCTGAAGCCTACAGCTATAGATGGCACATATATTGCTCACTCATTGCCTCCTATGGTGTTTATTTTCCTGGAGGAAGAAATCTTTATTTTTGGTTTTCTCTCATTTAAATGTTTCTTTGTTATGTCAACTTAAACACAGAAGAATTTTATAGGCGGAGGAATAGGTTCTGGTTTCCAACTGCCATTGAGCTAATTAACTTGCAAAACATTACTGGACAATCAGGGAATCCTGTTGAAGGTAAGAAAATAGAGAATATAAAACTTTCTGTTATAATTCAATAATAGTACTAGAGAGAATTATTCATCTGCTATGGGAGATAAACAGGCAAGTTTTTTCCTTTTTTTTTTCTATCTGCATCTATTACTTTATCCACTCTGTGACTTTGGGCAGTCCTCCCATCTTGGTCCCTCAGTCTTCCCTTTCTGCAAAACAACAAATCAAACTGCCTTGCTGGAACACCAGAAGGGTGGATGTAGTGCTGTAAATATGTAACAAGCTCTATTTTTTTTTTTTTTGTTAAGAGGCAGAATGAGCTAATATTATATATATATATATATATATATATAAATATATATATAAAACGTTTGCTAGTGTTCCTGGTGTGTGTTTATATATATGAAGACATGTCAAAGAATAAATTTAAAAGCTAATATGACGTATATCATGGAATGCCAGAGGATTGTATCAAATATTTTATTCCAATTTCTCTGAGTCTTCTTTTAAAACAATGCCAAGGCAAGGCAAACCTGCTCAGTCTACGTGTCCCTAGAAAGATATCATATCTACATTTTTAAAAATGCCTTCATTTTCTTATGAGAACGTCTATCTACAATACTTCATGCATAAAATGCTTCCTGCCTGCATAACATATGCACAGAACATATGTTTTAATTTTAGTTCAGCACAATATTTCAAATTCAAACAAATTAACCCAAAGTACTATCAGCTTTTTTTTTTTTTTTTTTTTTTTTTTTAATATATGCCAGATTGCATAGCACTGTTACTAATGGAAAGGGCAATCATTTACCTGGGCATATTTTATTTACTTCTCATTAAGAACAAAGCATACGTGTCTTTTTATTCAGAAAATCATACAGTAAAAGAAAATTCATTGGTAATGAACTTAACTTGTTATTTTTTGCAATTATTTTTAAGAGCTTCTTGAATTGAAGGTGGCATTCAAGCTTTATTATTTAGAGCTATTCTCCTTAAAACCTTGTCTAATTTCCATGTTTTTTAACTGGGGAACATAATGGTCTTTGAACCTAAGATATCTAGGAAAGCAAGTCAGAAAGCTTAAATTTACTGGTAAGCAGTCCACAATTTTAATTCTGTGAAATGGCATCTAGTATGCATATTGAACACATACTCCAACAAACCCTCTTTCTTCCACAAAAGGCTTAGCTTAACATGGGATGCCATTTCTCCAGTATCATGATAAATATTCTGTGGTAATGCAACCACCAAATATGCTTGCATTTTAGGTACATAAAGTTTGATGATGAACCCCCCTTTAAGTTAATTCAGAATTCCTCTCCTAAAAATCTTCGCACTGGAGGAAATATAATAGTTAATATTAATGCAAACTATTGAATACTCAGGTATTGCAAACAATTGCATAAATCACTTGATTAGAAATAGGAAACAGACTCCTTTGTTTCCCTTTACAGCAAAATGGTCTCTACCAGTAGAACATAAAAGATAAGCCCAGTATATAATGCCCATGTAAAGCAATATATTTAAGTCTCCTACCAAAGTTATTCTGTCTACAAAAAATGCTAGCTAGCCCAGAAACACAACTCCTGCAAGGCCCTCAGCCTCCACCATGCCTTAAAACTTTTGTCATCTGACCTGCTCATATGAACCCTCCTTGTCTTGCCTTGGGTGCCACCACCTGGGATGGCTGGAGCAGAGGTAGTTTGTGTCTTTGCCAGCTTGGGTCCTGTTGTCAGGAATAACTCACGAGCAGCTCAGCTGAAGAGGAGGAAAACCTCTGATGCAAAAAGGTGGGGAAGGGAGAGAAAAAGTGGTGTATCTGTAATGGGGGAGTGCAGAGGGTGATGAGGGCGGCAGAAGCTAACCAGGTAGGGAAGCCTCTCGGTTTGGCTCGGCTGGATTGGAAGGTGTGCCCATGGCAAGGTAGCTCAGAAAGGGATACAAAGGATGAGCTTGCTTTCAGGCCTTTACCTGAAGTTGCTGCATTTATTTCAGCACCAGGTAGCACCAATGTGCAGGAAATGGTGAGAAGAGAAAGTATGGCTAGGCTACAACCCCACCTTGTGTCTGTCTCCTGTGCCTCACATAGAGATGAAGGTGCCGACAGCTCAGCTTCTGCAGGTGGACTCCTGCATTCCTTTCACTCAAAGAGCATGCCTTTGTCTGTTTCTCACCTAAAGAGGAGAAGGACATTGCATTTCCCTTTTACAACAGTCTGACAGTGAAAAACCTAAACCAAGACCTTGTTCCAGATGTCTCTCTAGTTAGAGAGTTCAGACCTCAATCACTCCTCTCAGGGGTGCCCCAAGATGCTAGAAGAAGGAAGACCCTCCATCCCTTCTCTCAAAGCCAAGCCATTGTGCAGAAAAACATTGGAGACAAAGAGAAATAGAAGAAAGGGAGCTATAAGCCAGTGGCACAGAGGTGAGGACACCAAACGGAAGGAGACGAGGCTGTGTTGTATTCCTGCTCCTCAGCCTGTTTTTGAATTTTAACTCAATGTCTGTTCAGGGCGAGGTACAGGAAAGTCCTGGGATGGGGACCAGAATGGGTGACTTACACCCCACGTCACAACCTCCTCTGCTCCTTTTCTGGTTTCCGATCTTTATTTGGCCTTCAGGTTCCGGAGAGCTTCTCTGCCCTGTGCCAGCTTCATTAGAAGAGGAAGCTGCCACCACATGTTGTACGAGAACTGGAGCCTCTAGGCCTGTAAGAATACAAGAATATTTTAAATTGATGTGCTATTTTCTGGAAGTTTTCTACTTCTTTCTCTATATCAGCATATGAGTACCCTCCTGCTGGGTTTATGTTTAGACACTGGTCTCAACAAGGTTGTGTAGAGCCCAAACTTGTCAGCATGCCTTCGATATGTTCTGAAAGTGTCTGCCAGACAGAGTTTCCCCTGAGGATAAACAATGCCCCTTCTCTGGATGGTCTTGTATTTGGGCAGACACCAAACTGCTCTGCCTTGTTTGTAATAGGGCTGCTCTCAAAATAGTGTGATTTAGGCATATAAGGAACTGAAGCACATACCAGGATTTGAGGAATTCCCAGGATTAACCAGAAAAGACTCAGATCCAAAATTCTGCATGAATCTCATTTTATTTATTTTTTTGTTTTTTTCTTTTTTTTTATTTGTTGTTGTTGTTTTGTTTTGCCTGTCAAGATGTGGCAACGGATCGAAGAGCTGGAATTCTGTCTCTAACTCACATTACTGCTGTATAGCAAACCCATTTTTCATGTTTCAGAACAATCATAAGCCCTCATTCTTTTATTGAGAGATGCATCAGTACAGCAAAATATACTTTTCACATGGGCACCAACAGACCTATTCCTGATTTATAGTGTTATACTGGAAGCTGAGTCAGGCTAATCATGTTTATCAGATATTAAGGGAACAAATTTTAAGTGCTGTGTTGAAGCACTTCTCTATGTTGAATTTTATATGAAAACCAACAGCATCTGCTTATTCCAGTGCAGAGCAGAAGATCGACTACAGCAAAAAATAGTAGACTAAAAGCAGGATGTTTTATACAGTCAATTCTTAACATGGTAGTCATTTGCTCATTTCTCTTGATTTCTGGGCTATAATTAATCTTAAAAAAGAATGGTTTAAAATTTAAATGAACTATAAAATCTATAAAATATGAAATGAAGTATCCAAGACCAGGCACTTGGCAATTACATTTATTACTGCACATTGAGTAAGATACAGCATCAGATGCAGAAGGACAATTGACATCAAACAGGCACTCTACATAAAGTGCAACAATATGTGTTAGAAAGGAAAGGCATTTGGGGGGCATTTGATTAATGTACTTTTAATTGGACTTTCCTGCCTCATTGGTTTTATTCCCTCAATTTAGCTCAAGCTGCTCAAATACATAAATAGACAATGCACCTACTATAATTAACAAAATATACTGTTTGCAAATTACCAGATCTGTTAGATTGTGTATAAACAAATAATACATTATGCAAATATTGCTGAAATCCTACAGAAATGTAAACAGGCAAAGAAAGTCTAAGAAAAACCCTACACCCTCCTCTTTGAAAGCTACTTGGAATGCTTGATTTTTGTGGTCTGTGTTCAACTGCAATTGTCACATTAGTTCTATATTTCATTAAGAATTTGTATGATGCTCTGTTAATGACTTTGTGGATGGAATTTGAGCGCACTCAGTTATGTCCCTCATGCGACCTCTCTCGTCGTATAAAGAACGTGTGAGACCATATCTGTAGCACAAAACTGGAAAGCAAACATACATTGTATGAACAGTGCAAAGAAACCCAACAGAAAATGTTAGCTTATATTGCTATTTACAGCTTTGAAAAGATTTTAAGACTTTTAAGAACCCTCTGACATATGCTATAAATCCAGGATCTAATTTTGAAAGAATATGTAAAGAGCATAGTTTCTAATAAAGCAGATTAAACATATTTAACAACTGAAGAAACCTTATAAGTAATTTGGAATTGCTACTTACATTCTCAGCAAATATGAGTGAAATCTGGGCAATAAAGCACATGTACTGTAATTCCATAATCAGGCTATGAGTTGAATGAACGATTTGTTGGATGAATATTTGCAAGGAAAAAAACAGACTGAAAAAATGTGTATTTTCCATATGTTTTGAATGATCATGTAGTTGCACAGAATTTAAAAATCAGTTAGTATCAGTTATTATCTTTTCAGAGATTTTGTTCTTTAAATACTCTTCAGTTACCATATTAAAAACCCAAAGGATCTCTCTTTCCTCAGAAAAACAATCTTTAATTTGCATATTAGACATTGCACATTTTTACCCTGGGAGCACCACCTACTGTTGAACATGGGGGAATGGGAGGGAGAGGAAAGGAGGGACACTCCTAACATGTTTATGGTTCTTTACAAAATTAGATTAGAAAAATACAGAATTTTTCATTTATGGAATGAAAATGGAAAAGAGAGACATTTCACAACCCACCTGTATATTTTATGAGCCAGGAGTGAAAGACATGATTATTTTCCTCCCACAAATAAAAGAAACGTTATTCAGGAGGAATCAAACACTGGATTTACTACATATTTGCTACTCTCCACTCCTCCTTCAGTACTCTTTACTGTAAAAAAAGTATCAAATAATGATTTGCTTTTTCTTTATAATGCTTTTCCATTTCACTTCACGTATTTGGCCAAATAGGCTCCAATGTTTCAATGGTTCTTAACATGGGTATAGTTGCCCTCATCAAGCAACCACAAATCATTTTCACAGAATCCCAGAACTGCTGAGGCTGGCCAGGCTCTCTGGAGGCCATGAGGTCCAGCCCCTGCTCAAGCAGGGCACCCAGAGCAGGCTGCCCAGGACCATGTCCAGGTGGTTTTTGAGGGTCTCCGAGGAGGGAGACTCCAGCACCTCTCTGGGCAACCTGTGTGAGTTCTCCATCACCCGCACAGCACAGAAGTGCTTCCTGATGTCCAGAGGGAACCTCCCGTGTTTCAGTCTGTGCCCATTGCCTCTTGTCCTGGCACTGGGCACCACTGAAAAGAGCCTGGCTCCATCCTCTCTGCACCCTCCCTTCAGGTACGTATACACATTGGTGAGGCCCCCCCCCTGAGCCTCCTTTTCTCCAGGCTGAACGGTCCCAGCTTCCTCAGCCTCTTCTCATAGGAGAAATGCTCCAGTACTTCTTGTATGATTGCCATCCTTGCATTTTCTTTATTTCACAGTCACACAAATGTAACAGTATCTAAAATGCTACAATTTTCTCATTGGGGACTAAGATTTTGGAAGGGATAGACACTTCGTGATGCTGATATTTCTGGGGAATCCCTTGGTGAGCTGCAGACTGACCAGGCACCGGGTGCTCATTATTGCCCCAACGCAGCACACATGCTTAGCTAAAGAATTAATTTTACAGGGGAAGGAATTTAAATTGAATCTCCCTAGCTATCTTGCTGCGGAAAACGGTAGGAGAGCAAAATAAATGTCCATTAGGAGGTAATAGCTGGAGTATGCTCCACCACCGCTGTGTCTGCACTGATTATGTAAAACAGCTGTCAGTCAGCAAATTCCTTTGGGAAAATTGTTCTTCCTTCTTTCCAAATTAATTACATTAAATGTGGTGAATTACATTAAGGAATGGGAGTATGGAGGAACGGTTGTAGGAAGTTAACTTCCGTGCTACCAAAAAGTTTCTATCAATCAGCTATTTTCGTGGAGGTGCACAGTGTAAGTGAACCTCCCATACTAATTTCTTTGCCAGCTGGGCTAAATATGGAAAATACTTGTATATTGTGTTTTATATGCATGCATTGCTGTTTTATTTGGAAGAAAAAAACTCACCTTTTCGTGAGCTATGAAATGATACACATCTTTGAATGATTGCCTGTAATATGCTTTATCATACATAAGTGGCATTGACATTCCTGGTATTTGTATGAATAACCTATTCAGACTCATTTACAATTTTTTAACAGCATTGCCTCCATACATTTAAAATGGTTCAACATCCTTTAAGCTGAGCGTAGGACAATAAACTGATATGATTATTCATGGAATATTTACAAACCTAGATGCTACTGCATGGCCTGTTATCTCTGCGTCTTGCTATCCCCTTTAACAAACAAAAGCTTGTCTTTGCCATCCTCTGTCCCCTTCAGTTCTGTGTCACATGTCTGAGGAAGGTGGTGTAGGATAATTTTACTCGTGCACACAAAATTTTCCTAAAGGAATATAAAGGCCTTCCAAAAAACATCATTCTGCTCACTGAGAAGAGGGGGCTTTCAACTGTACGCATCTGGTCTGATTTGAGATTGCCTTAGTTATTTTGTATCACCAACAGTCACTTTTATCACTAAACCCTCTTATCAATTTGCTTGAAGCTTCACTTTGTGGGACAGGTAGTTCAATGTACTGAATTACTCTAACCGTTTGTATTTTTCTTAAGTTAACCATTACTTTTCTGATCCCTGAATGGTGGGAGGCTGGGTCCAAAGACATCACTGAGATGTATGTCACTTAACATTTATCAGTATATTTGTAGTATAGTCTCTGCACAGAGGCTGAATTAACTCAGTCAAGTTTGAGGCAAAAATGAGTAGGATTGCACAATATTTGTCACTATATGTATGTTACGGTTTACCATTTTATCAGTCATTCTAGGGTATGGATGTCATAACATTATGGCAGTAATCTGAAGTTATGAACCTTTCTTCTGAAGGTAATGAGTATGCAGCAGAAAGGAACGGAGTTAAATATTTCAAATGTCCTATCAGTACATTGGGAAATGTTCTTATGAAACCAAGTTCCTCCTGATAAAATGGTTTTAAAAGCATTCTAACACTAGCTTTTTGACAACCCTGAGCAAGACATACAAATATTCACTTGTGAGAAATCTCCAGTTTCTCTAACACATAGGTCCCACCTTGCAAGTATGTGCAAGTATTACTGCTGGGCTTGGCGTAATTATTCAGTGTTCATAAAACTCAGAAATACTGGAGAAAGTGGTTGAAAAGCCACCTCCATTGAAGAGAAAGTATTGACTTCAGTGAGGCAGGATTTCACCCAGAGTACAAGAAAGATGGTTTTTACTATAAGGTCTAGGTATCTGCAGTATACCTGAGGAAAAGCAATACTCGTACCATAGAGCTAATTTATGTCATTGGAAATATTTGCTGTTTAAGTTGGTGAATGATAATAACTGTACCTTGTTGTAAAATTGTTTGCAATGCAATAAAATGAAGCTTGCAATGCAATAAAATGAAGCTCACAACGCATCTGTGATGAAAGATCAATCATTTCCTGACATTTAACTGAGGGTTAGCGAGTTAGAACAATAAACAAGATGAGACAGTTTTTTGTGTTGTATCAGCAATTCATCTTTTACAAATGCAGCTTTGATGATAACCAACATTTGTTGCGCTGAACACTGTCTAAATGTTCTGCTTCTTGATTCAAAACAGTTTTAAGGCATTTCTAAAAATGCTCTAATTTACCTGTTTCTGCTGCTGAACTCCCTCAAGCCCTCAGAAATAACCTGCAGCATCTTAGCTTCTGTAACCCGTTATATTGCCCTTCGTGTCACATGTTTGCGGCACAAAGTACAACGGTTCCATTATTGTCAGTTCTTTTGGTCTGAAGGATCACAGACAGCTCAGCTCGGTGGAACAGAGACAACCACTTCAAGCCTTTTAAGCAAGTATTGTCGTTTTATCTTTCCTAGGAAGAAAGCTTAATCAACTTCAGTGGTGGCTAGTCTGATCACTATTCACACTCAAAAGGATCTGTGATCTCTCTAAAATGCTGGTTATCAGGCAGGATTCATGGTATTCAATTTCAGCCCTCTGGGCTGAGTCCAAGCCTGTTTCTGGATTTCACCTCCTCTCTGTAGAGGCACAGCCTCCTCTAGCAGATGTTTCATCCTGCCTCTCCTGGAAGCTTGTGCCATGTTCCTCCAGAAAGAGTGCAGCACTGGTGGGACTGCGAAGGGTAAAAATCCCACAGTGGGGGAGCATATTGTAAGCTGTTTCTTGACAAGTGAAGGGCTACGAAGCTGGTGAAGGGCCTGGAGCACAAGTCCTGTGAGAAGCGGCTGAGGGAACTGGGGTTGTTTAGTCTGGAGAAGAGGAGCTCAGGGGAGACCTTATTGCTCTCTGCAACTACCTGAAAGGAAGGTGTGGGGAGCTGGGGGTCGGCCTCTTCTCGCAGATAACTAGCGATAGGACTAGAGGGAATGGCCTCAAGTTGTGCCAGGGGAGGTTCAGGTTGGAAATGAGGAGAGATTTCTTCTCAGAAGGAGCAGTCAGGCACTGGGACGGGTTGCCCAGGGAGGTGGTGGAGTCACCGTCCCTGGGGGTGTTCAAGGAAAGGTTGGACGTGGTGCTTGGGGACATGGTTTAGTGGGTGACATTGGTGGTAGGGGGATGGTTGGACCAGATGATCTTGGAGGTCTTTTCCAACCTTAATGATTCTGTGAGTCTAAGAATGGGAGATGGAGACAATGTATATTCCAGTTGTTATCACGCCAGGGCTTGGTGCCACTGACCAGTTCTCCCTCCAGGTTACAGCAAGTGCTACCGTGGCCCAGTGGCTGCAGTCCCACAGTCAGATTTCGTCGCCAGGTCTTTGCTACCTCCCATCCACCACTTCTGGTCCCAGCCACTGTCTGACAGGACAGATTCACCCATCCTCAAGCCTGGCCCACTTGTTTTGTCCGGCAGATGTACAATTCCCCTCAGGCCATCCTGAAGGGCATGCTCAATGCTTATGAAGAGCAGTCCCTGCCTGCCTTAGTCACTTTGTATTTACTGCTTTCACACGTTTTTGTGTGATCTTCAAGCATCATTAGAATCAGAATCTGGCTGCAAGCCAGGGCCCCCAGCTGAACCCTGTGGCACCCATTAAAAGCACCAGGTTACATTTGATTCCACATTTTGAACTACATTTGGATGCTGTCAGTTTATCCTTCATCTGTCACATATTACATGGACCTCAGTTCTCTACAATTTCTCAGTAAAAATGTTGTGATGTCATGTATTTTTTATTTATTCTGTTACCTTTATAGGTTGAACATGTAACCTCATTAAAAAAAAAAAAAATCAGCATAGTACAATTCAATCTATTTTCAGTAAACCCCTGTTAGCTGTTATTAATTATACTCCCCTCTTTTAAATTGATTAATCAAGTCCTGCATCAGTCATTCCATTAATTTGCCCAGGACTGATATCAGGCTGTCAGATCTATAATTAGCCAGGTCATCCTATTTGGCTTTAGTGTAAAAACTGGTCACACTTTCTAAAGTTGCTATAACTAGATTATGCTCATTCTCTTCAATTAAAATAATACTCATTAGCTAGATGATTACTTGCTGTAAATCAGAACTGTTTCAAAGCAACCTTCTAAGCAAGCTGGATAGTGTTAAAGTATGATATTAACTCACAGTTTTCTTGTGGCCAAGGGAAGCATTCAGGAAGGACGTTCTCCATGTTGGGACTGACAAGGACTCGGCTGTAGCTCCTCTTCGCAGCACTTGTAAATATAATTCTTGGTGGCTGTTTGCTAAGGCAGCCTCATCAAGCACGGAGACTTGTCTCTTCAGCCTAATGAGAGCAGGGACGATCCCCACGGGCACGTTCCCAAACTGCATTCCAGCTCCTGGTCTTCAACAGACAATGCTTACAGCATGGTGTGAGGTGTATTCTGAAAAGTGCTGCTGACTTTACATCTCATACCAGTACTTTGCAAGCTTGGGACATTCCTCACAGGTTCCTCTGTTGCTGCTGGCTTTCCAGGTGTGACCATAAAAATGGGTCATACCAGCAGTCCACCTAGCCCTGTGCCTTTAGGATCTGGCTGTCAACCCATTGGCCAGCAAATTTCCCTAGTCCCAATATTACAGGATTCACCGAATACTCAGTTCAGTTTATCTACCACCTACATGATTTTTTTAAATCCCCCTCAGCTTTCTGCTCTCCACATGGAGAAGTCTTGCTTTCTGCAGTATCCCTAGCCTCTGGAAAGGGAAGAATTGAAGTTTTTAAGCCTTCCACCCTTTATTTTGTCCCGTTTCCCACTCTATTACCACCTCCTTTCCTCTCATCCCAGGTGCAATGGAAACACAGAGAGATCCAGTGCTGCTGGAGGGGTGCTGGGGGCAGGCACTGATAAAGAGGTTGGACTTTGCCTATGGCTGTGAGACAGCCCTGTTGTTGCCAAGTCTTCTACATCCACCCCAAGCTCTGCACTTAAGCCCCACAGACAGCTACCCTCATGGGACTGCTGTTCTCACAGGACTTGTGAGAAGGCTGTTCATCTAACCCAGCACGTTACAAGCACATCAGTGAGAGGCTGGGTGCACATTTTCCCCATCCTTGCTCTGTCTGCTGGGGCTGTAAGCTAGGCACGGTGGTGCAATGTCGCTTCCTCAAGGGGGACACTGAGTGCTAGTCAGCCTCCTCAGCAATAGATCATCTTTCAAAAGTCCATCGCTTGAAGATGGATGTGCCACTTTGTCTTTACAATCTTTTAAACTACTAGTGCTTAACACTGTCTCACATGTGCTTAGTAATATATATTTGGCCAATTTTCTGCTTGTCGGTCTGGAAAATCAGCATACAGTCATCTTCAATATTGAGCTTTGTACACAGATAATGATAAGCGAAAACACAGGATTGCTAACAAAGACAAAGAGCACGAGCAAGCTGGCATTATTTCCTTCAAGCTTCATTCAGCAGGAAAGCCCTGTGAAGTGGAGCACATTATTCCCGAAAGCATTTTGAAAATGAGCGGGTGAACATCCTCCATCACTCCGAAATGCTTCCCAAACATCAGTGGTGCAGCAGGGAGGGCCGTGCGACATCCAGGGCACGCCTAGGTGGCTGGGGCTCCTCAGCAAATCAGCAATACAGCTCTCATTTTTTTTTTTTGGTTAGTTCTCTGTAAAATAAATAAAGAACAGTTTAAGTGAGTGAAAATCTGGATGGAGCCTGAACTAGGTTTACAGCTAAAATGAATGCACATCGAGAAGAGAGGACAGGGGCCTCTCCAACAATCTGCCTATATTTGCCAGTGAATCTGTAGTACACTGTTTAAAAAGACAAAAGTCTTTAAAGTGTTTCCTTAATGGTTTCCTTAATTATTATAATTAATGAGTGTCTAGTAGCTTGCTTCAGTCATTGATGAATTCAAATGCTGTGTTTCTATTTCCTGCCTCATCTTCAGAAATTTGGTAAGACAAGAAGTCAAGAATACAAAACAGTGACGAGCAAGCAGCCTGCAACTGGAACTCGAATGGAAACAGTGAGTAAAAGAATAATAGTAATTTGAAACGCAGGTACAGTTGCTGGAAAAATGTGCTGCTTACAAGAACACAGTGAAGGGCCACGAAACATTTTGGGGCCACAAAAATTATCATAAAGTTGGAGCACCTCTCCTACAAGGACAGTCTGAGACTACTGGGGCTGTTCAGCTTGGAGAAGAGAAGGCTCTGGGGAAACCTTATAGCGGCCTTCCAGTACCTAAAGGGAGCCTAGAGGAAAGCTGGAGAGGGACTCTTTGTGAGGGAGTGGAGTGATAGGACAAGGGGTGATGGCTTTAAACTGAAAGAGGGGAGATATAGATTAGATATTAGGAAGACATTCTTCACAATGAAGGTAGTGAGGCACTGGCACAGGTTGCCCAGAGAAGCTGCGGATGCCCCATCCCTGGAGGTGTTCAAGGCCAGGCTGGATGGGGCTTTGGGCAACCTGGTCTGGTGGGAGGTGTCCCTGCCCATGGCAGGGGGGTTGGAACTGGGTGGTGTTTAATGTCCTGCCCAACCCAAACCATTCTGCGATTCCACAAAGACAATTTACTGTCCTATTACCTGGCATGATTAGATGTGTTGATAATTTCTCCTTTTTTTTGTTGTTTTCTTCTTTTTTTTTTCTTTTGTCTGGTGACAAGAGAACATACACCTGACAGAGCCTTTTCATTCAGCACATACTGAACTGTAACCTCAGATTTTGAAAAGAGCAATTATGTATCATTAGGCAATCTAATATCAAATGATGAGCAAACAATTCAGGAATAAATCAAGATCCCACCGAACCCAAATTACTCTTTAAGCTAAACAAGCTATGAAAATATAATTGTATTTTGGGAGTTCATCTTGTCTTTACAAATAACTCTAAATATTTATTTCACAACTCTGTTCATAAGTTGTTTGTTTTTTTTTCTTTAACTTTCCTGAATCAGTTAATGCAATATAACATGAGAGTACACACGGTATAACAGTGATATAACACTAGAGATGCAAGTTCATGCTTCTTTTGTTAGTGTGGCTCTGCAAAGAATAGCATTATAGACTGCCTGAGCATCACTGCTGTGCACCTGCCTTCTAATGAAAACGGGTTTGTCTGAATCAGCTGGGTGACAGCAAGGATTTGCAGCTAATTGCAAATCAATACAAAAGTGGAAGATATTGGTAGTTCATTAGAGGGAGAAGTTTGGAAATCAGGTGTTCACATAATGAGGTTCTATTGTGTGATTAATCTTTCTCTTCCCATTGTAAAGCAAGTATCCACTGGAAAATAATATTATCCATTTTTTCTCTAGGAAGAAAAGAATTCACTATGGGAGTCAAAAGAAGCAGGAAAGTCATTAACAGATGTAAACATGGTGGTTTAATGGGCTCTATTCAGAACGTGCCAGCAGAATTCTTTTTGTTTAAAAAGAGAAATGCTTTTTCCCTACTGACAATGTCTGAATCCCTAAAAATCATAGGTCCCAACTGTACAATATGATCCATATGAGTAGAGTATTGTATGTATGAAAAATGCTCCTAAAATCCACGCTGCTGATTTCAGACACAGGGGTCCATTACTCTGGTCACCTTAGAGAACCTGCCCACCAAGGTTCATTTCCAGCTGATTAGCTTAGGCATGGAAGGAAGACGTGATTATATCTGCTAACCCAAAGCCATTAGCACTGATGCTGTTAGTCCAAAAATAAACTATTTGTAAACAAAAGTCTCTATGATCTGTTCACTAAAGTCAAGAGAACACAGTTAGCACTGTCGCAGTTTTGGAGAAGACAATAGTGCTCTACAGTACACTAGCTGAATTATTTCGTTTTTAATGTCATTCTGAATGTGCTGCTAGGAGATGTTCAATAAAGACCTTCCCTTCCCTTCCCTTCCCTTCCCTTCCCTTCCCTTCCCTTCCCTTCCCTTCCCTTCCCTTCCCTTCCCTTCCCTTCCCTTCCCTTCCCTTCCCTTCCCTTCCCTTCCCTTCCCTTCCCTTCCCTTCCCTTCCCTTCCCTTCCCTTCCCTTCCCTTCCCTTCCCTTCCCTTCCCTTCCCTTCCCTTCCCTTCCCTTCCCTTCCCTTCCCTTCCCTTCCCTTCCCTTCCCTTCCCTTCCCTTCCCTTCCCTTCCCTTCCCTTCCCTTCCCTTCCCTTCCCTTCCCTTCCCTTCCCTTCCCTTCCCTTCCCTTCCCTTCCCTTCCCTTCCCTTCCCTTCCCTTCCCTTCCCTTCCCTTCCCTTCCTTTTTTTTAATGTAAATTTCTTATAATTGTGTTTGTATTGAAAATTCTTGAAGGCATGACCTGAATGCACCCAGCAGTCTTAGAAGCCAGAAAAAAAAAAAAAAAAAGGATCTTTAAATGCCACAATTTGAGGGACTTTTAATTGTGTTTGGTTAGAATTAAGCGCAGCTAAAATGTCTGATTCCTGTTCCCAATAATGATTTCAAAATTCCCTAAATTTTCAGACCACTCCTGCTCACAGTGTCACCACTGGACACTGGACCACTGGTGACTGTGAACACGAACTCACGAACTAGTTGAAAGAGTGTTGGAAAATTTCACCCTAGCCAAAATAAATAAATAAATAAATAAAACCAATCCTGAAGAAATCAGAACAAAGGAGAGAAGGGGACCTCCTGTATCTCCAAATTCAGCATCCAATGCCGAAAGAATAAATCACATCAGTTGCTTTGCTTTATACATCCATCATACTTAAATGTAAAACTAGTTAAGTTTCTTACCTCGCTATTCCTACCAGACATCTGGTTCTAAGTTGAAGAACTTTCTTTATCAGATGCTTTTTCTAACTTCTATAACACATTTATTCATGACCAATTTATATTCATTTATTCTTGTACCTTTTACTTGAGCAGATTTTCTCTTTCCTTCTGTTTGTTATTCTCAAAAACTTACAGAGAAAGATAAACTTCAAGAGTGTCATGACTAGGTCAAAGGAAATGACTCTTCCTCTCTCTTTGGCATTTGCAAAACATCATCTGAAATACTGTGTCTGCTTTTAGGCATCTGAGATAAAAAAAAGACATTCACACATGGCACTGAGCCCAGCCAAGGGCCACAAGGATGGTCAGGGAGCTGGAGCACAGGAAGTATGAGGACAGGCTGAGAGATGCGTGTTCATTAAGCCAGGAAAGAAGGTTTAGGTGACTAGCAGGGACTTATAGAGGAGATAACAGAGTCAGCGTCTTCAAAGTGGTCAGAAAAAATGATGAGAGGCAACACGCACAAATTGCTGCAAAGAAATTCCAAATGGATTCAAGAAGAAAAAAAAAAAATCACAGGAGGATGACCAGGCACTGAACCAGGTTGCCCAGAGAGGCTCTGGAATCTCAGTCCCTAAAATAATCTAAATTTAACTGGGCAAAAACCTGAGCAACCTAATCTACCTTTGAATTTAGCTCTGCCTTTGAAGAGTTTCAAACAGATGACCTCCAGAGGTCCCTTTCAACCTGAATTATCCTACAGTTCTGTTCATCTCAATTCTCATTTTGCTAAGCTACCCAAGCTAAAGCTTTTTGTCTCTCATAAAAAAAGGAGAACCTCAAACTCATGTTCATCCAAGGTGGTAGATTATCATCTTCCCTTGTGTCAATCAAGATTCTATAATGCATGTGGTATACTAAACTCATTTAAATGTTTGTGTTGTGGTTTAACCCGGCTGGCAGCTAAACACCACACAGCCGTTCGCTCACCCTCCCCCCTCCCTCTCTGGGATGGGGGAGAGAAACGGGAAAGTGAAGCCTGTGAGTTGAGATAAAGACAGTTTATTAAGACAGGAAAATAATAATAACAATAATAATAATAATAGTGATAATGGTAATAGTATTAACAATAATAATGTGTAAGAAAACAAGTGATGCACAATGCAATTGCTCACCACCCGCTGACCGATGCCCAGCCTATTCCCGAGCAGCCGGCCCCCCACCCCGGCCAGCCACCCCTATATATTGTTTAGCATGACGTCAGATGGTATGGAATACCCCTTTGGCCAGTTTGGGTCAGCTGTCCTGGGTCTGTCCCCTCCCAGCTCCTGCTGCACCCCCAGCCTGCTCGCTGGCAGGACAGAGCAAGAAGCCGAAAAGTCCTTGGCCTGGTGTAAACACTGCTCTGCAACAATTAAAACATCAGCATGTTATCAGCGCTCTTCTCATCCTAATCCAAAACATAGCACCCTACCAGCTACTATGAGCTACTTAACTCTGTCCTAACTGGAACCAGGACAGATATCCACCCCTTATTCCATACCATTTATGTCATGCTCAGGTTACACTCTGTCCAATACATTCTAATTAATCACCATTTTCATCTATGATATATAGCAATCATGGTAGTGATGACATACAGTATTATATAATAATTAAAATACTACAATTCAACTCATGGGCTATTCTCACCCAGTATCAAATCCCCTTGAGGTACACACCGGACCTCCCCATTCTTTTGCATTACCCACCAAGTGCATCCAGGTCCCTGAGCAAAAGCAATTCCACGAATGGCTTTGCCTTTTCCTGAGGCAGGAGTAGCCCAGACTGTTTTACCCAGCATGTTTCTTACGTGCACTACAGGAACTTTATCCCCTTCTACAGTGCGTAACAGGTTTGACTGGGCAGGTCCAGCTCGGTTGGCAGATCCCCTGGTATTGACTAACCAGGTGGCCTTTGCCAAATGTGTATCCCAATTTTTGAATGTCCCAGCACCCATTGCTTTCAGTGTAGTCTTCAACAGTCCATTGTATCGTTCAACTTTTCCAGAGGCTGGTGCATGATAGGGGATGTGATACACCCACTCAATACCATGTTCTTTGGCCCAAGTGTCTATAAGGTTGTTTCGGAAATGAGTCCCGTTGTCTGACTCAATTCTCTCTGGGGTGCCATGTCGCCATAAGACTTGCTTTTCAAGGCCCAGGATAGTGTTCCGGGCGGTGGCATGGGGCACAGGATATGTTTCCAGCCATCCGGTGGTTGCTTCCACCATTGTAAGTACGTGGCGCTTGCCGTTGCGGGTTTGAGGGAGTGTGATGTAATCAATCTGCCAGGCCTCTCCATATTTATATTTCAGCCATCGTCCTCCATACCAAAGAGGTTTTGACCGTTTGGCTTGCTTGATTGCAGCACATGTTTCACAGTCATGAATAACCTGTGCTATAGTGTCCATGGTCAGGTCCACCCCTCGATCACGAGCCCATCTGTAGGTTGCATCTCTACCTTGATGGCCTGAGGTGTCATGGGCCCATCGGGCTATAAATAATTCACCTTTATGTTGCCAGTCCAGGTCCACCTGAGCCACTTCAATCTTAGCAGCCTGATCCACCTGCTGGTTGTTTTGGTGTTCTTCAGTAGCCCGATTCTTGGGCACATGAGCATCTACATGGCGTACCTTTACAACCAGGTTCTCTACCCGGGCAGCAATATCTTGCCACAATGCCGCAGCCCAGATGGGCTTGCCCCTGCGCTGCCAGTTGTTCTGCTTCCATTGCTGTAACCACCCCCACAGGGCATTTGCTACCATCCATGAATCAGTATAGAGATAGAGAACTGGCCACTTTTCTCGTTCAGCAATATCTAAAGCCAGCTGAATGGCTTTTACTTCTGCAAACTGACTCGATTCACCTTCTCCCTCAGCAGCTTCTGCAACTCGTCGTGTAGGACTCCATACAGCAGCTTTCCATCTCCGATGCTTTCCCACAATACGACAGGACCCGTCAGTGAACAAGGCATATTTCTTCTCATTTTCTGGTAGCTTGTTGTACAGGGGGGCTTCTTCAGCACGAACCACCTCCTCCTCTGGTGATATCCCAAAGTATTTGCCTTCTGGCCAGTCCATAATCACCTCCAAGATTCCTGGGCGACTGGGGTTTCCTATTCGAGCCCGCTGAGTAATCAGTGCAACCCACTTGCTCCATGTAGCATCAGTTGCATGATGCGTAGAGGGGACCCTTCCTTTGAACATCCAGCCTAGTACCGGCAGTCGGGGTGCCAGGAGGAGCTGCGCTTCAGTACCGACCACTTCCGAAGCAGATCGAACTCCTTCATATGCTGCCAATATCTCCTTTTCAGTTGGAGTATAGCGGGCTTCAGATCCTCTGTATCCCCGACTCCAAAACCCCAGGGGTCGACCTCGAGTTTCCCCAGGTTCTTTCTGCCAGAGGCTCCAGGTGGGACCATTCTCTCCGGCTGCGGTGTAGAGCACATTCTTTACATCTGGTCCTGTTCGGACTGGCCCGAGGGCTACTGCATGAACTATTTCCTGCTTAATTTGTTCAAAGGCTTGTCGTTGCTCAGGGCCCCATTCAAAAGCATTCTTCTTACGGGTTACTTGGTAGAGCGGGTTTACAATCAGACTGTAATTTGGAATATGCATTCTCCAAAACCCCACGACACCTAGGAAAGTTTGTGTTTCTTTTTTGCTAGTTGGTGGAGACATAGCTGTTATTTTGTTGATCACATCCATTGGGATTTGACGGCGTCCATCTTGCCATTTTATTCCTAAATACTGGATCTCTCGTGCAGGTCCTTTAACTTTATTCTGTTTTATGGCAAAACCAGCCTTCAGAAGGATTTGGACTATTTTCTTCCCTTTCTCGAAAACTTCTTCTGCAGTGTCACCCCACACAATGATGTCATCGATGTACTGCAGGTGTTCAGGAGCTTCCCCCTGCTCCAGCGCAGACTGGATCAGTCCATGGCAAATGGTAGGGCTGTGTTTCCACCCCTGGGGCAGCCGATTCCAAGTATATTGGACTCCCCTCCAAGTGAAAGCAAACTGTGGCCTGCACTGTGCTGCTAGAGGGATGGAGAAAAATGCATTAGCGATATCAATTGTGGCATACCACTTGGCTGCCTTTGATTCCAGTTCATACTGGAGTTCTAGCATGTCCGGCACTGCAGCACTCAGTGGTGGCGTGACTTCGTTCAGGCCACGATAGTCCACTGTTAGTCTCCACTCACCATTAGACTTTCGCACTGGCCATATGGGACTATTAAAAGGTGAATGAGTCTTGCTGATCACTCCTTGGCTCTCCAGTTGACGAATTAGCTTATGGATGGGACTCAGGGAGTCTCGGTTGGTGCGATATTGCCGCCGGTGCACAGTTGTGGTAGCGATCGGCACTTGCTGTTCTTCAACCCTCAGCAACCCCACAACAGAAGGGTCCTCTGAGAGACCAGGCAAGGTAGACAACTGTTTAATGTCCTCTGTCTCCAAAGCAGCTATGCCAAAAGCCCAGCGGAACCCTTTTGGGTCCTTGAAATATCCTCTTCTAAGATAGTCTATGCCAAGGATGCACGGAGCATCTGGGCCAGTCACAATACGGTGCTTTTGCCACTCATTGCCGGTTAGACTCACTTCAGCCTCCAATACAGTTAACTGCTGGGATCCCCCCGTCACACCATAAATACAGATGGGCTCTGGCCCTTTATAGCTTGATGGCATTAGAGTACATTGTGCACCGGTGTCTACCAAAGCCTTATACTTCTGTGCGTCTGACGTGCCAGGCCATCGAATCCACACAGTCCAATAAACTCGATTGTCCCTTTCCTCCCCCTGGCTGGAGGCAGGGCCCCTCTAGTCCTGGTCAGAATCTTCATTTCTGTGTTTAAAGGACTGCCTGCTGGAAGTTGGAGCAGCAAACCTTTCAGAGAACTCCTTTTTCCCAATTGTTTTCCTTTGCAATTCACGTACCCGTGCCTCTAGGGTCGCAGTAGATTTTCCATCCCATTTTCTCATGTCCTCTCCATGGTCACGTAGGTAAAACCACAGGGTGGCGCGGTGTGTGTGCCCACCATATTGTCTTCCTTGCATAGATGAACGTTTACCCCTAATAGCTGAGACACTGGTTTGTACAGGTGGGGAGGAAAATAAACTCTCTTTAAGTTGGTGAATCTCTTCAGAAAGTTTCTCCAAGGTATTCTCTTTTAGCTGGTGGACACTGGTTCGTTCAGGTGAAGGGGAAGATAATCTTTCTTCAAGTTGGTGGATCTTTTCAGAAAGTTTCTCCAAAGCATTCTCTTTTAGCTGGTGGACACTGGTTCGTTCAGGTGAAGGGGAAGATAATCTTTCTTCAAGTTGGTGGATCTTTTCAGAAAGTTTCTCTAAAGCATTCTCTTTTAGCTGGTGGACACTGGTTCGTTCAGGTGGAGGGGAAGATAAATTCTCTTTAAGTTGGTGGACCTCTTCAGAGAGTTTCTCCACAGCTGAGACACAGGCCTTTAGGGAAGAGGAGAGATTTCCTTCGTACTGCCGGAGTATTTTAGTCACTTCATTCACTGTGGGATTCTCCTCCGTTTTCCAGGCTAGCATTGCCAATGAGCTGGCATATGATGATGGGGCACTCTGTACAAACTTCCGCCACATGGGTAGTGTACACCGGACTGCATCTGGATCTGCAGATGTTTGTGCGTCGTCTAGGTCCTTATAAATTACTTCCCGTACGGCCAATTCCCTCAGGTACTGAATTCCCTTCTCCATGGTGGTCCATTTGCTTGGTAAACATACAAGTTCTTCCTTGAAGAGATACCTTTCCTTCACAGCTGACAGGAGACGCCTCCAGAGGCTGCGAGATCGTGCACCATCTCCAATTGCTTTGTCAATGCATGCGTCCCTAGCAAGGGATCCCAGCCGCCTGGCTTCCTTGCCCTCCAATTCCACATAATTGGCTCCCGTGTCCCAGCACCGGAGCAGCCAGGTGACAAGCTGCTCGCCTATACAGCGACCAAAATCTTTTCGCACATCTCGTAGCTCACGCTGGTATAGAGTCCGGGTAATTACTGTTGATTTTTCGACATCCTCATCCTCATCTTCAGTCTTCTGCACCTTTGATGGCCGGTGTAGAGTCCGGGTAGTTACTGTTGATTTTCCGACATCCTCATCCTCATCTTCAGTCTCCTGCACCTTTGATGGCTGGTATGGAGTCCGGGTAGTTACTGTTGATTTTTCGCCATCCTCATCCTCATCTTCAGTCTCCTGCACCTTTGATGGCCCAGCCTCGTCTTCACTACGCCCAGACTTAGCAGAAGACTGTCTGCGTTTTAAACGACCTGAGCCTCTATACCATTTTTTCACCTTGTCTACAGGGGCAACTTGCACTGCTACAGCTCGTTTCTCTGACCCAGCCACAGGGTCTGCCACAGGGGTTGGAATACCCTCTGCGGGGTCAACTTGCACTGCTACAGCTCGTTTCTCTGACCCAGACGCAGGGTCTGCCACAGGGGTTGGAATACCCTCTGCGGGGTCAACTTGCACTGCTACAGCTCGTTTCTCTGACCCAGCCACAGGAGTGGGAGCAGCTGCACGAGCTGGGGCAGCTGCAGGAGCTGGAGCGGCTGCAGGGGCTGGAGCTGGAGCGGCTGCAGGAGCTGGAGCTGGAGCGGCTGCAGGAGCCGGAACGGCTGCAGGAGCTGGAGCGGCTGCAGGAGCTGGAGCTGGAGCGGCTGCAGGAGCTGGAGCTGGAGCGGCTGCAGGAGCTGGAGCTGGAGTGGCTGCAGGGGCTGGAGCTGGAGCGGCTGCAGGGGCTGGAGCTGGAGCGGCTGCAGGAGCTGGAGCGGCTGCAGGAGCTGGAGCTGGAGTGGCTGCAGGGGCTGGAGCTGGAGCGGCTGCAGGAGCCGGAACGGCTGCAGGAGCTGGAGCGGCTGCAGGAGCTGGAACTGGAACGGCTGCAGGAGCTGCAGCTGGAACGGCTACAGGAGCTGGAGCTAGGTTGCTAGTAGCATCAATTGCAGCTCGATAGGCACAAGCCAGACCCCAGCACGCTACAGTGATTTGTGTCACTTTGGAACTGCCAGAGTCATGACACCTTTTTTTCAAGCATTCTGCCAGCTTTTTAGGATTTTGCAGTTGTTCAGGGGTGAATGTCCAAAACACTGGAGGTGACCACTGCTCTAGAAACCTGCCCATATCCTCCCACACTCCCTGCCACTCGCAACTATCCCGCCTCAAGACAGATCTCCGGATGAGATTCCTAAGTAGTTGTTTAACCCTCCACAAAATCTGAAGCGCATTCAGGAGACATAACAACAAGAGCAGGCTGGTCTGAGTATCCCAAGGATATTCAACATCTCGGAGAACCACCGTAACTAACTCGGGGGATAAGAGGGTGGTGGTGAAGGAGAAAGGGAGAGTGAACAGGTATGGAAACATGTCTTCCCCTGTCCCCTTCACAGATTGGCTCCCTAACGAAAACAGGCAATAGGTGTAATTGCTAATAGTTTCCGAGATATGGGTTCCAAAGTATAGAGTCGACGTCAGTGCTGAGTACAAATACCAGGTTAAAGTCATGACCAGATATTTCATCATTTCATAAGCCATTGTTACACCGCACAGTACCATAACAATCTTAAACCAGGGCCCAGAAAGGATAAACAGTGCAACAGGGAGCACATACAGAAAGTAACGCACCATAAAACTCAATTTGGAATACAGGTACAGCAGACTGGAGATTAAGGCAATCAACATCGTGACTAGCAACTATTAAGCAGGTCCAATACTTATACCAATTTTAGTTTAACACACTCTGGTCAGATTTGTCGATATCTCAACCCTTCGGGCCCCACGTTGGGCGCCAAAAAGACTGTTGTGGTTTAACCCGGCTGGCAGCTAAACACCACACAGCCGTTCGCTCACCCTCCCCCCTCCCTCTCTGGGATGGGGGAGAGAAACGGGAAAGTGAAGCCTGTGAGTTGAGATAAAGACAGTTTATTAAGACAGGAAAATAATAATAACAATAATAATAATAATAGTGATAATGGTAATAGTATTAACAATAATAATGTGTAAGAAAACAAGTGATGCACAATGCAATTGCTCACCACCCGCTGACCGATGCCCAGCCTATTCCCGAGCAGCCGGCCCCCCACCCCGGCCAGCCACCCCTATATATTGTTTAGCATGACGTCAGATGGTATGGAATACCCCTTTGGCCAGTTTGGGTCAGCTGTCCTGGGTCTGTCCCCTCCCAGCTCCTGCTGCACCCCCAGCCTGCTCGCTGGCAGGACAGAGCAAGAAGCCGAAAAGTCCTTGGCCTGGTGTAAACACTGCTCTGCAACAATTAAAACATCAGCATGTTATCAGCGCTCTTCTCATCCTAATCCAAAACATAGCACCCTACCAGCTACTATGAGCTACTTAACTCTGTCCTAACTGGAACCAGGACAGTTTGTAAGAAGTAAATTCAGTCATTTACAGGTTGATATAAAATAGAAACTCAGGCTGTAGCGGTTAGGATGTTACACTAGGAGGAGGTTTTCATATTGGGGCACAATATGAGAGTAGGGCAGACCAGGAGGAAGCATCAGTAAGAGAAGGGTACATCTGTGCTGCTAAGAGTGGTGAGGAGCCAGTTCCTGACCCTGAGGCCAGAGGGCACGGGTCAGCTCAGGTTCCCACTGCTTAGGGCTCTAGAGAAATCAGCCACAATCACTCTGCAGAGTACCTGACACTGACTCTCTTCTGGATCCTATTGTATTCCACGGGGTCTAGTGTTAAAGTTCACTGTGCGTTTACCAGAGTAGAGGTACCAGAGTGTCTACAAAATACTGACTGTAGAGGAGAGAGATTTTTTATTTTTTATTTATGGATGCTGATCTTGGTGCCAGCAGATTAAAGAATTTCTTTTTCCCTTTTTTTTTCTTTTTTTTTTTTTCATTTCTCTTTTACATTCGGAATTAATACAGTTATTTGCACTTTATTTCTCCTTCTTTTGAGGTATGGATGATATCAAAGTAACTGGCTAATTGCAAGACATTCCTCTGGGGTGATGAATCATAAAGTCAGCATTTTAACTGCTGTCCAGCTTTCCTAGAATAATCAAAGGAAAAATGAATCATGGTAGCTACAAGAGCTGGTTTGAAAGCCGGAGTCACAAAGATCAGGAAAGGAATTGGTGTGTTCCAGTGACAGCCAGAAAAGCTGTCTAGCCTGCAGCAAGGTAGTGGATGCTGCTCCTGGATGTCCACAGGCAGTTTGTGTCCGTCTGTCTCTGAAGACATCCTTCCAGATGACTTTCAGACTCAGTGGGGTGAGAAGTCAGCATCCACATTGTTCAGAATGAAACCTCCTCGAGCACACACCTTCCTACACACACTGCGCAGTACTTGGCTTGGGTATCCCTGGGGACCCTGCAGGGACCCTGTGGGTCTAAGGCATAATAATAATAACTATGTGTGTGCTTGTGTGTGTGGTGGGACAGGGTTTCAGTGCAAAGTGAATGTGAGGACTGTGCTGGAGCCCACCAGAGTGGTTTTTGTAGTACGGTGGTAAAGAATGTATTGCTTACTACAGGGCCTGGCATCAGCACAGTGGAGTTTAAGGATGCCTTAAGCCTTCTGGGCTAGTGTTGGAGGAGCTTGAAGGCCTGAGGAAACAACACCCGACAACTACAAGCTATTTTTGTCTGCAAACAGTCCCTGGGACAAATTTTCACCAGAACTAAGCCAGAGAATGGTGATCCATTCAAATGAGAGTCTAGGGACAGATTCAGACACATTCTGGAATCACATTTGCCTCTTTCACAATCATATCATCTTGGCACCATGTAGTCCTCCCGTGGTCATCTAATGACAACCTATGTAATAGCAGAGGCTCCTGTTCTTTGTTCCTAAATCTGTTGCTTTGTACTTGGCATTAATAAATGTAATTTCATCCTCAAATGCTTCTCCGATCCTCTTTTATGCCTTCTGATCCTCTTTTATACCCTCAATATTCAAATCTTTTTTATGTTGATGCTGCCTCTCAACTTCGCATCATCATCAGTTTTCATTAGGAGACACACATTTTCCCATGACAATATATACTACATGAAAATATTAAATTAGAGATCAAGACAGACCAAAACTGCTCCTGGAGGAATTCTGCTACATACTTCCCTCTAGTATTATGACTGTCTTTTCAGCATAAACTCCTATCATCTGCCTTCTAACTATCCTCTTTTCAGTTCCTATACACATCCTCTTCTTAAACTGATGATCCTGTATGTGGTATAGAAGGTAAATAAGCAAAGTCCAAGCTGATTAAAACTATTGTATTTCTAGGGAAAGATAGCATGGAGAAAATAATTTTGTCTTTAAAAAATCATTTTGTTATGGTAGAATATACTTTTGGTGAACACAGAACAAATGTTGTTCCATTTATCCTGGACATACTGGGAAAAAATAAAATATAAAATAAAATAAAATAAAATAAAATAAAATAAAATAAAATAAAATAAAATAAAATAAAATAAAATAAAAAAGCTTTACTACTCAAGATGCTCCCCCCTCCTTTTTCTTCTCCTCCTCTACCACCCCCCCCCCCCTTTTTTTTTTTTGAGCTCTACTCTTCTTGCCCTCCAGGAAACTGTTCAGTCTCTTTTTCTCTTTCCCTAAATGTATCTACTTATTTCTAATATCCTTCTGGGATGGTTAATTGTCCATCTTCCTTCTCAACCTTTTCTTAACAGTTCTGGATGAAAATTCTGTACTCATTTTTTGCACTTTTTTGATTTCAGAAAAATCCAGCTCAAGTGTTCCTTTCCCTAAGCACTTCAGTCCATCCCATTTCACTGCATAGTCTTCCCAGCTTATCAAAGTTTATCTATTTGAAATCCTCACTGTTGGTACAGGTCACTTTTGTTAATTCTTCTATTTCATCACCATTCTCTCCCAGACGTCAATGAGCTCCTTGGTGAATTCTCTGTCTAAAACAGTATGAGGTCTGTTAGCTTTGGCTGCGGTTTATAAGTCCAGATGAATGAGCCTGAATGAAATTGTCTTACCTGAGGCATCTCCCTGGCATTTGTTTGCAGATAAGATGAATGCAGTGCCGCTGGCTTTCATGTCCTATCTGCATGTATAAACATCTGAGTGTTTTCGAACATAAGGTAAGCAAGCACAAAGGTCCTGTGGAGGGAGTCATGTAAAAGTCCATGTCTGACATAGTCACTGCAGGTTCCTCCTCCAGACCCTGAAGAGAAACAGACATTTTAAGTCTGCAAATCAGAAATGAATAATTCTAGTCGAGCGACTAATTTTGGATAGGGAGGCTAGACAGTTAGCTCAGATGTAGGCATCTACACTGTAAATAGCTACTGCTAAAAAAGATGAATCAAACTCCGGCAGGGCTTTAATTAGTGGTTTCTGAAATGAACTACTGCACCTTGCATCTGTTCCAACGCTACTGAGGTAGTGGATTCCCTGTGCTACCTCTGCTGGAGACAGGGTATTGGATTAGTGGGACCTTTGATGGGATGCATATAGCATGCTCTTATCTTAGTCAAGATAATCTCTGTTACTTAGATTTTTAGTTCACTGTTAATTAATTGTAGTGAAATTCACTTGGTAGTGAATAGCATTATCCCTCGATACTTTTGTATATTAAGTGCAAAAGACAATGATAGTTCAAAAAGTTCAAAAAGTGTGTGAATACCTGCCTTAAATTATATGTTAGCTTTTGTATAGAATGCTATAGTTTCTGGAGTCCTCTACATGAGGTGGTGCATATAAGCTGGTGTATATTCATACAAGGTTATCTACTAAGGATAACTACTCAGTTGTCACACACTGCAAAAATGATGTGCTAATAAACATATATTTGTCTAAAGCCGTATGGTTCACTTAAATTTGTGTGGCCATAAAAAAGCAAACATTTGCTTTCTTAATGGTGCATTTTTTCTTATTAACCTTGCTTTCCTATATTCTTAGTTATGCAGTCAATAAAAGATTAGAAATGTATCACCTCTTTCTTCGAGCCAGGAATGCTTTTTCCTCTAATTGTCCATACAAAAAATTGCTATTGAAAATATTATTCTAGCAGCAAATAATTCAATTAGGTATTAATTTTTGTTTGGTTATTTAAATTGCTAGGCCCAACACAACTTTTCTTTAAACGTGTGGTCTGGTATTATGGTAATCAGATATGTAAAGTAATAAGTGGTTTATAAAGAAATATATTAACTTTTACTGTAAAGCTACAGGAGAGCAGAGCAAACTGCACTGGCTATCAAATAATAATGAAATACCTTGACATCTAGATGACTTTATGATATGTTATATCTTCAGTTTGACATATAAAAGAACAATAATACTGAAGCTAAGCACTATAAAAGTATCTAGTACATTCTGACATTTTGACATAAGAAAGTTTAAGGTGATATACAGACACTCAGCACCAGAATATTACCTTATTTCCACAGGCTTGGCTGAGGCCATGATCTGGTGGGGTGGAGCTGAATTTTCTCGAGAAGGTGGTGCGCAGTGATACAGGGAGAAAGGACCACTTCCACCTCGGTGACATGAAATTCTGCATCAGGAAATTTGCTCAGAGACTATGGAGCTGTGCAGTCATGGCATTTGCCACGTAATCACATTTCATCAATTTAAGCTCTTCTTGTCCTTGTGATTATTTCAGCAACATTTGTAGACATATTTACATTTGCAATTTTCAAATGCTTACTGATTTTTTTTTTATTTTTTTTTTGTACCAAATCTATCTGGATTTTTCTAAAGTATGAAAAGTGTAACTATTCTCTGGTTTTCATCTGTGATGGATAGTTCTTCACATCTGGTCTATTTACTGGTCAGACAGCAAACTTCTGAAACTGCTAGATAGCAAACAATGAATAGCAAGTACTATTTGTGAAAAACCAGCCCTTTTTTTTTTCATCAATAAGGAACAAACTGATGGTTTTTCAGAGCTTTTAAAACCCTCCTGACAAAGACAGTTGGGTCACAAGCACAGTTGTAAGATGCCATTCTCTGGAATTAGGAAGTTCATAAATGGTGTAAAAGTGGCACATATTTAAACATTAACAAGGGATGGAGCTGGCCAGAACAGGTTAGATTTTACATTTGGTTATATCAAAAAAAAAACATCTAGCCTGAACTACCTGGCATTAACAAAAAACACTGAGAAGTTATTTAACATGTAAGCGCAGCAATTCTGCTACGGATGTTACATCGTATTTGTCAGTAAGTGATCTTTGAACATTAGCAGCTAGGGAACTTGACAGTCAGATACACTAAATTCAGCTGTCAAGTAACACAGTGACTCACAAGAAATCAGAATTTAGGAGGAAAAAAAACTGTCTTGTGTGAGAAGAAGCAGAATCCTGTCCATTGTGGCTATGATCTCAAGAACTAGTCTTAAAAAACAAGTTTCAGTACTTCACACAGCTCCTGGTTAGTACCATGGGAGGCAGAGAGGAGGGACAAAGAGAGGATTTTACGGTTTTATTTTCTCTTTATGTGGTTTTCTTTTGGTTTGAAATATAGAAGTGCTTCAGGGCTCTGAGCACCCCATCAATTATCTTGAAATTTAACTAAAGCAAACTTAGTACAATCGGTTGATGGTGTACTACCAAGCAGTTACATGCATACTGCCCCATTCATTAGCAACAGCATGTCTGCAGATTGCAACTTGGGCTTGCTTAGATATTGCATGTAGAGATATCTTAAGAGAAACTTGGCTCACACTACTTTTAATTTATCTTACTATGCTAGTTCAAGAGAGCTTTACTAAAGTAGACTCGTGGATCTACCCCCAGCTGCTTGAAAATAATAGAAATGGAAAACAATAATGGAATTTGTAATTAGACAAATGCCAGTTTCATTACTTCTGACCTCCATATCACAGTTCCAGATGAAAGAACAACTGCTCCATACTCCTAGATGAAAGATCATTTAGATCAAGGCTCAGCAAGGAGCCTGGGACAAACCTGATATATCTATTTAGAGCCATGACAGGGAAGAGCAATTTATCAACATCAGTAAATCATGATGAATGCCAAGACACACAAGTCCCCTAAATCAAATAAAGGCCTCAACCAGGTTTTGTCTTATAATTGCTTTCTGAAAGCTGAATGCAAGGTAGGACATAATTAATTGGATTCTCCCTCCTCTCCCCATTATCACTAGCATAGCCCTGGAGTGCAGACTGTGAAGGTTTAGGATGTTGAGCTGGAATGGAAAATTAACTGGTAGAAAGCATAGGAATGGAATTCTCACCTTCTTTAGCAGAGAAGATCAGGTGGGACTTGATGGTTTTTCTGAGTAACCTTTCCAAGCCCCAAACCTGTTTTGACAGTGAGGAGCTCTGCACTCCATCTGCTATTCTTGACTGTCCCATTTAGCCCAAATACTGCGAAGTTTCTATATATACTTGTCAGACATGAGAAATCTGTACTTGTTTTAGGTACCACATGATACTTAGTTCCACCATAATAAGGTGCTAATCTAGAGATGAAAGGGTTAAGGCACTATTTTGGTCTTGTTAAACAAATTAAGGCACTGTTTCAGCTTGTGAAACAAACCAAGTCTTGTTCTGTCACGGAACAAATGTGATTTTGTGTGACCTTGTATATATGTAGTGTTGGGCAAGTCATTTACATGTTCTCTGTCTGTTCTGTTTCTCTGAAAAATGGGAATACCACTGCAAATCTTACTGCAACAGATTTATGGAAGATATGTATATTAAACCTTATGAATAGGCTGTAACAGTAGGAGCTGTGTAAGTGCCTTCCAACTAGAACACCAATACAAATATTTCTCCCACATTTAGCCAAGGTATAAAACATGTAGATGAAGCTGTAGAGCCTGTGACATCCAAGAGGTAGCAGAAAAGTGATCAAGGAGGAAACATATTCATCTAGTTTCCTGTTATTTGCTTGAGATGCAAAGAATATGAGAAAAGAAAATGCTGGGGTCTGTACCTGGTATGTTTGGGTTTCGTCACTAAGAGAAAAATATCACACACACACACAGAGGAAGGATTCAGAGGATTAAGTAAGCTTCCTTCCTCTGATATCAGTTTCTCCTGTAGAGAAGGAGAAATGGGGGCAATGGGTTCCCATGAAAACCAGTTTCCTTTAATTTACCAAAAGAGAGCTTTCCCTGAGAAACAAGCTTTCAAGGCAGAAGACAGAGCAGCTCTAACATTCACCTAACAGCAATCTTCCATAAGGATTATATCTTTTAAAAAAGAGAAAAAAGATGTGTTCTGTGATGATCCTTTTCCTTCTCAGCATTTTTCCTGGTTGTTCTGTCAAAAAGCATTGCTTTGAGAATGCCGTCCTTCTGCAAGTGTGTAGGTGACTAAGACTGTTGATGTTTTTCAAAACCTACTAGTAAAAATCCCCGAATCTTGGAAACACTAAATCCCTAGCATCAAGAAGATAACAGCCAAGATGCAGCTTATATAGGCTTGCTGTCTAACATGGAGGGCTTCCTGCTGTAAAATCCTGCTGTAAAATGAAGTGTTGGTCTCACTCTTGTAAGTGATCATCTTAAGGAGGGGGAAAAAAAAAAAGGACAAAGGAGATACACAGGAAATACACAGTCTAACCTTAATGAACACTGAGTTTCCACTGACTTGTGATAGCCTGCTGCTTCTGCCAGCAAAATGGTAGAGGATGATGTACAACATAATTAATACCTAGCTAGTGAAAGAAAAGACAGATGAAAATTTAGGGAAAGAGTGACCTGTTTCTTGTCATGTGCATGATATAAAAACAAAGAAAAACAAAACAAAAACATGGAACCTGGATCTTGTAGCCATATGAAAAAGTCACACAATGTTCATATGTCATTAGATGTCACTGCCAAATACAACGGAGGGCTGCTATTGACATTGCTGCAGTTACTATCCATGCAGTGAGATGCAGGGACATCCTGACATACTGGGGTCAGTTAAACTTATGGTGAGTTTGTCTCTTTAAATGAGGAACTCCCCAAAAAGCTTTTTGAGCTCGACATAGTGGCGTTTTCCCCCCATAAATCCATATTACCATTTTCTGGTTTCAATCAGCTGTAGTAGGAAAAAAAAAAAAATAGGCTGAGTTAAACCTTGTTGAAACAATGAACGTAACTGCTCTTTGTTCAAATTAATTGTAAGGAACCATGCAAGCAGCTTTATACCAAAACACAGCCACTTGTTACCACTCTAAACAAACGTGTGCCCTGTGAGATCCCACTCAGGAATTTGAACTATCTGGGTGGAGGGCTTAGATAGGTGGGGCTTCTGTGAGTGCTCTTCTGGATGTGTGTGGGTGGGAGAGAGAGAAAGAGAAAGGGAGAGGGAAGGAGAAAGGCAGGGGGAAGAGCAAGAACCGAACGAAGAGGATAAGATATTTACTTTTGTTTGTCGTTGTTGTTGTTGTTGTTTTTTAAGCAGATGTGAGCTTGCTTTGGTTGTATTCCAAGCAGACGCAACTTGTTGTGCCCACGCTATCAGCAAGGGCTTAGTAGCTCAGGCTTACTAACCATGGCTACGCTGTTTATGGTTTGGAGCTGACTCATGCCCATCCAGAGTGAAGGCTCACAACTGTGCAGTTATATCCAGAAGAGGCCAGAAAAAATAAATAGAATAAAAATCCAGAAACAGGCAGAATAAGCAAGCTGTATCTCCTAAAATATATATATATATATACATAGGTCTTAGACTTGCAGTGGGGCACTGTCCATAAAAGTCTAATATTAAAGACATTAATAAATATTAGCACCAAGCCATGGGAATTCATCTTGCAGTTCTGGTACCCCAATCCAGTAATTCAGCACTGGGCAATACATACTTTCTGGCCAAACTTCTGTTCTTGATTTTGAAATGGGAGGACATTCTTCAGTTACCTGCTCCATGAATGAGCTAATCAGGTTATTAAAAGTTTGGCTGACTTCAGCTTTCAGCTGTGAGATTGTTTGTCTCATTTTTATGTTCTCTGCTATCTCATCCATATTGTGTGACATTAGCTAAATTGAGCTGATAGGCATCGAATCAAATATTGATATGCACATGGAAGAAAAAAATAAATAAAAAGAGAGAACAGTGATTTCAGGCTCAAAACATGGATAAGAGGTGTCCAAGTCCAAAATGACAATGTGAAAAAGTCTATTCATTCTGAACATATTACTATAAATCTCTCAGCTTTCTTCTGTAGGTGTATATGAAGCATCTCAGCATCTATCTCACATCTGCACCAGCAGTAGTACTAGAGCCATGATATTCCTCCAACTCCCTGAAAAGAAATAGGAAATATAGTCAGGAAGCCTGGTTGGCCTTAGAGAAACATCTGGGTTCTGAGCTCTTCTTTGACAGTTTCTGCATTTTACAAGAAACAGTCAGTGAGGAAAATCCATGAACAGTTCTTGGAGCAAAAACTGAAAAACTGGATCTCCCCCCTCCTGGGTAGAGGCCTTACAGCTAAGTGTAGGATCACATCCTCCTTTCCTCTGGGTGGAACTCAAAGACTTTTCATTCCTTTGGTGCTGATAAATTATTGGCAGTTGCAGCTCCAACAGGCTGCAGATGTCCCGAAATCCTAGCCAAAAGACCACTGTTCTCAAGTTTGTAGATCTGCTTCTATTCTTAAAAAGACATTGCTGCCACATGGCCTGAGGAGAGGAGAGAGCCTTCTCATAATGTTAAATGCCTAAGTCCCAGAGCAGAGCTGGAATTACCATCAGCATTGGTTAGACATCTTAGTGCCACCTTCCTCTGACCACAGAGAGAGCAGGGAGCTGAGCTGATGCTATACAGAAAGTTCATAAAGTCTGCGTGGTATCAAAAAGATTGCAACTTTCAACACTGTGATGTTCACTTTTAGATGCAGATGCAAGGTCTCAAGAGATATAATGGTTTCTGAGCTAGAGAGGTTGTATGGTGGTCATCCCGAGGACGTTTCATGCCCATTTCAAGGACAACCACCCCAGGTCTTTTCATGTCTTGGTATGTCCTACAAATGTGCCTGAACTCCACATCGCAACAATCTTCTCCAAAGGCAATAGGACAGTCATTGCGTGTCTTGTGTTTTGAAGTTTTGACCCTAATTCAATGGAAGGTTTTTTGTTCATTTGCTGGCTTGGGTTTTTCCTAGATTCAATATGGATAGGATTTCATTTTTCAGACCTCTCTTCTCTGTGTCTCACAGCATGATGGTCAGATTTGGCAACGTTTTCAGCCAGTGGTGTAGAGCCTGTCTATACAACATAATGAAGGATGTTACAGAGGGCTACCAAACAGAGCCGACCGAAGCTGGTCGCTTTGTGCTGAAGCATCAAGTACAGGCTGTGCGTTACAGCACTCTTCGGGCACGCTGGATCCAGACAGAGGTATTGCATCTACACTACAAAGTAACAGCAGTTCTAGAAAATTTCTCTCATAACCTAGCTATGTACTTAGGTTTTAGATAAGGTATCTGAAGGGAAACAAAGAAGTAAATGAACAGCAGATGTATGAAGCTGAAGAAGTGGGCTTGAGGCTGTGACCTCATTTGTTTGCCTTTTAAGGGCCAAGACAAACTACCAGCCAAGAAGCCAGAGAAATCTTAAATCAACAATGTAATTCGTAATGTATGCCTTACTGTATACACAAAAACATATTTTGTATATTTAATACATTTTGTATATATTTAATTGCAAATTGCAATATGCAAAATATAATGTAACATATTACAATAGATAATAAGTCATATTATATTTCCTATTATGGGCTCCATGCCTATTTATAGATTTTGCATATATATAATTCTAATTATGAATGTGAAATTGAGTTAACTTTTTAATTCAATGAATTTTTTTTAACACAAATGACATCCAGTATAACAAAGCAACCTCACCTCTCCTCCCCTCCAAAGACACATCTCTGGCATACAGAGAAACTGCAGAAGAGAATACTGTAGTAAAACACTGAGGCAGTTTAACAGTACAAAGTACAATGCAGAAGTGCTTTGAGAGTACATTAGCACACTGTGCTTCAGCAGCTTTGATTTCTGCTCACAGGTGGTAAGAAGAAATACTGTTAATAGCATGTCTAGGCTCAGCTTACCAACTTATTTTAATAATTTAATGTCTTTGTTGAAGATTGTTTTCTGAGGGTTCACAGTATTATCATCACAACTTCTGCTGGCAGCGAGGATCAAGAAAATTAAGCCCAGGGGACACGCTAGCTGTACATATAAAGCTGATCCTCATGGGGGTGACTGTGTGCCAAAAACATCTCTTAAGCCTTTGACATCATCACCACACTGGGAAAAAAACAATTAAAAATAATAAAAAAAAATAAATTTACGTTACAAAAAGTGTGAGTATTGTTCAATATATGTTATAAACCTCTGAAGTTTTCTCTTAGAATGCTTTGACTTTATCATTGCTACATCAGTAAAGGCCATATCAGGTATGACCTCAGCTACAGATTCCTGTTTCTTAAACAAAAACAAAACAAAACAGAGATCTTTAGTCGACTCCGGCTAACCCTCTTCTCACTAAAGTTCTCCAGGGTTTAAATTCCAAATGTTTAAATTAACAGCTATGGGATCCATTTGGTTCCCCACTGAAAACACTTGTTACAGCATTTGCTGACTTCCAGTGTTCACCCAGCTGTGCAGGCTCCCCTAAAATAACAGCGCATACAACAGCTAATCGTTTATCACTTGGGAACGAGAAGCAGCAATATGAATTTTCAGGAAAAGTGGCTTCTTTTTAGTTCTGTTTGTGATACAGGGCGTTTACAGAGTTAGTCATGCACACTTATAAACATTTTAAGTATTTATTCTCAAATGTTTTTCTTCTTTGCAGTTGACAGGGAAAGGATTTGCAGAAGCAAAACTAGGCCCAAAGTCAGCTTGGGCCTAACTTTTCTTCTACCAAAGAGAACGGTTTCATGGTTTTCAGTGGCAGCAGCTGGCTGAGGGCAAATATTTGGGAAAACCCACCAATGATGTGTCTTTGGTTTGAAAAGGATGCATGATATAAAGTTTCGTGGGTTTGAGGAGTGGTCACACTGGGTTCAGTTTTGTTTGGTTTTACTTACTTTAGGGTGTTAGGAACTAACTTGTAGGAGAAATGGACGGACTAAGTTATATTCTCAAATTTGCTCTTTCTAGAGGGGACAGTTAAAAGAACAATCCAGGAAAGGCAAGATCCATGAGCAATAAAAAATATGAATGGACTCAAGTAAGCTGAAAAGTGGGGGAAAAAAAAAAAAAAAGGTTTTGTAAATACAGCTATATACACCTTTTTAAAAAGGTTAGTCAGTTATTGGTCAGTTATCTTGCTAGAGCATACCCTAAACACCCTGCCTGTATCCATATACAGATATATATATATTTTAATTGACAAAATTTCACCAACAAATACTTTTCCTGTTCAACTGTTTAACTATATCCTATTTACTGTGTAAGACCAAGTGTTGTTCCAATAAGGATTCTATCATGCACTGCTGACCTAAAGCATTCTTTGAGCATTAATGCCTCAAAATCTCCCAAGTGGTTAAGTCTTATTGAGAACAAAACGCATTTGTCAACAATGATTCTAAAATGGCATCCTGAAAATGTTTTTTTTTTTCGAAGAAGTATTTAGAAGCCATAATTTAGAAACACCATAAAACAATTTGCTGTTTTTATTTCCTGAATTTCAATAACACTTCCTCATCTTTTTTTTTTTTTTTTTTTGATTACTATGAGTAGACTTTGAGATATCAATAAACATAATTTTATGACTGTGGCTGGTTAATATATTTACTTGCTACATTATCCAACAGTTAATTTAAGATTTCCCATTTAAATTATACTGACTGTTTAAAGGCCTTACTTGACAAGATTTCCATTGCATTGCTTCTTTCCTGTTGTCAGCTCAATTATTTATTGATATATTTATCATAAAACAAACACAAAAAGGAACAAGTACAGTTAGCCCAGAAAAACATATGCAAGGAAGAGGGAAAGAATTAACATTTACACTTCTTTCTAGCTAGAAAATAGCTAATAAACTAACCTCCATATCCCTGGTGCAAACTTACAGATTGATTCATGCCTAACATCTGACTGTTACCTAGTAGTGGACGCAGCCTCGGAGTAAAGGAGGGAAGAGAGCAATCTCATTAGTGTAATCTCAGGAATTCCATGCCAGACCACTGCAGCTACAATTTGTGTTCTCTTGTATGGTTGTTACCCTTCCAGTTTGAGGCAGATGAAATAATTGCAGAGAAACTGTGCAGAGATTGTGAGGAGCTAGTAATAAGGGGGTACAGATGTGCTTCTTTTGCTTAGCTGGTCCAGAATCTCAACAGAACATTTGCTTTAGTGGTTCAGAATTTCACTAAACGACAAGTCTAGAAATATTATTGTTTTTATGTTGTAGCAGCATTTTGCCATTAGTCAGAATGGGCTCCCCATATCTTCAACTAAGAAGAATTTTATATGGTGTCTACACCAAAGAAAACCACAATCAAACAACAACAAACCTACCCTTTGCTTATAATATTCCGCACAGATAAATTCTTACTGATTATTGAGAGCAGCTGGGCTTAATGCATTGAAGAGAAATAGGTCATTAGTTTACATATTTGTTTTTTGTTTGTTTGTTTGTTCGTTTGTTGTTGTTTGTTTGTTTTTCCCCATTGTATGTTAATAGAGGACCTATCATTTAGCCAGACCTGCTCGCTTTCAATGACACATCTTTGCAGGTCCACTTTGGTTTGCCCAGACTGAAATAGAGTGATTGTTTGAGGGCATGGGCCAACAGAACTGGGGGCAACAGCTCTTAGATTTTTATGGGCAAGAGGCTGGATGGGGTAAGGAGGCCCCTTAACCTAGCAAAGGTGCAGCTAAGGAGGGGCGTCACCTCAGCTGACTGCCTAAAGGCTAGAAGGCAGAACAACTCTGCAGCACAACTGTTGTCAGGCTGTTCCTGCAGCAGCTAAGCAAGGTGCTGCCCCCAGCTACACGTTACTGCTCTGCATCACTACCTGGAGATTAACATGCTCCCAAACCCCACGCTGCATGTGTGGCTGCTCTCAGTCCTATGAAATGGTTTGGGTTAATTAAATACCTCTAAATACATGTGTTTCTAACCCAATCGTTTTGATAGTAGTGGCCACATAAATTGGTATATCGAGGAGAGGTATATACCTGAGAGGAGCCTCTAGCTTCACCTGGCTCAGAGTTAGGTGGAGAAACATGTGAGACCTTTGGTAAAGCCCTGTGAAGAGGGGTCAGGTCTGTTTTTGCGTGCTTGATGTATACCACAGTGTGGAAAGCGCTGTAGGGTGTTTCTTGGTTCTCGTTTATCAACTACTTCATTCTAGAGAGCTTAGATGTGCCAGGAATAAATGTGGGAATAATTAGTGGAAATATTAGCATATTCAAGGTAAATCTCTTGCATTCAGAAAGTAAACAGTACCATCACACTGGAAATACAAGGAGTGTATACCTTCAGTTATGTGCTTGTAGTTGCTTTTAGAAAAGGCTTGCATAAAGTTAAAGGTCCTGAGGACATGGCTATTGCAAAGCAGAATGACACAGGAGAAGATTTAAGATGATACAAATCTCTGAAATTCCCTTCTAATGGAGATCAGAAAGGCTCTTACCCTGGCTGTGCAGGTTAACTCAAGATTTACTGTTTTATCTCAAAAGGTGGTATCTTTCTTGGTCCAGCTTTTCTGCACAAGAAGATTAGAAGGTAAGATGCTGAGACAAGGCAGAGCGAGAATACTTCAAGAATAATGCAAGTTGTGGCCGCTCAGTGTCCGTGTTTAGACGGCAACATGAATGGAGGTGTTGCTGAACCTAAGACAGGTAAAGGCCTTTGCTCTTGCGTTAGCAAGTCATGCAAAACAATGTGCTCATACAAATAGGTCACAAATTGCCTCATGGTTTTACGTAATAGAGTAAGAAAGCTAGAATGGCAGGTGGTTGCTTTACTTTGACAGTGGGCTGGATAACTGCATGGTGTGGTTCTCATTTAATTTTAGTATGCAGTTGGCTCTCCAGAGTGTTTCTGCTGTAATCCTGCACCAAGGCTTAACAGATCTGATTGTCATGGAGTCCTGATTCTCCTGAACTTTTTATTAAAAAAAAATAAATAAATGACTGTTTGTAAGTCAGTGAATATTGTTGGAGGTATCTGACAGGACTTTTCTCACCCATCTGTAAAAAGGTACTTGTTTTACAATCCCTCGAGAATTATCTAGAAGTTTCATTCTTTTCCATGATTTCATTTATTCTTTATTCTCTGGAACCAAAGTGGTTCCAAGAGATTCACAAGGAGTTTCCCAATGGACTTGTTTTGCTTGGATATTTTGCGAACTTGCATGTAGTGGATGGATACAGGCTCTTCAGGAAGGACTAGCAGGATGGCAAGGAGTGGGAGCTGCTCTTGGTGTGAAAGTGCAGCCAGACTACATGGAGCTCTGCCCAGGGAGGGGTGATGAGCCAGCTGGGAGCTCATGGGGGAGGGTTAAAGGGCAGAACAATGTAGGCAACATTAAGGTGGATGTCTGCTGCTGAGTGCCTGGTCAGGAAGAAGTGGATGAGGCCTTCTTTGGACAACAGGAAGAAGCCTCGTGTTCCCAGGACCTGGTCCTCTTGGGGGACTTGAACCACCCTGGCGTTTGCTAGAGAAACAACATGGCAGGGTGCAAGCAATACAGGTCGCAGGGAATCTGACAGCAGGAGGTGCTCTGCTGGATCTGACAGTTACAAACAAGGAAGAACTGATGGAGGATAAAAAGGTCAGGGGCAGTCTTGGCTGCAGTGACCATCAGATGATGGAGTTTATGATTCTGCAAAGAAGGGAACACGGCAAAAAGCAAACTCACAACCCTGGACTTCAGAAGAGCAGATTTGGGCCTGTCCAGGGACCTGCTTGGAAGAATCCTGTGGGTTATGGTCCTGGAGAGGAGTCCAGGAGAGCTGGTTGGTTTTTTTAAGGATTGCCTCATCCAAACTGGAGTGGTCCATCCTGATGTGCAGGAAGATGATTAAAAGGGGCCAGAGGCCTGCATGGATGAGCAAGGAGCTCCTGACAAAACTTGCACATAAAAAGGAAGGGTGCAAGATGTGTAAGCAGGGACAGATGGCTTGGGAGGGATACAGAGCCACTCTTTGAACATTGAGGGATGGGGTTAGGAAAGCTAAAGATAAAAAAGCTGAATCTGGGAAGGAAAATGAGCACAAGAAGGTCTTCTTCAAGTAAGTCAGAAGCAAAAAGATGAACAGGGAGAAAAATATGGGCCTGATGATGGAAGGGGCAGGAGACCTATTGCCAGAGGAAGAACATGGAAAAAGCTGAGATGCATGATGTCTTCTTTGCTTCTGTCTTTACTGGCAAGAATTGTCTTCAGGAATCCTAAGCCTCTGAGATCAGAGAGAAAGTCGAGCGAGGAGGACTTTGTTGTGGTAGAGAAGGATCAAGCTAGGGAACATTTAAACAAACTGACCATATGCAAGTATACAGGACCTGAAGGGAGATGCTGAGGGCACAGGCCAATGTTGCCATGAGGCCACCCTTGACTGTACTTGAAAGGCCGTGATGACTGGTAGAGATTCCTGAGGACTGGGGGAGAGCAAATGTCACACCTGTGTTCAAGAAAGAGGAATTACAGGCTGGTCAGCTTTGCCTTGATCCCTAGGACGGTGATGGAGAAAATAATCCTGGAAATGTTTCCAAACATATTAAGGACAGGAAGGTGGTTGGAAGAAGTCAGGATAGATTTATGAAGGAAAAATCATCAAGACCTTATGGTCTTCTGTGATAAGGTGACTGGTGTGGAGAGTGTGGATGTTGTTTGTTAGAGATGCAGCACTCTCCCATCCTTATTGACATCCTTATTGACATCCTTATTGACAAACTGCTGAAGTACAGGCTACATAGTGAGATGGACAGAAAACTGTCTGGACTGCCAGGTCCAAGCCTGGCCATGTGTGGTCACAGAGGTGTGATCAGCAGCATGAAGCTCTTCTGGAGGCCAGTCACTAGTGGTGTACCCCAGGGACACCACTCAAGGCTGGAGCAACTACCATTTAACATCATTTATGACCTAGATGATGATGGGACAGAGTCCTCCTTTAGAAGTTTTGCAGAAGATACAAAACTGGGTTCAGAGGCTGGTATACAAGATGGGTGTGCTGCCAGTTCAGAAAAACTGGCCTTGAGAGGGCAGAGAAATGGGTAGAGAGGAATTCCACAGAAGGAAATATCAAATTCTGCTTCTGAGGAGGAATAATGTCATGTACTAGCAGATACTGGAGGCTGATGGGCTGGAAGGAAGCTTGGCAGAAAAGTCCTGAGTCCTGCTGCTCAGTGCATTGGACATGAGCGGCGATGTGTCCTTATTGAGCAATGGTGTGCCGAGCTGCATTAGGAAAAGTATTTTCCGCAGGTCAAGTGAGATGATTTTTCACTGCTCAGCCCTAATTAGAGGGACCTGGAGTACCATGTCCAGTACTGGGCTCCCCAGTACAAGAGATACATGAACATATTGGAGTAAGTCCAGGAAAGGGCCACAAAGACAATGAATGAATTGAAGCATTATAGGAGAGGCTAAGAAAGGTGGGACTGTTCAACCTGGAGAAGAGAAGTCTCAGGAGGATCTTACCCATGTCTATAAATACTTGATGGAAGGCTGTCAAGAAGCTGGAGCCAGATTCTTTTCAGTGGTGCCCAGTGACAGGACAAGAGGCAATGGGCACAAACCAAACTACAATGAAATTCCCATCTTGGTGTTAGAGAACGCTTACTGTGAGGGAGGTTAAATTTTGCAACAGGTTACCCAAGGAGATCACGGAGTCTCTATCCTCAAAAATATCCAAAACCTGATTGGACACAGCTCTTATCATCCTGTTCTAGCTGACCCTGCTTTTAACAGAGGGTTAGACCAAACTATCTCCAGAGGCTCCTTCCCACCTCAATCACTATGTGATTCTGTGACCTTAAACGTTAACAACTCATAGTCTGGTCATAACATGCAGTGTCCAAAATGGTCCAAGTTCTCTGGAGAAGTACTAGCCAGATCCTGCTCCAAGCTTTATTGGTGTGGTTCCTTATGACTTCTATGGAAACCGTGTATACCAGTTGCTCTACTCCTGCAAATTATCAGGAGAAATTTATGGCAGAAAATGAGAATTAATTGACTTCCAAATTCAACCGCCTTTCTAATATACTGTCATGATCCAAATGCACCAAACTGATCCCAGAAGGGGGGGGGGGGGGGGGGGGGGGGGTCTAAGTCATACATATGAGGAACTCATTGCACTTTTATGGATTAATATAGTAGAAAAGTTAGACTTGCCTTCTGTTCTGTAGTAGCTAGCTATGAAGTGTCTCCATTTTTTGCTTTTCCTTGCAGCATTTGTGCAAAGCATGTTTGAATGAAATTTGCCTTTTTATACTAAAGGAGAGGTTTAAAATGTGGTTGTAGTAGTTGAAGGTGGTAGAGGTGTCCCTGAAACAATGGTAGAAGGAGCTTTGCTGAAAACTGTGACATGTTCTATGATTCTATGTTCCAAAAGCTTGATAAGCCGTCATGCTAGTAGTGTGGTGAATTTGGAGTTCATTATTCTTATTCAGAGAGAATATTATTCTTATTCAGAGAACATTATTCTTATTCAGAGATAAACAATAATGCTGTTCTGAAGCTAATTTACAAAATTTTATATAGTGTATGGGAATTCCTTCATACTGATTGAACTGCTTGGCCTTTTTACAAAGGTAGCTGTCACAGATTATTAATATCCGGTGCTGAAGTTAGAAATTTCTCTAACTTCAGAATTGCTACTTAAAAGGAAAAATAGTGATAAGAAAAGACAATAATTTCCTGACTTTGGGGGACCTATGTTTGAAAATGTTGATCTATAAGTGTGTTGATTTGTTACTTCCTATATCTGTATCCCCTTACCTAGATACCTCCACTGTTGGCCTACAGCCACACACCCAGTTATAGGGTATGGACCATGATAGCCTTGAAACTATCAATCTGCCACTACCGTGGGTATTTGGGTGGTTCTGAATCACAAATGTCATCCCTTGGACAAGAAAGGTGATATAAGGCTATGTTACTTTGATCTGTATACTTCCTAAATAGTTGTTACTAAGTAGTAATAGCTGTGAAGTTAAAATAAGCTATAAACTATTTTTTATGACAACAAAAAGTATGATCAAAATATGACTTTTCTAGCATGGCCTACATCTATAGTACAGGATTTTTCATTACGTATTGGAAGAGAGCATTCTCCCTACTGAAAGGGTTTTGGATTCCATTGGAAACCTACATGTTAATGCGTTTTTTCTTCCAGACTGTTCTACAGAGCAGCGTCTTTCCTGAGTGATTTCATCCTAAATTGCAATGTTTCCATTGGACCTGAGTTTCGTTCAACAGAGGAAGAAAATCATCTGCAAATAACTTGTCAGCTCCTAGTTCTTTCTCTCATTTCTTGCAGCTAAAATTTTGCATTTCCTTCACAATGCTCATTAGTTTTAGCTAATTATAAGCATGATGTGAACAGGATTGCTTCTCCCCTTCCTGCAAAGCCAGACAAAATTATCCCCTCAAGTCTACTGGACTTTCTTCCTTTTCCCAGGCTCCTACTGCTCTCAGAACTGTCGTCTTCTGCTAGCTGAAAGTTTAAAGAAACCGGAGTAAGTGGCTGTGGAAAGGAGGTGGGATGGTTTTGGAACTGAACTTATGTGTAAGCAGGGAAAGAAGTGAAGACCTGGTGTGGGTTGCCGAGAGAAATTGTGTTATCTTCTTCAAAATTGGATGAGGCCCTCAGCCACTGGCTCTAACTGAGCAGAGGGTTGTACTCGGTGACCTCCTGAGGTCCCTTCCAACCTGAATTATCCAGTGAGTCTAAAAGCAGGAGGACAAGATCAACCAAGAATTGAACAAGGAGGAAGGCAGTCAGCAAGGTGGTCAGAATTTTTAATTTGTTCCTCCAAAGTTATGGAATGGTATGGAACTGGATGTGGGCTTAAAACAAATTTTTGTGTGGCATAGGAGAAAATATTATGGTTATGCTCATTACTGCGGTTGCATGCAGTTCTTCTCTTAATAGTTTTCATCTGTATTAATGGAGGCCTAGCTCTGCTTTCTCTTCCTGAATGGATGGCCTACAGTGAAGCTGTAGAGGTTGATAACATCATCCACAAATAATTAAAGACACATGGGATAAATGCTGGAGAACAGGTGAGAAGAGAAACAGGGAAAGGTTAAGCTATGGAGCCATCCTGATTCATTTCCTTCCTATGTTAATTAATATTTAGATGTTACACCGTGTAAGGCTGGACCCAGTCCTTGACTCACATAAGCATCTCCTCATGAAATGCATGCTGTTCAGTCCTTCTGTATGGAACTATATCGCCTCCTTAAGCTACTTAAATGTACGCAGGTAGCGTGAACCAGGTGGGGGTGACTCTAGCTTGGTGGTGTACAGGCTTAACAGGGAGCAAAAGGATTCCTGCTCCGTCAAATTAATACAAAGCCGCTACAACAATATCAGCCGGAGAATCTAATCTTTCCTAGTTCCAAGATCCTCTACTTTGTTGTCAAAATAATGCTAGAGCAGAACAAGAGGTACGAGCTTCAGTCCCCTCAAGTAAGGAGCTCGAGGCCTGTGGCTGCCGCATCCTTGCAGGGGTCCTGGTGACCGAGCTTGGCCCATGGGACTTGGTCCTGCTGCTCCTGCAAGTGCTTGGGGGATCGTGTGGTATCCAGCTCACGGGAATTCTCTTTATTATTTTTTATTAAAATTATAATCCTTGTTTTGTTAAAATTAGATTTTGAGAAGTGTTTGTTGGCATTCCAACTTCATTGACCGTGCAGCCTACAGCCTAGTGCTGCGGCGTTTCTCTCACCAGAGGTGTCTGGTGTTGGTGGCGGTTGAACAGGGAGCGTGAGGAGACCTCACAGCCCCCACACCTCTGGAGGAGCGGGGGGATTCACACTGGAAAACAGCCCAGGGGCTGAAAAGGGAGACCGGTTACGAGGAGAACAGGCCGCAGCAGGCTTCAACCGAGGAAGAGAAGCCACAACTAGGGGAAGGAGAAAGCGAAGGGGCAGTTTAAGCAGGACGAAGCCACCCACCGTGGGGCGACCACCCTGAGGAAGAGCTGCCCCCCCCCAACCCGGAGCAGCTCCTCTCAGGGCCGCGTCCCCAACGGTCCCCGCGCGCGCGCGCGCGCGCGCTCCCGCCCTGCCCCGCCCCGCGCGCGCGCCGCCGGCCCCTGACCCGCGCGGGCCGCCCCTGATTAGCCCGCTGCCGCCGGGGCGGGAGCCGAGCAGCCAATCAGCGGCCGGGGCTGCCCCGTTCCGCCCGCCCCCCGCCGGCGGGGGCGGGGGGGGGGTCCGCCGGGGGCGGCGGGCAGCGGGCAGAGCCGCGGGCAGAGCCGCCAGCGCCGGGCGGATCCGCGCTCGCCGCTTGGTCGCCTCGCTGCCGGCGGGCATTATGCCGAAGAGAAAGGTAACGGCCGGCCGGTAGCCGCCCCGCCGCCCTGCCCTCCGCGCTCCCGGTGACGGCGGGGGGCTGGGAAGGGGGAGAAAGGGGACGGCGGGGAGCGGCGGGGGCAGCCCCGGCCCCGGCTCCGGGGGGCGCCGTGCTGCGGCTGAGCCCCGCGGGGGGTGGGGGGGGGCCAGTCGCGAAGTCCGGCAGCGGGCGGGTCTGGGGGGAAGGGTCCGGCCCCGGCCCCGCGGTGCGGCTCGTCCCGCCCGGCCCGGAGGAGGAAGAGGAGGAGGAGGAGGAAGAGGCGAGCCATGTTAGAAGCGACCTGCAGACCCGTATGTACCCGCTGCGGGCCCCCCCCGGCCTCCCGAGCCAAGGGGCCGCGGCCGGGGGGGCTCCCGGCGCCGTGGTGCCGCGGGGTTTGGGCCCCCCTGGGGGCTGTGGGTGGTGGCTTTGGGGTCTGGGGAGCCGGCCCCAAAAAAAGGTGACCCGCGGCCTCCCGTGGCGTGCAGCCACAGGTGGATGGGGGGCGGCTGCCGGGTGCCCCCAGCCCTGCTCCTTGCCGCTGTCGAGACATAAAGCGTGCTGCTGGGTCTGCTCACCCCAAGCTCAAAACAAGCCGACAAACCTCGCTCCCCATGGGGAGGCAGCCAGCCGTGTGGGGCTGGGGGCCTCCACTGGCATGCCTCGCCTTGAAGGCAGCCGGCCCCAAGTGTTTTTCCTCCCTCTGCGCCTTCCCCACGTCCCTCTGCTCCCCCAGCGCCTGCCACGGGGGAGAAGCTGACAATTAGAGGTCTCGGGGCAACTTTGGGGATCTCGCAGACCTCCCGCCCCGTTCCCTTTGCCCTTCTGCGTTAGGTCAGTGGTAAAGTGTCAGGCTGCCCTTCCGAACGGGGAGGAGGGTTAAAGTCGCCCGTGGAGGTTTTTGCTGCCCGTGGCGAAGTGTTTGTCAAGAGAAACTTTATCTTTGGATAGTAGGTCCATGAGAACATGGCTTGTTTTTAGAAGACTAGTAAAAAAATTTACGTGTGTTGCCAAAGCAATGGAGACAAAGCTCACTTGGTAAATTTTGATTTGCTTTGTACCGTACAGGCAAGCACTTGCATTTCAAGATTATTCATATAGTACAGGTTTTGGGAAGCTGTGGGTCTAGGAAGCATTTGAACAACACTTTTTGAGAAAAGTGGAATTGCTGAAGTGTTCCACGACGGTCAGTTTTCTTCCAGAGTGACATCCACAGAGCGAGAAGTCAGTGGTACAGCTGTAGCTGAACACTTACATCAGTCAGCTCCCACCTGGACAGAGCGCCATCGCATGCAGCTAATCGTGAATTCTGCTCTCAAAACAAAATTTTTATCTTAGGAAAAGACTGCCAATACCGGAATGTTTGTCGAGTAATAAACCCCAAAAGTCAAAATGAGAAAATTTCATAGTTTTGTGGATAAGTAAATAAATAATATCGCAGAAAGGGCTTGCTACTGCTCGCACTGCTTTTGCGTATGCCTTGGTTACCTCAACTGGCTGGTCTTTTTTTATTCTGCTCTTCTGTCCGTCTGTGAACAAAGTTTGCATCTCTGTGCAAACTTCAGCGGGTAGCTGAGTCTCTGGTACGATGCTGTTGGTGAATATGGCGAATGACTGCACCAGGCTGTCTGTCCTCTGCAGGGCCGTGGCATAAAGTCTTGGTGTATCGTTAGCTGGTTGAGGTTCGTGGGGAAAAGGGAGAACTTACCCTGTCTTCAGATGGTGTTAAATACTGCACTAAAACAAAAAGAGGTTGAACTCTGGACTCTTCCTGTCAGATTTCTGCGTGCTTCGTCTGTTGTAATAACATGTTGTGGTGTGAACGTGGCCTTTCACAAGAAGAGCGGCATGCTAGTGTGGGGTAAACTAGAAGGCTTGTTGTGGTATCGATAGCAGCGAACGCCTTGGCATGGACGGGGGTGTTTCCCCTTGTTTTGTTGCCTGTCTAACTGGAATTAGCTCTTGGGTCATGTTGGAAAACTCCTTGACCTTGAAACCGCCCCAGTGAAAACATCTCTGCGCTAGCCATGGAAGAACGAGGAGCCGTCCTGTGCCTGGTGACAAGGAGAGCCGCGGTGTGGTCACATACACCCACCCACGTGCGCAGGCGTGCGTACGTAAGCTCTGGCATCATCGTCGTGGAGGTGAACGGCATCACACCTCTGAGCAGTGCGTGCGCCACCTCTGGGGGGTGTGAACAGGCCAGGCGTGACCCATCCCGTACAGAGCTGGGGCTACGCTCCGGGATGGTACGACTTGTTCTCTAATCCGGCTCTAGGCAACACGACCTGCGCTTCACATGTTGTTTTGAAAACACTTGGAGTTGGATCAGGTGGGAGGACTAGTTACAACTTTTTCTTCTGATGCCTTGGTTTTAATAACATCTTTGAATATTGCTGTGGCTTCAGAGCAAATAAAAACACTGTGATCTAATTAGCCGCTTCTGTAAACTATTTGTTCCCTTGTAGCCAAGGATGTTAGCATCGACTGTACTGCAGAAGCTGTGAAAATGTAATGGAGAACATCTGGGGCAGGTTCCTGTTCCGTTATGCAAACTCCTTTTCTCTAAAGTCAGTAAATACACCCAGCTAGTCAGTAGAAAAACAAAACTTCTGAATATTTGGTTTGGATTGCTGCTCCTTCAGTAGAAGTGAGAAGGTGCCGTACTTTGGGCTTGTCCTATTGTAGTGCTTTTAGTTATGTGATCCAGTGATCGTTTTTTCTGCAGGACTCTTACTTCCCTAGTTCTTTTGCCAACCAGGTGTCTACTCAATATATCTTCTAATCTTTGGGTTTAAATGCAGGTTCTCACATGTACTGGCCTAGAGCTGTTAGATTTCACCAGTGTCTTTTCTTTCCTCTGGACCTAAACTCTGTGCTCTTGGTGAAATACTTCTTCATGTTTGAATTTCTGTTTCTGCAATGTTGTGGATATCCAAAGAGGAATGTGTTCCTGCCCTGCTGGAAGGGAAATGGGGCGTGGAAATAAATGGACAAGGTGTTGGAATTCTCATTTTAAGACGCCTGAAATGATGGTTTCTTAATGAGCACTGCCTGTGCTCTGAGTGGTGCAGTCGTTACTTCTCCAAATTTGTTGTCCTGCCTTACGGTAAGCACACAGAAACTGAGGAACTTTCAAATAGTAACCGGTTCTCTGAAATGTTGGAGCAACTTGTGATTAACGCCAATTAGCTAATGAAGCCAAAGGTCCTGCAGATGACAGCTTCGTTTGCTGTGGCTCTGATCCTGCTGTCGCTATTCAGTCTGCAGGGTGAGGTGTAGATCTTGTGGCAAAAGCAGTAAGCGAGTTTGTGTTTGTAGTGCAGCAGCGTGAAGTACACTCAGGGACTGTAGGGCTCTAATTCCTATCCCTTACCAGGTATTAATACTCCAGGCATGCATCAGACTGCGTCAACTTTCAAAGTTCCTTGGCAGGGCAGAAGCTCCAGCGATGCTGCGGGGACTCGCACCGTGCTGGTCTAAGTGCCCCGTGCTGGGCTCGGAAGCTGCTGGTCCGTAGCAGAGGCACTTTTTGGTTCATCCTCGAACACAGCAGGGCATGGGATGGGGGAATTCTGCGGTCTGTTTCGTGATCGGGAGGTGGTTACACATTACAAGGGCAAAGGGAGTCGGCAGCAGATCTTTAATGTCTTGTCTGCTACCCCCTCCCATTCTCTCTCCAAATTTCCCCCCTGTGTTTCGTGTTGACCACTTCCTCCTTTCTCCCTCTGCTACATGGGGACTAAGAAGTCAGAGCTCTGTAAAGGTAAGTTTCTGCTCTGTTTTTTGCATCGGATGGATCAATCCTAGGTCGTTCAGTAACTGCTGGAAATCAGGCTAGACAACAGCAGAAAAAGCCCCTCTTTGGATCCGTGTCACTGAGGTACCCCCGATTACAAAAAAAAAACAAACAAACAAAAAAAAACTCCTGCCTAACGTGCCAGCAGAGTCCTTGGGTGGGCTTCTGCCTTGGGCATCCTTTGTAGGCACAGGCACAACGCTTGCTGTGTAGTGAGGGATGAACTTACATTCGACCAATGCAAACAGAACAGAGGTGCCAGAGCATGTTAAGACTGCAGGACTCTTCTAATACAGGGGAAAAGGATGTTTTATTATGGCTTTTCAATTTTAGAAATTGCAGCGCTAGTAATAAATTTGTAACCGCTGAGAATTTTGAACCCCGATGTATTTAAAGCAAAACAAAATTGCTGATTGGCCTTGACCGACTCGAAGAACCTGCATTTTTCATATAAAAATCAGGCAGAAAGGATCGTGTTTTTATCTGCGTATGGTACATTTAGATGTAATGCAGTGTAGCAGCGTTGAGTGGCACTGAAAAAAAAATCCATTCTTGAATAAAGCTGCTATGCCACATTGCAATAAATAACATTACAGGGCTGTTAAATACATGCAACATATATTTGTTCGTGGTTTATATTAAAAAGCTTAAAAGAGCTATTAATGTAATTTTAGCTATGACTGATTTTTAGAATTACGGTGATTATAAACTCATCGACCGAGGTTTTATAGATCTAAAATGCTTCTGATTGCTTTATACAGTTCCGTAAAAATCTGACCCATCTAATAACAATTGATTACAACGTATAAAAATTTTCTTCTTAGACCACACTGAAGTACAACTGGAATGGGCACCCTCAACATTTTTGGTTTTTCAGTGAATTAAAAGTCATTCGTAATGCTTCTCCATGTGTTGAAGCATGCTGTCTGATGAGGTGCAGCCAGTAACACAGTCTGCTTTATAAGTCATCACCTTCTAGATCAAAACTAACCAGATGCAAGCCATCTTGTTGTGTACGTGGATTTTAGGGAAGTACCTACTGATGCTTGTAAGGAAAATCAAAAATAAGCTTGATGGTAGTTCAACAAGCCAGTGGGGTTGTTGTTATTTTGTGTTCCAGCCAGTGGTGGTGTTATTATTTTTCATTCTAGAATTATCAGCATTAAGTTTTGTTTTGGTTTGTTTGTTTTTTGTTTTTAAATAAAAAATAAAGAAGTCCTGTTTATGTAACTGGATGTAGCTGGTATACGCCATGCAGTTTAGTGCTGTTTTTCTCTCTATCTTACTAGAAAAACTGTTACTTTCTCTGCTATTTTATACCCAAGCAGTACATAGAACTGCTATGTACCAAGACGTATCCTTGTTTCAGAGAAGTTGTATGACGTGCCTGGTGACAGGACGAGGGGGAATGGGCTAAAGTTGTGCCAGGGGAGGTTTAGGTTGGATGTTAGGAAGAACTTCTTTACCGAAAGGGTCGTTAGGCACTGGAATGGGCTGCCCAGGGAGGTGGTTGAGTCACCATCCCTGGAGGTCTTTAAGAGACGTTTAGATGTAGCCCTTAGTGATAAGGTTTAGTGGAGGACTTGTTAGTGTTACGGCTGAGGTTGGACTAGATGATCTTGGAGGTCTCTTCCAACCTAGAGGATTCTGTGATTCTGTGAAGTTGACTTTTGCTTGACGTAAGCGTGCCTTTAGCGCAGGGTGTAAGCAGACCAGATTACAGCTTTTGTTAGAAGTTCGCACCTTCTCTTTGTTAACCAAGCTCAGGTAGAACAGTGATTTCTGCCATGGTCCGTTAGCTAAAAAGGCATTTTCAGGCACTGGACTTAAGGTTGCAGGCCGTGATCCTCTTAAAGCATTCTTACTCAACAGATGTGAACATGCCCTTGAATTTTTTTTCCCTTGGATCATTTTATTGCTCCAGTTTTGAGATGCTGCTACACAATGGTGCAATGAATGTGTGATAACCCGTTAGGAGGGAGTTGGGCTGGGAGTGAGCAGCTGGCTGCATTCAGAAGTAAGATCCTCTTATTTCAGTTTTACTGTCAGCAAAACTGGCGCTGCGGGACTTCACAGGTCGGACTGCAGTTTGACAGATACTTCGGGTGGCCGTATCCAGACCAAAAGAAGCAGTTCCAGACACCCGTTCCTCTCCTCACCCGGATTTAACCTGTGGGCCGTCATACACGTTTGAGGTAGTTTTGGGGCAGGCAGTTCTGCTGCTGTAGCTTCCCACAGGCTGGCACGAAGAGGAGGCTGGCTGTCTGGTGGGGACATGCAGAACTATCCCTAGCACCTTGGCTGCTGCTGCCAGCCAGGCGCTCACCAGAGCGCAGCCATAACCAGCCTTCCTCTGGCTGTCCCCAAGCCCCTAAGTTAGGGTATGTAGAGGGGTGCTCCTTATTTTATTAGGCATTGCTCCTCAGAACAACTCAGCGGTCAGATTGTATCCTGGCACTGTTATGGAAAAAGATGCGCCGGGCTTGTTTGGTTATTTTCTTCCCTCGGTGTCCCTTGGTGACCAATTTTCAATTAATTACTCCTGTAGCTTGGAGATACCGCTCCTGTCTTCCTGTAGTAAAGAGTGGGTGTGCTTGGTAACAGTGAAAGCTGCAAATATAGAAGGCAATTCCCCAAGAGTGTTAGGATCTGTCTGCACAGGAAGATCGTGTGCGTTCCCATCAACACCAGCTTCACTGGGACTGTGTAGGTATGTCAGCTCTTCCCACCTAGATTTCTCTGTTGGCCTAATGCTGAGTTAGTAGCAGCAGAGCGTGCTTCCACGGCTGGAAGTCGAGTGTCTGATGACATTTACTTCTGCACTCTTCTGTTCCTCTCAAGCAGAGTTGAAGAGAGGTGTTGGTGCTGTTCGTAGTAGGAACATCCTATGTCACTGCCCCGCATCCTTTCTTTTCCCACCCGCCTCCTCCTCTCAGACTTAGCCCCTTGGTTTATCTTCTTTTGGAACATATTTAGGTTGTCTGTGGAGCTCTCCGTTCTGCCTGCTGTAGTAGGGCGATGCTCTTGTCAACCCCAGCTGGAAGCATTACTGGGACAAAAGAGGTTGGTGGGTCTGGGGCATGGCACCGCGTGCCCCTCATACGTGGGGCCCTGCCGCTGTCAGCTCCGAGGCGCCTGATGTTCTGTGGCGCCTCTCAGTTGCAATAAAACCAACAAAGGCTCTTTTCTAGATTTCTGTGTTTTTATCACAGTTACGTCCTCTGGGAGGGGAGGAATTACACACCTTTTTTCTGTCATTCGTGATACATCTTTGTCAGAGGTGGCTATTTTTGGGAATCAATTATGCTATTGAAAATAGTTAATAAATTAATTTTAATAAATTAAATTAAATAATTTAATTAATTAATAAATTAATCTCTGTCTTTAAGGAGATGATTTTTTTTCCATATTTTTTCAGAAGTTTTTAATGCTGTTTTTGCTTTGCAGGCCTGATCAGTTCCATTCAGACATGGGTGATTTCAAAACCTGGCCTTTAAGGTTTTAAAAGCTCTGTGCATGTAGACTTGCGTGAGTCCATCAGCTCCATCTCACTTGCAGAAGTGGCACCAGCTTTGAAAGGCCAGAGAAGTATTATTATTAGTGGTTGAATGTCATCCATCATATTCTTTGAATCTGCCTTTTTATTTTATGGTGGCAGTAAAGTTGCTAAGCAAATATTGAGACAGGAATTTACTCACTACCTAGCTGAATTCTCAGGTCTGGAGTTCAGGGGAAACTGGATGACTTCAGATAGACGAGCTCTGCTCACTGCTCCCGTGGCTGATGGGCATGTTTTAAAACAGCTAATTATTTCAGTGTCTGAATAAGGAACTGTCTTAAGTTACATGGCTGTTTTTAAGATCTGAACTGCAACCTCTGAAAAGTGCTGTTACTCCTTCACTGTTACAGGTAGAAGATGGCCCATTCCAAAACCTGACTCGAGGGAAGACAAATTTGGAAGGTCTTGCCTCTGTTTTTTTTTTGTCTGTTGTCCTAGTCCGAATCATATAACCCTTCACGTAAAGGGTATAAAAACTAAAAGCCAAGCCAGTTTTGAGACTTTCAAAGTGTGCCATCAAATTTCAGTGTGGTTTAAATTATATTGGTCAATCATTGCCATTCCCGTTCAGTTGGAATAGCAAAGCCTCTATCTACAATGAAGGAAAAGTACTTATTCTGGCAGGTTTTGGATATCTAGAAATACCCCAGGCCTAAACTGTTTTCTGTCTCGTCTGTCTGCTCTGGAAAAGCATAAAGCTCACAGAATTTAACTGTTTGAAAGTTAAGGAATCTAATAAAATGTGCTTGTTTTGTTTTCTGAGCCTAGTGATTTTGATTATATCCAGGCTGTTTGTATTCTTATTTTCTCACATATTCTTTGAAAATGTAATGCATCTTTTTTCTGTTTGGCTTGAATTTCTAATGAAGAACAGAGATTTTGATCAGGAACTGTTTTCTCACTGATTTTTTTTTTCTGCTTGCACATTAATACCAGGGGATATTAATGGCCTTCTTTATATTTATACTTTTAAGTATGGTTTGTGTTTTCAGAACTTCATGATTCAACAACATTTTCTCCGAAGGATTAGGAAATTAAATATTCTGCTCTTAGTAGACATAAGTAAAGGGATTAATATTCTAAAAATGACGTCTTGTATAATATTTCATTGTAATGTTGTAATGCTTCTTAACAGAAAAGATTAAATATTATATAGATTTAAAGAATAAGTATTTAAACAGTTTTTTTTGTAAAGTAAGGGGTATGTGTTTGATTTATTACAAGTAGCAAAACGTAATTTGGCAATTTGGTGTCTGGAGCAGGAGGGAGTTACTATGTCACGCATGTTTTAGAGCTTTATAAATATTTCTTGACAAGCTTTAGGAACATGCAGCTCCCAGCCTCCCCCTGTACAGAATCAAGATTTTATTTATATATGTAAGTACATATACACATACAAAAATTGCACAGATTATACATATGTATAACTTATATCTACATATGTTTGTGTGCACATACATATGTGTGTGCAGATATATAAATAATGTATAAATGTACCCCCACCTCCGAAGCTGAATCTGCATAGTGGAACTCTTTTCTTTTTTTTTTTAAATATATATGAAATGTATTATATATATATATATATATATACACACACACACACATATATATATATATATAAAACAAAACCCACAGATTTTTGGAAGAGTACAAGACGTCAGTTTGGATAAGTATTTAAAAAATGCAACCACTAAACAGATTTATTCTGTACTTCATGGTTCTGGCAGAATTACATGTTTTTGACATTAATGGCATTTTTTTCTTTTAGGCCAGGGTCAGGCTTGTAGAAAAAAAAAGGAACGAAGGAGTGCAGTAGGAAGAATACCTGATTTCTTAAAGCATTTAATAGGGTGATTTAATTCCACTTTCAGAGTTCATTCAGATTTCCTTGGCAGTGAGCATAGTTGTATCAGCTGAAAGCAGATCGAAGAACCAGCTATAAACAAAGGTTAATGATAAGATCCTGGAGGAGCTAAAGGAGGAAACAGTGGTTAGAAGGATGGTGCAGGAGTTGGTTGGTGTTAAATTAGTCAACACGCAGAGTCTCTGTTAATCTAAAACAAGAAACAAACAGCATTTTAATTACATTTATGAAGTGGCACAAAACAGAAGTAATTAGAAGATCTTGCATGTGTGGGGAAAATTCATTGAATTAAATTTAGGCTAAAGCAGAGCTCTATTCACAGGGAAGTGAGGGGAGTGGAAATTTTAGGAAAACATTGCAGTACCCACCCCTCAAAAAAAAAAAAAAGGCTTAGGGCTTGATATGATGTCTTTTTTTTTTTTCCTGCAGTGGTTTTGTTGCAAGCTTTTATCATATTTTGGTTGGTGAAAAAAGTTGTTGGAGGAATGACCAAAGCATTACGTCATGGAAATCACAGCTAGAACAGTGAGCCAGGAAAGTATCCACAGGCAAATCCCATCGCAGGCAGCGTATTGAGGTGTGGCTGAGCAAAACAGCTTGCAAAGAAGGGAGGAAACACTACAGAGAGTGCTCATGTGGTAGGACAGTGAAGGCTTTTTGCCTTTGTAACTCCTTAACCTGGTAGTTACTATGAAATTGGTATCTGCTTTTTGCAAGGGTATGAAAGGACTAATTTTTGTCCCATCAGAGCTGAGATAGAGTGTCAGCTAGTAATAGGAATAAATGATCTGTTTCATTTTATAAGCCACCTCCTATGCCAACTGTTACTTCTCACATTCTTGTATTCTCACTTTTCGTGTCTTTAATGTACTCTCCTTTACGATAGTGCAACCCACTCATGTATGTATGAAGTGTTTATCCTGAAGCTGGTCACTGCAGGTTCAAACATGCACCTTTGGATCTCTCGAACGAACATCAATAACTTCACTACCATGGGTTACTGTGTCCCCATTAAATCCTGCTTATGTTGCAGGATTTCAATTAGAGAATTGAAGCTTTTTTCCTTTTCTTTTGTGGTGCATCTCCACCAGGTAATCTAGCCTTCAGAACAACAATGGAAATTTGTCAGTTTGTTCTTTTACATGTTTTCTTAAAACAGTTATCTAGTTTTCTCTTTTCAACTCAACAGTTCTGTAATGGTGTTGGCATTGCAGGTACCACCGTATTGTTGTGGTGTGTGGAAACACCAGTTCTTGTGCATACTTCACAGCTGGTGAAATGCAAGAACTGTCTATGTAAACAAGCTCAATTTTAATATTCCTTTACCTTTTTTCTTTTGTTCTGAGTGCTCTCAATAATTTAATATTTTTTTTTCCAGTCTTCTCAAAACCATTTTCTAGGTTATACCCTAAAGAGGAGAAGGCCAAAAAAAACCAACAAAACCAACCCACCACAAAATCCAACTGATTGCTGATAGGCACGGGGAATCTTGCAAGCAGCCTTTCAGGTTAATCTTGTGGTATGAAAGTTATGCAGATCTGACAGACCTCGCAAAGCTTAGATGCAGCTTCATTTCCAATTGTATTGCCAATACATAGTGCAAATGGAGGTATGACACAATGTGTGGTCATCTGAACCTAAAACTTGCCGTTAGATTAAATGTCAAAAGCATATTTATAGTTAGCCAGTCAGCTCCTTTGCTGTGCCTTCTGTGTACCTCTGCGACTGGAAAAAAAAAAAATCACCGTTATCTGGGCCTTATCTGTTGTTTCTTTTATTATCTGCCTTGTCTCTCGTAGGCGTCCACGCAGAGTCAGATGCAGCAGGCCCACAGAGGCCGCTTTATGAGCGTAATGTGGGTGTGCGAGGGACGGCAGCTGGGGAATCACCAAGGCTGTGTTGTGCCCATCTCTGTGGTTCGGTGCCAGCACTGATCTTGATTTTGCTTCACCAAATTCACCATGTGGATGGTCCCACCCCTGGGCAGTTTGCAGAGCAAGGCACGGTAACCAGGGCACGTTTTAATGTGCTCGGGGTGTCATGTGAAACACGGTGAGCCACGTGAGACGATGGGTGACTCGGTACGCTTGGCGGCCTTGAAACCAGGGTTCCTTTGGTGGTTTGGCACCAGCAGAAAGGGCAAGAGCTGGGACACGGACCTGAAGGTTTTGGTGGTTTCTACGTAAAAGCCCGGTGACTCCCAGATACGGGTGCAGGCTGCCACTGCGTGTGGCATGCCAAGTTCTTTGGGAGCTGCGCTTGGCTCAAGTCCGTTCACATACGAATCTCTGATCCCACGGGAGAGGAGAGAGCACAGTGGAAACTAGCATGAAGATCCACGTCAGACTGGAATGCCCAAGCAGGGCTCACAGAGGGGAAAACAAGCTTCTGTTCCTCCGTTAGCAAATCTGTTGTAGCCCTATCTGACAAGTTTTTTGGTGTCTGTCAGCCTAAAGAGTCCCGGGCTGCTTGCGACTGCCCGTGCCACTTCGCCCTTGTCCGTTGCGCTGCCTCAGTTGTTTGTGCAGCTGCGCAGCCAAAGGAGTCCGCTGGAGCGGGCCAGGGGGGCTCCATACTTATAATCTGTATCTGTATTTATAATATTTATGCACTTGTTTAAGCAGCAGGCTATTTTTCAGCTGGATCGATTACCTCATCGGCGACACGGCCTCCCCTGCGGCTCTGCCAGCCTCCTGGGGAGGCAAGGCCCTGGGAGGGCGAGCGCAGAGGGGAGGGATCGGCGCCGGCGTGGAAATGGGAGCGTGGTGCAACCCCATGCTGCTTGCTCGCACCTCTGGATGGTTCCTGTGCACCTCCCTCCATGGAGGAAAGCACTTGGCCTTCAGAATCGCTGTTGGATTTTCCTGAGAAGGAATTCTGGGCTAATTAGCTAACTTAATCGGGCTGTTACGTAACGTATCGTCGTGCTGTACAGTGGTTGTGGCTGCGTTAAGGATATTTTAATATAACTTCACTTTTTTTTTTCCTGTGGTTAGCCTTGTGAGCAGTTTTTAAATCTGTCGTCAAGCTGTTTTTAAATCAGTCGTTTTCAGTTTTTAAATCGGTCGTCAATACTGGCATCTAAAAACAGACTGCCCCGTCTGTCAGAAACGCGGACGTGTCTTTCGTTAGTGCTGGAGATAATGGGGTAAATTACTGTGTGTTAACTATATGGTGTTGCAGGATGAGAGTTTGCTCCCGGGTGATTACTGCAAGACTGCTGGCATGTGACAGTGCCGTCTGGTGAAGATTTAGCCCTGTTTCAAAGCTCTGTGGCTCCTAAAAGTGAAACGGTGTAAAACAGCCCGCTTGTGGAGTGCGAATCAGTTTCATTTAGTTTATGGGGAGTTTTTCAGCCTGGCTTCCAAAGGAAATGAATCATGCCGTCTTTCTGTCCCTGCCCCTATAAATCTCGAGCCTCTTCTCCTCATGGGGGCCAAGAAGAGACATTCTCTCACAGGTTTCATATATAAATCGGTGCCCCGTGCAGGAAGGATGCTATTTGAGTTCCCTGTAACAGAAAGGGTGCAGCGCAAGTTTGTTAAGACTTGAGAAAATTCATACAGGAGAAACAGATGTTACGAATTCATGAACTATGGGAAGGCTGTGCTCGAAGCTCGCACCATATTGTGCGCTGAAGAGGGAAGTTGTAGGAACAAGGCTGGTAGTGACTGATCGTGGAGCTGCTTGTTTTTGTTTTGCTTACGGCTCTTTATGCTCCCAGCATCACACCATCGAGCTATAGCAGCTCTTTCGTAACCAAACCGAGAGGCTTTTAGGAATGCAAACCTGAAGCAGTCCTGCGGGAGGCCGCTGTGGCTGCAGTAGCTGGGGGAGCAGCCAGGCTCCATTTTGGATGCCTGACTGTTGCTATTCTGAGTTGCTCTACCCCGCTCGGTGCTGCTTAACTTCCTGCTGTTTGCTAGCTGCTTAGACGATCGCTCCTCGGCTTTTTTTAAACCAGCTGCTCTTGTGGCATGCCTCGCTTCTGGCTGGAGAGCACCGAGTAACAAAGCCACGTTTTATTTTCGAGCAGGGAGTTGCAAAGTGTCTTTCTGTAAGTACGTTAGTGCCCAGTGACAGGAGAAGGCAGTGGGCAGCTGCTGCAAACCCGCCGGTCCTTTTCTCTGCTCCAACCCCCACCTGCGTAACTCCAAGGAATTCCGTGTCAAAACCTGTGTGTGTGTAAGGGGTGAATTGGAAGGAGAAAGGAAAAGATAACTAGTCTGCTCCTTTACTGATTGAAAAACAGAAGGGCTACCAAATTGCCTTCTCTGCTGCCTGTTAAATGCCTTTTTTAAAAACATGCGTTTCTCGTAGTTCTCCTCCAGCTGCTACTGTGTGCTGTTTTTCCATGAATTTCGTGCATCTAGGTAGAAACCGTATCGTTTGCAAAATGTAAAGTAATGCATCTTGGGTTGTAAATGAAAGAACAGAAGCTGGATTTCTAGCAGTGGTTCAACTAATGTTTCCTTGGTACCTCTGGCAGACAACGGCCAGGTTGAGGCTTTGTTCTTATGAAGAAAGATGTTTGTCCCTAGCTCTCCTGCAGAAGTCTTGGTGTTTTACTGATTTTTGCTGTTTTGATGGTGGAGATGAGATGAGGGGAAAATACTGTTAAAGCTTCCAGCTGAGTGAGCCTGCGGCACAAAAGAAGTAAATAAGATAAAGAAATCACTCATTTCAGTAATGCTGGGCTTTTTTGGTTCACCTCATCTCATTACCAGTGAAGTTCATGTTTGGGAAGAAACATGTGAAGTTTCTTGGGGATTTCAGAAGCCCTAGAAGAGCAAACCTCAGGTTTCTAGTTCATACTGTTGTGCTGCCAACTGCTGATTAGGTGAAACTCCCAGTGGAGCCTGCAGATGCTTTGGTTAATTGGCTACAGGGATCACTGGGGGATGCTGTGTAGTATGATACATGTGTTCCTGGTGATGATCAGTCCTGGTGTTCCTGTCTGAAAAATCTAGAATGACTTTGGTACAATGGTGCCTGCACCAGGCCTCCTTAAGTTGCTGCAATGGATAGAAAAAAAGAGTCTTCACCACAGTTTTGTTTGCTGTTGCTTAGATGCTTTTAAGTCTGTAATAAAAGCACTGACTTAATATTTTCTTTTAGTCTCCAGAGGGTGCTGAAGGCAAGGATGCAGCAAAAGTAACTAAACAAGAGGCAAGTATATTTCCTTTTTATTTTTTTTCTTTCAATTCATTTTGGTATGTATTTATTTAACTGGAAATCTGTGGTCTTGCATATCAGAAGACTACGCGTTGCTCTGCCACTTCTGGTGAGGTGTTTTCAGTGGGAATAAAGAGTTTGCTTAAAACCAGCAGCAAACCACGTTTGTAGCTTTTTTTGGCATAGTTTGGTTTTGGTGCGCTAAGGTTTCATAGGACTTAACTGATACACAAAGAAAATTTCAGAACCATTTAGGGCTTTTACAGATAAACTCTGGTAATGCGGCAGCGTGGGGTGTCACTGCCTGGAACCGTGTTGCTGTGTCTCTAGTGAGTTGGCAGAAGAGGGTTAATACACGCACCTCAGCCACTCTCCATCAAAGCTATTCTTAGCTTAAGTGACTGATGGAAGGGTGTCTTGAATTCAGATACCAGGCTCTGAACTGGAGCAGCTGACACATTTGTGTGTTTTCTTTGTCTGAATTCGTTTTAAGGGCACAGTAACTGCTGTCAGAAAAGGCAAGGAAGCAGCAGGTGGTGTCTTGACCACTACAGTAAGGTTTGCTGGAGTTCGTCTGTCACAGGCCTTAACGTGATTTTTTTTAAAAAAAAAAAAAAAAAAAGGCGGGGGGCTAAGGGAGTATGGGGATTTGTTTCCTTAGGTTGTCATCTTTTGTAGCAGACAAAGTTAAATCAGGACCTGACGGGTGAATGTTCAGATGAATTAAACCTTAACTGCTCTTCTTGTAAACCCTTGGGGAAAAAGTCAAATGAAGTTTGAGAAGTTGGTTGCTGGTCAATCCAGCAGAAAAAAGATGCAAAGAAAATGTCAAAATATTCAAACAATAGGAGCGATTATAATGAGCTCCTAAAAAAAAAAAAAAAAACTGGAACGGAAGTCTGAGAAGAATGGGTTTTGGTATCTCAGTATCTTCCTATGAAATTTTCTCTAAGACCAATTAGTTTCTCTTTCACAAAATATGAAAAGGCTGACTAAATCATCGTAAAAATATAATCTTTTTTGCTCTGAATTAATGGTTTTCTCTGTCCCAGTTTAAATATTACTTCTTCAAGGGACAGAAAAGTAAGGTTCCTTCCCCTTAAAGTTTGAGAGCTGATTGCTTGTATAAAGAAGGACCAAGAAACTTACAGAAATATACAGGTTCTCTAGAGAGAGGCTGCTTACTCTGAAATGTGAGAGCTCTTAGAGTAGTCTTCAGTCAAGATAATAGTGGCTGATGATGCTACAGGAGGGGAGGAAAAAAAAAAAGAATACAGTCTCAACAGACATACCTGTAGCTCTCAGTGGGTGAGTGAGGAACATAGTTGAAGGGATTAGATTAGAAACTGTGGGAGCTCTTGGAATAGGTGGCATTTGTGCAGAAAGGGTGGCCTCAGTCTGAACCAAAACAGTCCCATATGGATGGCATTGAGGAGATCTGAAGAACTTGTCAGTCTCCCTCAGATGTGTTATTTAAAATTGTTTGAAAGAGTATATAGGATGAAGTCAGTGCTCCTGGGTAGCGGGATGGGGAGGGAGATGGCACAGAAACCGTAGAAGTTGACATCTGAAAAGTCAAAGAGCAGTATTGAGAAGTAAAGCTCTGCTTAAGTCACCCCTGTGAGAACAGGCAGCAAACTTGCATTGTAAGAACAGCAAATCGAAATCTGGGCAACTTGGACCTGCTCGTTTTAAATGAGGGCATCAGTAGGTAATGGAAACTTGTTGGGGCACAAATTATCCAGTTCAGAGAACTACATTGCATTAGAGATGGGATGGAATTGTTACATGCCTTACTTGTGATTTAATATTTCTCTAGATTAATAGTATCAATAACTACAGCTAAGTCCTTTGTGGGTTGCCAAGCCATGCATTAATGGGATGTGTATAGCGTAGAAATTGGGCCCGGTATCATTTGACCACAATAATAAAAGTGTCAATGGAATGTTAAGGGAGATCAGAGAGGTTCTGAGGACAGCAATAGTGTTAATGGAGATTTCACTTACCCTTCAGAGATTTGGTAAGAGGCACAGGGTGGCACTGCAAAGGCAAAAAAAAAAAAAAAAAAAAAAAAATAAAACTGTAAGTGCTTGCTTCCTGGAGGAACAAATCAAAGGGCCGATAAAAGGATAATAAGTCCTTGATGTTCTTCAGTAGTATTGTAAGAGTTAGTTAAAAAGACAGTTAGCAGAGAACTAATCTGTAATTGTGGCTATAATATATTCAGGTTCGTCATCCTTGCAGGAATGTAAGTCCAAATAAACTCCACAATGGTAAGTTTTGATATCAAGAAAGGGAATTTTATTAAAAATGATAGCCTATTAAAAGGAGCAGCTAAAAGGTTTAATGGTTGCAGCTGGCAGAGAGACTATGTGATACACCATGCTAGAGGCTTGCAGAAAAGCATGCTATTTTTCAAAAGCCCTCCCAATCAGAATGGCTTAACAGCAAATTAAAGGAAATTTATCATTTTTAAAGGTGTTTTTATAAAGATGGAAAATAATGAGGGAAGGAGCAAACCCTCCAGCAAGCAAAATGTGAAGCTGAAGTACAGTAATGAAACTCCCGCTGTGGGTAATTCTTACAGAGGTTCTCACAGTGGAACCATTTCCCATGGGTGCAGTATCTGGAGGACGTTCTTGAATTGAGTCAGAGTGAGATCTAGACAGCCTGGCTGTACTCACCGGCAGCCCAAATGTGAAATAGCCAAACTTTTACGTGCAGGATGTAACTTTTACTGCTTGCATTGGCCCCAGTACCAGATTAACTGAAGGTGATGAAATGCTCCCAAGACTTCAGATAAAGGATTCTGGAAAATGAAGGCTGTAAGTCTGACTTGGAAAACTAGTAAGATAATATATGGAAAAATTAACACTAGAATGCATACATATGGACAAATAAATAATAATTTATATAGTATAATGAGGGAGTCAACACCAGTTTTGCAAAGAGGTTATACTTCACACGGCTGAGTTGTTTGTAAAAGACAACAGGTGTATAAATGCTGGCATACCAATTGGTACAGCCTGCTTACATGTAAAGAACACTTTGTATAAGGCTCCCCAGCCTGGTTCTTCAAGAAACTAAGCTTGCATGGATTGAAAGGAAGATATTCCTAACAACTGATAACAAATAAAGGTATGAGAAGAAAGTAGGAAAGCAATAGTTAATTTTCATATTGGAGGAGAATTATCAGTGGAGTATTAAGATTTGTGCTTAGGCTTGTGTTGCTGAATATATTCATTAAATAATCTAAGAGAGGGGGTAGTGGAGAAGTGACAAACTTTGCAAAACATTATCGGAAAAAATTTAGAAGTGGGACCTAGAAGGATGTCACTGATAACTAGGTGATAAAACATAAGTGGTGGTAACTCAATATGGAGAAATGTGAATTAATTCACGTGGCAAGGGGAAGATGGCAGTGGTTGTCACCAAATCAGCGGTTAACCAGATTATGGAATCGCTGTGAGTAGTTGTTAGACAACAGTGGTTCTTCTAATCACAAAGTAAATAGGATGTGGGAAAAATACTGGAGAACAAAGTGGGAAACATCAGCATATCACAAGATTACTTTTTTGGGCACCCAGATGCAAACTACAAAATGAAATTCTCCTGGCTCTTCCTTAAGAAGGATAGAATGAAAAGCATACGAAGTACAGTGGCACATACAGGGGGTGTGGAGCAGCTTTTCAGTGGATTCCAGCAGATGGTCTAGGATTCTGGACTTTTCGTATAAGAGGGGATAAAGTCGTCAGTTACACAGAGAAAGGCAGTTAGTAACCTGAGAACAAGAGGGATATAGTGAAGGTAAAAGGCGATAAGTTTAGAGGAAAGACGACAAAGAGTGGAGATTTTACTTTTTCTTTTCCACACAGCACGTAATCCCATTATGGAACTCCTTGCTACAGGATGTTATCGAAACCGAAAGCACCCGTGAGTTCAGTAGCTTCTTAGACAAGTTTATGGAAAAAGTGTCCCTTGGGGGCTATTAAACATGTGATGTAGTATCCAGGTTGGAAAGTTTGCACATGTAGATTGCCAGAAGCTGGAGGAGTAGGAAAGTGCAAAGTGTTGTTCTGTCTGCTCCATTTCATGGACTGTTTCCATGGGTGTTTGCTAGTGGACCAGTGTCAAACAGGCAGTTGGGCAAGCTGATTGTTCCTGTCTTAGCACAACTGTTTGAATGGGGGGAAAAAAGTTCCAAAATCGTATTAAAATGTGGCCTTTGACTTGACTCTGATTATCTCCTTATAAGCAAATAACACAACTTACGTACAAGCTCTGAATGAGAATTAAAATGACATACCAGTCAGGCATTCAGGCGTTTTTAAAGGAGCTGGAGGGCTTATGCCGAGTTCCTCATAGCAATGCAAAACATATATGAAACCAGTCATGGAACTGGAACAGTTGGGGGATATGGGAGAGATTTTAATTTGTGTAGAAAACCACAGTATCTTTTGAAAAGTAAATGCTAACACGACATTTTGATGCCCGGACATTGAGGGATAGAAATCATCAGTTGTGAAAATAGACTTGTTTGTAAGAAAAGAGAGGCTTGTTTTTTGTTAAAAGATGCGTAAATATTTGATAGCTAAAAATATCTTTAGGTGTTTTTTGATAAGACTTCTATTTTGCTGAACCCAGATCTGAACTTTTCACTACTGCTTTCCACAAAGGATACTTAAATGGCTCCAATGGATAAAAACTCCTGCATTCTTCAGACATAAACAACAGCTTTTTTTCTGTTGCAAGAGATATGTGGAGCCGTGGTTTTTCATCTCAACTTAAATGCTTAATGCATAATTAAAAAGGTATTTTTGATTCACTGTTTCGGCTACATTGCATGGGATATTTGTTGCAGTTGAGTTGTCTCTTTATTTTGATTACAAGTGTGATTCCAGTTTTATGATACAGGCCAAACTTTAATCGTGTTTGCTAACCATGCTGTGTAACTGGATCGTGGGTTCATCTATTTTAATGAATGCAAAAAATATCTTTAGCAAACCAATAAGCTTACAAATGCTTTGAAAACTTAACTCGTCTTCAGTGGTAAATTTATGAGAAAGAACAGAATGAAATAAAGCTAATAAGGAAGGTGATGAAGGAAGAAGGAAGAAAAGCAGAATATTTGACGTTCTTCTTTCCTTTTTAGAATTATGTTTAAATAGAAGAAATCCTTTTCCCCTGTGATTCTGCAGCTGCCTTTGTATGCCTCTTTATATGCACTCCTGGACTGAGTGTGGGGGGGGAATGTGGAAGCGAGGGGGCCCCTCAGTTTCATTTTTGAAATTTTAGGGGTCTGATATCCTCTAGGGAAGGGTGTTATCTTTATTCTGCTGTTTATCAGATAGTATTTCTTACCAGCTATTACAAATAACATCTAATAGATTACAGAAACATCATTCTAAGTATTTATGAAATTTAAGTATTTTTGAGAAAGATTCAGTGTCCTCTGCACAGGTAGTCACACTTAATGTATTTGAACCTTTCAAAGTGCAGCAACAGACTCAGAAGTACTCATAAAATAGGGGGAAAATAGTATTTCACCATATTGAGAGTAGATTTAGAGGAGAATTTATCAGGAATTACGCATTACTTTGTCCTTTAAAATTTTTGGTCCTCCAGGATGAGGAAGCCCTGAATTGTGCTTGGCAATAGATAGGTATTTTGGTAGGGGCATGTTTTATGCTGTCATCATGACTGATACTGTATTGCTTTGAATACTGTTTGCTGTATGCCTATAAAAATGTCTTCTCCTTTCTTCCTTTTCTGTAGCCCACGAGACGATCAGCAAGATTGTCAGCTGTAAGTATATGTGACAGCTCTTAGTGTATACTTTTCTAGTGCTTTCTCAGACCAAGCAGGTTTGTTACATTTTGCTTGATTCAATTTTAATTCTTGCTGAGGGGTGTTTAAGAACTCTAGAGCTAAAGATAATTGAATTTTCTTGATTTTGGGAAGTTACTCTGACAGAAGATGCATTTCCCCACCTCAGTGCACTGCTGTCTGCTACGTTCAGCGTTGACTCAGTATCCTTTTGCAGGCTGTTAGTTGTGGAAGTGCAACTTGTCTGTGAAAGAGAAAAGGCTGTCCTTTGAGGGTTTCATTCTCTGCCACTACTAGTACTTGGGTTTAGTTCCTCTTCTCTGTTAGAACACATCTGATAGGCCTTTTTTAATAGTTACTTCTAATCTCCATGTTTGTCTCTTCGAATGACCCTCGAACTGCTTTTGACTCCCAGAGTGTAACTCCATAGAGCTAATGAAAATAGGTGTGTGTACGGCGAGGAGGCGCATTGAGGTTTTTCAGTCTTTTTCGAGGTGCACGGTAATGAATGGGAAGTAAGGGAAGGGGTGGGTGGGGGGAAGCTGCGTGGAGCTTGGGTTGCTGGCTTCTGGTAATGTGTTTCATACAGCATGCAACTAAAAATGTCTTTTTAGAAACCTGCTCCACCAAAACCTGAACCCAAGCCAAGGAAAACCACTAAGGTAAATATACTTCAGCTGCCATCCTCGTAGCCAATAATAAGCAAGTACACTCCCTTTTTGCACTGCAAACAGTTGAATTCGCAGAGTATTTGTGAGAGGCATCAGCTCCTCTGCCCTCCTCCCAGTTCTCCCCTCAAAGAAAAAACAAATTAGATCATTCTTTTCTTTCTGTTCCACCCCTTCCTGGCCTCATTACTGGCCCAAACAAAATGTCTTGCCTGTTTGATATGCAGACTATGTTAGTTTGTAGTTAGTTTCTACTTCAAAAACAATCTTCACCTTTCCTACACCTTTCCTGAAATTTACAGGTTTGGTTTCTACAATAGGATTTGAGATTACTCCATGCCATCCTGTTTCATTGTCTAGAAGGGCAGTACTTCATTTCATAGTGAGATACTCTTATCTCTTCTTGAAGCCTGGCAATTGCTGAGAATGCACAATTATAATTAAAGGTGAAATTAAATATATTTAAATTGAATGGTTTGGGTTTTCTAGGTCAGTTACAGTCAAATTAAAATCTTATTAGAGTCTGAAATACCTTTCCAGGATTTCAGCATGTGAATCATGTACTTCAGAAACTGTAGATCTATTTGCGCCCAAGGGGAATGCTAAATAAGAACAATTGCTTTATCAGAAAAAAACATACTGCTGGAAACTCCTGTCTAGCACTCCTCACGCTTACATTTTTCAAGTCCTTGTATTGGTATCTCAGCTGGGCAAGTATCAGAATATGAAGTCCATGTGTGAAAGTAAAGCTACGACTTTGAACACATTATAACTTACTAACTTAAAATACTAACAATGTCTTGCTGAGACTGTCCTGCTTCTCTCTTAAAAAGAGCACTAGTAAAGGAAGGGAATGTGGTAGGTTCTGTATCTTCCAGCAAGTGTTACAAAATGAACGTGGTGTAATGAGTCAGATGAAGCTGCATTGACTTCTAAGGCAACTGGAGCCCTTTTCAATGTAACTCTAAATATTTTTTTTAATAGAGTAATCTGCTTTTTTTTCTTTTTCTGAGTTCTAACCGGATCATGTTTTAAGAAGTATATTAATCTTGGTCTCCTAAACAAAAAGCAGCAAGTGTGTACTCTGACCCCGCTAATAAACAACTGAAGATAATACAGCTTCAGGATCCCTTTTATTGTTCAAAGCTTTAAATTACGGATTTACTAAGTCCTCGGTTCGTTCATTTGTAGCTGAAGAGTTAAGATGATATACACCACCAGTAAGTGTCTCAGTCAGGCGTTGCAGCTGCTGTGTAACATCGAAGCTCAGGAGCGAAAGGAGTAATTCAGGCTGCCCTGTAACTGGGATTAATGACATCCCTTCCTCCTTGCCCCACTGCTCTGTGGGGACCCCTCCGGAAAGGTTGCTAATATTCCAATGCAAAGGGAGACTGACCTTCATATCCCTGCTCCCAGCTACTGTTGCCATTCTGCATGGAGAATTTGGAGCGAATGATCCCATGGAAGATATTCACAGGGTTTATCAGAACTATTTTAGCTACCAATGTAAAAGAAAATACTCTTCCAAACATGATTTATATTTTTATCCCATTACTTATGTTTTTGTCCTTATCCTATGTTTCTGCTGCTCTTAGATCACAAATATAAATACATACAGAAAGCAAGGAATAAAAAAAAGTAGGTTCAACATAGGAATTGTTCAAGAGCTTATCTCCAAATGAAACTGTAGATGTTAGGATAGTTCCTTTTGATAAATTCTCTGTTTTGTGTTGCTGCAGATGGAATTTTATCAGTTTGCCTTTCTAATGTGTTGGTTGGTTCTTCATTGACATGAAATGAACATCACAGATGTTACCAAACTAACAAAAGGACAGCCAACAAAAGTGCTTAATTTTGTTAATCTAATTTATTATTTCATGTTAATCAAAACTGTATTGCTGCTGCACAAGCAGTGTGGTGTTTGTGCTTGGCTAAATAAGCTTTCCATATACTGTAATTGGATTTGTTCATACAGATATTTTAGATACCTCTGATTTTTAATCAGTGCAACCAAAATAGTTCGAGTTTTTTTTTTTTGTATCCCTGTGAATTAAGAGAAAAAACAAAGAAGCAAATTTTCTAGAAATTTAGGGAGTCTGGATAACTTTGGATATAAGTTTTTCAGGTGGTATTTAGCTGGTTTTCTGTTTCAGTCCAGCACATGCAGCTTGCTAGAATTTGCTTCATACTTCATGTGAAGGTTTTTTGTTAAAGATGTAGAGTTGTGGCTATTCGTGCAACATTTGTGCCCATGTTTTTAATCTTCTGTCAGAAGGAACCTGGAACAAAGGCCAACAAAGGTGCTAAAGGGAAGAAGGATGAAAAGCAAGAAGCTGCAAAGGAAGGTACTACACCATCTGAAAATGGTGAAAATAAAGCTGAAGAGGTACTTTCCACACATACCTCCTGCTGATTGAATCAGTGCTTTTTTAATTATTCAGCCTTTCAGACATTGATAGCATGTTCATAATGTTTCTTTTTATTGCCCATAATGTTATTGCAGATTCGCATCTCTCGCTCAACTGTTAGTGTTTCAACATCCAGAGGTGCCCCACCCAGCACACTGTCAGTAAAAGGGCAGATTGAAACAGTGAAAGTTAAGGGTACGGTAGAGCATTCTGCATGTGTGCAGTGAATAGAAACAGGTAGTAGTGTGGTGCTTTTCAGTATGAACAATGGAAGCTGACAGGTAAGGCTTGAATTGCTTTTGAAAAGCTGGGACCAATAAATTAAGAGAAGTGTGTGAGTGTACCTGTTTTGTTTGTGTAAATGTAATATCGACATAGGTTTGAAAATAAGCTGTTTAAAAATAAGAAATTGAAGGAGTAAGAGTAGTGTGGGTATTTATACATATATAACAGCAATTTACTATAGTAATTAATTTTTCTTTCTTCTCCACAGGCTCAGAAAACTGAATCTGTAGGTGACAAGAAGGAATGAAATATCATGAAAATTTTGGGTTGATTTTATGTACCTCTTGGACAACTTTTAAAAGATATTTTTATCAAGTATTTTGTAAATGCTAATTTTTTTAGGACTATGATAGTTGACATATTAAACTGTATATGAACATTTCCCTTCTCATAACAGTGCTTTTAGAAATTCCCATTGTTGCCAAGTAATATAAATATCAACTTAATATTGCAAGGTATGTGTAAAATTGGATCAGCATTCCATACACTTGCTTTAAGAAATTAAGTCTTGTGCATATGGTGATGTTTTTACTGTGCGTATTTGAATTTTTCATGCAGTTTTTCTAGAGCAATAATCAGTGGTGCTTTTGTACTTAGGGTTTATGTGATTTTAATGAAACATGGATAGATGTGGCCACCTGCTGACTATTTTGGGTTCTTTTAATGGATTAAAATAAAAGGTCTCCTTGCCTGCAAAACTACAGCCTCCTAATGTTTTCTCTAAATCTGAGGAATGCCTTACTCATATTTTTCAGCTGTTACAAGGAAGACTAAATGATATAGCAATGATAGCTTTGCATGCAGTCTGTTTGGATTTTTTTATTTTTTCTGCTGTTGTCTGATAAAAAAAAAAAAAAATACCCACACAGGAGTAGCAGGTTGGGATTTTCAGTGGCCCGCAACCTAAGCGACTTTATAGATACATTCTTCAGATACTCTGTCATAGGGTGAGTAGAGCTGACATACTCTATCAGGATATTGTGTCTGTAATGAAATATCAACAGAGAATGAATTGCTTGATTGCTACAGACATACAGTAACTGTTAAAAACAGCTTTGTTTCTCCTCCTGCTCCCTTTTCGTTAACTAGAGAAGACTTGCATCATATTCTCTGGAAACACTTCTTTCTACCTGCAATCTCAAATTTAATATAAACAAGTAATTGCTGTTCTGCTTCAGCTGAGGACAGTTGTTAATACATTGAAATCGCTGTTAAACAGCGCTATATATTTGTTACCTGGTAGAAATGGAACAATGAAAGTTATTTTTGAGGTGATTGTGGTGATATGGTGGAGTAGCTAATGATTTTTTAGTATCCATGTTTCAACTCTGCAGCTCATTATAAGCGCCTTTTATAATTTTTCTCCTTCTCTTTTCTCTAGGGGCCCTGGTATTTCTATTGTTACTTCTGGGATGGGAGGGGTGAGAGAAAAAGATGTTCCCTGTTCTTCAGTAGTATTGATTTGTATTGCTCAAGTGGTGGCCATTATGTCTGAGGATACTTCTTGCTTGTTTAAGTCAATAAATGAATGACTGTTGCTTGACCTAGTGTTCTATTTATTCTTTGGGAAGAAATCTCCAGTTGCTTTCTTTTTTTTTTTTAAATTAAAACAAACAGAAAACCATAAGTCTGTCTATAGTTCTTAACAAGTTAAAAGTTGAGATTGAGTGCAAAAACAAATAACGTTATTATATGCTAGCTAGAATAGTAGTTAAGATTGGTATCAAGATAAGCACCTCTGCTGCTTTTGTGCTAGGCTTGCTACAGCCAAATAAACGGAGTCTGTTTGCTGCATCGTGGTCTTAGTTTTGGAAGAAAATTGAAAGTAAGTCTCTTCTTTTGGTGATGGAAGGTAGAGGGCTGTAACAAAATTTGTAGCCTAATCAGAAGGAAAGTTGATATGGTTTTTCACTGATAGGTACTGAGTAATCCTGCACAGTACTTCTGATTTTTCTTATTGTCCCTGTTGAAAAGTCTGTTAATTTAGATACTGTGGTCTTGGGAAGTTTCATCTGTCTGAACTTTTTCACATAATCATCAAGGTGTTTTTTATAAGCATTTGCCAATTTATGGGTTTATCATTCCTGGGGATTGGTTTCATGATGTTATACTCACACCAGTTTTTGTGGAGAACTAAGAGATTAGTTGCTTAATCTTACCTAGCCAGGTGGAGTTGTTGAAATGACCCTTCACAGCAGTGATGTAACATCATAAGACACTGACACATCTCTGGACAGGCTTCTTTTAGGGGAGCTCCTTTGACTAAACCTCTGGCAGATAGAAGTTGGTCCTTAAATTAATTGGACATTCTAATGTAACAATTCTGGCACAAAACTCATGTCAGCTTGACCAGATTAGTAGATTCAGTTCAGTGCTAGAGTTCTGTTAGAAGCATTTAACAATAGAAAATCCACTTAGATGAAGTTTAATGAAGCACACTATCCTGCTGATTCAATTAATATTTCTAATTTTTCAGAAGTGCTTTGTAAATGTGATGCTTTGCAATTTTTTCATTTATTTGTCAAGTTCTCAGAGATGCAGGAAAATTGTCAAAGCACTGTATCAAGTTGTAGAACGCTTTTTTTTTTTTTTTAATTAGAATGATAGCGCCTTCAAACATATGTGGCTAGGGTGTTTTTGTGGGCAGCTGGTGATCCTCAGAGCACCTTCAGGAAGTATGTAAGCATTTTAGTTTTGAAGTGTTTTATGAAAGGGCCAGATGCTGCATCTTAGCCTTAAAAAAACTTGCATCATCAGTATTTAATGATTGGCTGCTTCACGCTTGTACACCAGATTTGGAAGAATCCCTGAGTATTTGGCCTTTCTGGGAAGTAATGGATGGGTAGTTCAGGGTACATACAACAATTTTATGTATATATTTATTGAGAAGGATGGACTGTTCTCAAGTTTAAGGAAGGCAGGCCCATGAGAAATAAGACTCAATGAATGATCAGAAAATGTCACTCTTGTGTAGTCAAAGACCCACATTCCCTTACCTTTGTGATTTCTCATGGTTGTTACTTTCTGCTTTTTCCATGTCCTTGAGTGAACTTGAGCTAATTGCACATGTCAGCCAAAGGATGCTCTTGATATTTTGACTCTTGAAATGACAAATGCAGCTTCTTCCAATTGGAGAACTGCAGATGAAATGTAAGCTTTTATGGGGGTGCTAATGGAAAATAAATTCTTATGCAAAACAGCAGTGAAAATTTAGTTGTTTTGCTCAACTCCCAACACTTTGAGAGTTATTTGGTCTGTTCATTTAAAAAAAAAAAAAGGTAGGCAAAGGGAGAAAGAATAGCAAGAAAATTAAGTTTGTTTATTAAGGAACTTAAGGGATGTGTCAGTTCCTTTATTAGAACAAACAGCAAAATATACATAGGTAACAGTTAAAGTTCTACTAGAATAGGAACAACATTTTTTTTTTTTTTGGTGCGCTTTCTTCAGGAGAATCAAGGAAGAGTGTGAAGGGAGAACACAGTTTGAAATTAAACCACTCATACTATATTGAAGTATGCATCATAATACTAAACCTCAACAGCCACAATGTTAATTAAATTTCTAATACAATTATACAGAAATTTATATAACCTGAAGGAGATAATACAACTGAGAAACAAGTGACTATTCTGTATGCTGTAAAGATAAGGTGTCATCAAATGAGAAAGGAAAATAATCTGAAATGTGAAGGAGTATGTGTCTCCCCTGAATAAATTGCTTTTGACCTGGAACCCTCATGGGGTCTTTATTTTCACTTAGGCCATTGTACGTGGAATGCTGCTGGGCAGCTGACTGGTATCTGATTTTAAACAACACCTTGGCCCACTATCTTAATTTATATTAAATGAGTCAGTAAACTTATACATTTAAATCAAAATGTAAAAAGATAGCAGAGACTGTCTATAAACAAGTTCAGTAGCAAGAACTCTGTCATCCTCCTAATTTAAGGATTATGGTTCTTTTATCTGTAGGAAAACTAGAGCAATACTCCTACTGCTGGTTAAATTACCACAAATGTGATGGTCAGGAGCACCATTAAAATGTTCAGTGTGATGATTTTTGTAAAGGCAAGAATTTTCTACTGCTGTTCTCTGTAACAAACAGACTTTTTGCTTTATTCACAAACTTTGAACTCACTGCAAAGCTGCTATTTACCTAGATTACGACCCACCGATTGCCTTCTGTAATAACCAATTCTGGATTTATAATAAATCAAAATAATTACAGCTTTTCTATAGAAAATGGACAGAATGAGAAATAAATAGTTTTGACATATTACTCCCTTTGTGATGAACCATAGTATTAGCAACAAAGTAGTGCATAAGTAAGAAGCAGAGACTCAGTGGTATAGCAAAATACTGTTTTCTTGTAAACACCTTCAAAGATAGTGATAAGTTCTTGTGCAAAATGACTTCACTAACACTACATTGCAGATTTGTCTATTGATACTAATTAGTCGTTTTTCCCCACTAAATGCGAATAGAAAAGAGTAGTTTAATACCTTTTAGGGGGATAAAGCTAGTAATTTAAATTCCTGCTTAAACAAGAAATTGAGTGCATGGGCCCACTGTGCTTAATTTTACCACTGGTATAGTGTAACTTGTAGGAATTGTTTTATCACTGTTTTGACTCTCATTCAGAAACAAATTTCAGGCTTGGGGATTATAAAAACAAACTTATATTGGAAGGTTTCAGGTACTATGCTGCCTGATTACGAGTCTTACTCTAATAACGAACAATTTAATGCAAAGTGATAGAACTTGAGGAGACGGCGCAGAGGCTGGAAGTAATGACCTTGTCAAAGTCTTCAGTCCATTTTCAAAATCAGCATAAAATGCTACTGTAGTTCCTCCCAAAGTAAAGGTTTTAGAACAAGAACTTTAGCCTTATCTAGGACAGCTGGAAGGCCATTCTAAGCTTTTCTTAAAAGCATCAGAATAAAATCTTGTAATGATCTAATGTCTTAAAAACAAACCAACCCCCTTCTAATTTCTGATGATATTCTGTAATGGAAGAAGACTCGAGCTCTTACAGTAAGACGAAGGGATTGATTGCCACTGGAGGTTAAGAAACAGATGTAAATATGTCATTTGCATCTAGAGTAACTGACGAGAAGAAAGAAGCGGTGGGTCTGGAGAATTTTTTGTGATTGCTTACAGTCACTTCAAAGCCGGCTGCCTATTTGGCCCCAGAGGGAGGATTGCTGCTGCTGTGGCAACAGGAGGCAGCCGGGGGATGTCCCAGGACGAGGCTGGAAGAAAGCTCCCTCACAGCAGCACGTGGGAGAGAAGATGCGTGAATACTCTGAAAGCAGCGTTAGTCTGTGGAAGGCAAGCCAGGAAAAGAAGAAAAAGGTAAGAGATGGAAAAAGTCTCAACCCTGTAATCTGGCAGGTAGGGGTGGAGGAAGAGACCTCATGCAACACAAGAGAAACTGATTTTTCTAGGAGTAGATACAAGAGGAAAACACTGCAGAATTCTCTGCATATGCAAGCAAGACTTGAGTATCACCAAGTCTGTTTCCCCCTTAAGCCTTGTATCAACAATTCAGTTACTGAGTCTACTTTATTTTTTCCTTCCCTCTGGGATATATTTCTGGTAAATCTTGTAACTGTGTTTATTTCCTTGAGGGCAATAGAGAAATCAAGCTGCCACGTACTTCATTGCAATTAAGTATCATTTGTGCATCAGTGCCAAATTTCCACCTCGAGGATAACTACTAGTTGATGAGTTTCCAGAGTCTTTCAGGAAGCTTTGCCTGCTTTGCCAGCCAAGGGAACTAGGACGTGAAGGTTTTGACCTATAGGGTAACTCTCAGTCTGGAACCTGTTACTAAAGTCTTCTATATCATATTACAGAGTTTTATAAACATATTCAATTTTTAAATGTCGTGGTCTCCCCCTCTCTCCCCAGCGGGCTCCGTTTGGAACGCTGCTCTAGGACCTCGTTACCCTGATAGCAGCTCCCTGCGCAGGGACACGATTCTCCTTTGTTAGTTGTCACTGTTAGCACGTGAGCCTCGAGCCAAGCGCAGCATTCGTGGTGACAAGTCACAGTGAACTCAGACTCCCAAAGCCAGTAGCAGAGAATCCTCCGTGATGTGGGAACAGTCACCTCTCTGGCAGTAGAGATGGCGTTAGGACTATGGGAAATGTATGAAATTTATGAGTTGCAAGCTCCAGTTACGGCAGCAGTTGTATATACATTTGTAAAAGCATACCAAAGGCCAGGTAAAATGAAACTGTATTTCCAAGTAGATGTCACTGTCAGTGATGAAACTGCAAGAATTTAAGGAGGATCACTGCCACACGAGTCTTAAGTAACTGATGTTAGAAGACCTTTCTTTACCTTTCTTTGGCTCTGTAAAGCCCCTCTCCGACTCACGCTTGCATGTTAACAGGGGTGTCTGACTTCTTTTTGAAATGCTGGGTCTGTAGAGTGAAAACAGTGATCGTGTTCCTCACCTGATGAATGCATCCGCTGGCAGGGAGTTCTGTGTGACCTGGTTTACCTTTTCAGGGGGGGCTGGTGCTTTTGGTCTGTAGGCCCTGAAACACATGAAGTAATACGTGTAAAGTAGCCTGCAGTGCAAATACTGCATTTGCAGAAAATCCAGTGGCTGACTCAATTTATTGCTAAAAACAAGAGCCTTGTTTTACATCAGTAAACGTGGAAGACACTGACTGTCCCCTTTATTTCATGAAGCAATTAGACAATGATGCACTTGATACCATATATCTCCTTACAACAATGCATCTTCATGTTTGGCAGTTTGAGCTTTCTAAGTTATTGTTGGGCCGTGAACGAAGGGCTCTGTTATCTGTTATGTCTTTCAAAACTGGGTGGATTTTTTCCTGCTCAAAAGGCCAGATAAAACAAGACAGCGAGAAGCCCTCAGCCCAAATCCCATTTAAGGATTCTTTTCAGTGCTCTTCATGCAGTAACTAGCCTTCCTGTTCCTAGTACGGTCTGGGCAAGTGTTTGATCACCATAGCATCATCTCCTTTGCAATGTGCCTCAAGCACTTTAAATAGATTCATTGCAAAGGACTGCAACCAGCTGTTTGCTGCCTCTAACCATAGGGAGTTAGCAGTTCAGAACAGCGTAGAAGTTTGAGACACACCGTGAATCTCCCTGGTGGCTGTTAATTTATGTTTACCTCCATCTAATGTTAAATAGTTTTCTCCCAACTTCTTAGCGGCTTTACGCTTTCTATTTTCCAGGTGTCTGTTTTCCACATCAACTCTTCCTTCAGTGATCTATAATGTAGTCCTGAGAAGCTTCAATGGTCAATTATTTGAATCTCAGCTGCCCTGCATCTGAAGTTTTCATGGGGTTTTCATCAGCCGTAAGAACTGGGAAATGCAAGCTATGATGGGCTCTCTAATCAGTGTTCTGTAAGCTTAAGATCCCTGCACCCAAATTCTCATCAATATTTACAGACCCAGACCAAATGATATAGCAATGTTTTGATGTATATCATATGCCATATATGTTACCATATGGTATGATACGTATAATAACTTATCGCTATTTTTACTAAATCATGGGCTGGTCAAAAGAAAAAAAAAAACACACAAAATTCAAGTGGTCACTATTTAAAACAAAAACGACAACAAAAAAGCATTTCATAGCTTTGTCGTTATTTGCTGGACAAAAGGAAGGATTGAATAATTCAGATGCTGTGCAAAAATGTACTGAGATGTATTAGGGTTTTGTTAGAAACTAGCTAGGATTTAGCTCAGCCTCGAACTTCTGAACAAAGGACGTTTGTATTGGATGTGTTCCATATTTTACATACTACAGCCACATACAGTTTACATACTAAAATCTGATTTATTTATTTATTTTTAAGAAGCAAAGCCCAGTGGCGGTCTTTGGCGCTGTGTTTGTCACAGTGTCACTAAGCTAGCAAACCAAAGGGTGCCAGGGCTAGGCACTCGAACCCAGCTGCTTACCCTGTTGAACTGTCAGCAAAGTCCTGGCATTGGGTCCAGGCCAACCAGCTTTTCTCCCAAGCAACCCTTGGCATGGTTCAGGGTTTAGCTCAGCCCAAATTTTAACCACCCGAACAGGACAGCTGCATCCGCGTTGTCAAGAATTTAATAGTATGAGCCTGGCCAGGGCAAGGCAGTTAGCCTCACGAAGAGTGTGAGCACTGGTGCAAATCAGTTTACTAGCACTGGTAAAATTCAGAGTTGAGGAATATAGCAACAAGTGCTCCCTACCTTCTGCATGCTGAAATTCAAATTGGTATTTTCTGTAACTGTGCCATGACCTGCCCTCCCGCAGAGAGGCCTGTGCTCTTAGAAACATCCAGCATTAAATGACCAGAGAGGCACACGCACCTCTCCTGGAGGAAGAAGAAAAATCTAAGCATGCTGGTTACCGAAAGATGACAAACTGAAACTCAGGGCTGGGAGCATACACAAGCAACGTATTTGAGGGTATACTTGGTCTGATAAGGTCTTGGGTGCACTGAGAGTGGTGGACCGTAAAGGGTTGAAGGGTTTTCTTATTTTACTTGAGTTTTATTTGTTTTAGATTTAAAGATCCAAAGAAAGAAATGGGAGTTAGGACTTCTAATTTGGGTAGTTTTCTTTCCAACGGAAAAAGGACTTTAACTGAGATAAAACAGAGAGCATTGCCCTGTTACTAGAATTTAAGAATCGTGTTGTGGGGTTTCAGTGTGTGTTTTTTTGTTTGCTTGGTTATTTTAAATGGGATTAGGTGCATGAATGTCTCTTACTTATTTTTTTAAGAATGTATACTACTTTGAAAATGAATTTTAAGTAATAATTTAAACAGTGCCAGTACTCAGATCTGTGCAGTCAAACCCAGCTGCCTATACTGTTAAAATTGTCAGCAACTGTTATCCAGAGTCTGAGGAAAAAGGCATATTCTGATGGGTTTTAGGAACTGACTGTAATGTTTAACTTTCAGTGACCAGGAACATCAATACTGAAACTTCAGTGAGAGCCTCTGTGATTTTAAGTTTCTGACTCTGAACTTTGGCATAAATCAATTCTTCAAGTCAGGCATTTATCTGAAGGCTGAAAAGCTGACAGTATTTTTTTTCAGCATTCTAAGGGAATTCCCTTTTTAATCATTTTTCCCAGTTTTTAAATAGATTTACGTCCTGTTCTGGAGTTTGCTACAGCACAGGTGTCTTATCCCTGACTTCTGCTGATTCATCAGCTGCTCTCTTTCTCTGTGTTCCTTGTTCATCCCTTCAACACAGCGAAACCAAAACTCGGAAACTGCCAGCTGGCAGGCTCGCCAGGAAATATTTTTGGTAGTTTATTAGGCAACTCTCTTTTCTGTTTTGTGCAAAACAAATTTTCCAGAATTCTCTGAATTTTAACCATGTGTTGAAATGTAAGGTTTAATCTGAGACATAAAGATGAAGTTCTGATGAAATTTCAATCAACAGGATCAAGGTGATCCCTCCTTTAAAATGTCAGTATGCTATTTTCAATGTTATTTAGATTTCAAGTAATTCCTCCTGCAGCTTGTTCTTCTCAAACCCTACTGATTTTTATGAATTGTATCAGATTACATAGGAGAATTTGTTTTCTGTTTTTATTTCTCAGCTTGCAGGAATTCAGTGTTTTACCTTATTGCTCAGATCTAGAGGAAAATAAACTGTAAAAACCACAGCTTTCATTTCTAATAAATGTCTAGCAGATAAAGCTTAAAACATGACCCAGCTGCTTTATAAGACCAAGCATACCTGGCATGCAAACAAAAAGAAAGCTGGTATAAAAATAAGGTGAGGTTTTTGGAGGGTCCCAACTCTTCAAATGCTGACACGCTGGGTTAGCATTACTTGTGTTTTAACTCAATGCTTCAGCTGTATTTAGGTGGAAGGTAAAATGAATCCTGTACAGTCGTTTCTCCTCAAAAGCGCTTTCAAACATACATGCAAAAACCTTACGCATGGACTAAGTAAATGTATTTTTATTATAGCCAGAATAATGAGCTCCCAAATTAGAACTGTGTTAAAGACAAATACCTGGGCATTTCTTTAAATGCTCGATCTAGTCATCGTAAAACATCTTGTTTCTTTATGCGAGTTGACTGAGTTTTAGTGTTATTCAGTGCTTTGCTTACAAGGGCCTGCTGAGAGGCAATTACTACTAGTGAAACTTGATGCTGAAAGATCAAGTTCAATTCCTTCTGTTTTATTTGATCTCGGAAGCCTGAGCTTTAATAGAATGCACCCATGCAAAAACTAGCAGTACGCTCATGTTCTAGATCTTGCTTCAGGAACACCTACCCTAATGGGGTAGCTGTGATAAGCTGGGTGAGAACATGTATAGCAGTTAACTAGGAAATCATACGGAGATACTCCCATTCAAACCGTAGATGCTTAATTTTCCAACAGTAAGAGTTTCTGGGTATCTGAGAGAATTCTGAGGGTCCCCAGTGCTGTCTACTCCCACTCAGGATCCACACACCTTCTGCTCGTCTCGCTTGCAAGCCCCCCTCATTAAACATTTCCAGAGCCCATTTACCACCCTAGCCCCCAACCCAAATGGTAGCCCTGCCTTTTATCCATCAGTTTGGTAGTTTTCACCCACTTGGATGCTTGGGAAATCTAAGTTCAGTTCAAATTCTTCCTCCGGGAAGCAAACACAATAAGTACTTTGTACCTCCAGAGAGAACGAGCCAGCCATCCAGGCAGACACCTTTGAAAGAGAGTTCTTCTTGGTCTTCACTTGGCCTCTCCACTTTACATGGAAAAACTAAAGATCAGTTGAGCTAGAATGAGCAGCCTTTTAACTTTGTGGTAGGTACTTACCTGGAAAAAAGGGAAGCCCATGTGCCAATCTCCATCTTTAATTAGTACTGGGTTTAAAACAAGGAAGCAAACAAAAAAAACAGCATCATGTAATGCAAGGGTAATTGTACTTCCTGTCTCTTGTACTTTAAAATCTGTAAAATCAAGAGATGGAACCAATGGTTTTACAGCAGCAGCTACCTTACACGATTTATATCTCAGTTAATAAACCACGCCTACCTGGCACACCAAAACCCTTCTCCAGTTTATCTAGGCAAACTGAAAAATTAAAAATAATCATTTCAAGGCATCAATTGGATGCTAGAGAGGAAAACAAAATATTAAGAAATCTGGATCTGCAGCCCAGGATTTTCTCAGAAGACTAAACAGTAAATGGAGATCAGAATCTCAGTGATGTGTATTTCATGGATGATTGACAAATCACATATGCTATGCAAAGTAGGCACTGTCAGCCAAATGGTTCGATGCTAACAGCACTAAACTCTTTACTGTAAGTGCAAATATTGGTACTCCTTGCATTGCATCATTGCTGTTTTGGGGAAAGCAGATATTTCTACTACATAGAAATAAAAATACATGACAGCTCTGAATGAAATCAAACCACATTTGGAGGAAACACTCAGGAGAAACGAGGCATTGTCTTAAAGCGCGCAGCAGGGCAGTGCGGTAGTGGATCAGCCTAATGATCCTTCCATTCTGCACTTGTACTCTCGCTGGATTGCCCACAGAAGTGTCAGTTCTTTCTTCTGAAGACTGCTAAAATCTTTGCCTTGGTGATTCTGAGGCAGAAGTGAAGCCAAGATGGCTATATTTTGTGATGGGGGGAAAGCATCATTTTTAATTTGCAATCTTTCAACGACTTCAGTTCTTGGACGATATCCTAAAGTTTACTGAAGACCCTGCTTTATCTTCTCTGAAACAGATATTTTGTGTGCCATTTTTATCTTACCTTCTTCAAATATTTTATTCCATTTCCTTGGTCTTTAATTCTATCCCTAAAATAATATTTTTTCTTGATCTTACCTATTTTCCTCATGTATCTCTGAATTCTAATTCTTCTGAGATAAGGTGAAAGGCTCAGCATGATATTCCAACATAAAATGGATCATTGGTTTGTTTCACTGTTTTCATATTAGAGTTCTAGAAAAAAAAATCAGATTCTTGATGGTATGTAATAAATAGAATGGTCCTTTTTTAAAGTTAAAGCTAGATATTGAATTTAGCTTGCTTTCTTTTATTTCTTTAGGAGCCCATAAGGAGCATAACTGACTCCCATTATTTCTTCCGATAGATTATTTTGAATGTATCATCGGGAAACTTTACCTACAGTGTTCTTCTACTCTTCTCTGGGTAGATCTCTGATATTTCTCGTGGCCTCCTCTGGTTTTATCTAAACTGCATACAGTATCTGTAAACACTGAAATAACGTTCCCTTCAGCGTTTCCTGTAATTATATCAGACTATCTCAGATAAAAGTATGACAGCATCTCTCAAGTTTTTACTTTGATGTAAATTGTAGTAGTCCGCTGTATTAACTTCAGGGGAATTCCAAGTCTATACCAATGCTACTGATACCAGCCCGACTCTGAAGATTCAGACAGATAACCCCTCACCTGCATTTTAAAAAGTTCTAACACTTCTACCAGGTTACTACAATAATTTAAAACATCAGATCCAACCCCCCTAATCGCAAATGGCCCTTAAACTTGGTTGAACAGAAATCTAGATTTTCATTTGAAGAAACAGGAAGATAAATAGTCATTTACAGACACTATTAAAATGTGTCTGAATACACTTTATAATTTGTGAACATTAAAAAAAGTCACTTAGGCTTAAAATAAGTCCTCTGAGGTTTAGAACTCTAAAATGAAACAAGTGAAACAAACCATTGATACATCTTAACTCTTGTGCTCAGTGGAAAGTGCCTTGGTGTATTCGAGTACCTTACTAGAAAGAATAGTAACAATGAACTATTTTGAAAGTTTTGTAGAAGTAATGACATAAGAAAACGCCTGCCAGTATAGAAAGCAACATAGTAAACGTTGTTTTCATGCTCCTATATACATTTTGCACTACCGTTGCTCTAAAATAGAACCTGCATGTTATTTTTTTTCCTAAGTCCTGCTTAAGAAGCAAACAAAAACAATCTCTAGAATTCTGAGAAAACCTGAAAGGCATCAAATGAACGTGAAACCAAACATGGCAAATACCCCAAATTCTCTGTGAAGAACTGCCTAATAGTGCACAGTTAAGTACAGCAGTTTAATCTTTTTCTTAAAATTCTCTGGATAATTAGGAAATGTAGTCAGCATAGAAAGCTGTACTGTCAAACTGATTCGGTTACTCTAATCAAAGTTCATTTACAACATACAGGGGCAAAAATTAAATTACTTAAAAGAAAAAAGGAAACAAACCAGTAGAAGTCTTTTATTCAATAGGAATTACATAGGTCTATTTCTTAGTTTCTCTTTATAAGGGGAATTTTTCATGTTCATTCAAATATTTCATAGTGAAACTGAAAGGATGTCATAGTTAGTGCAACCTACATGTATTTGGATAACAGCAGACTAAAGATGACTTTCAACCAGACTCATTTTCTGCTCAAAATATAAATGAGGTATAGGTCTGGTTTCAGATTCTTGATGGGAGATTCAAGGTTTATTATTTATTTTTATATAAAAATGAATTATGTTTTCATAAGGGACCTGAGTTAATTTTACTCTTCTACCTGCAGAATTGAAGAATACTTAGAAATATGTTTGTTAGGGGTGAATTGATTTGTATGCTTTTATAAAACAATAATTTGTCAACGATGATGTTAATTTGGGTAATAGAGATCTCTAATGCTACGCTACTTTTCACCATCACAGAGAAGAAAGCAAAAGGCGAAATGGTGTATTTTGGGTTGAGTGGGAGGACGTCCATGTTCAATGGTAATGATGTGTTGGAGAAAGGAAATAAAGGTCAAGAATGGAAGCATACATTTTGGTATTTAGGATCTGGACCAGGCAGAATGCATGTTGGCTACGCCATCCGTAAGGAGCTCTCCAGTTGAAAGTTCATCTAGGTTACCAATGTAGACTGCAGAAAGGATCTTTTAGGCATGAAGCATAAGCAAGTGGGTGTTTAAGACCATTTCAATGTGAAGCTATTTAGCTAAATTGTAGGTTATTGTTTAAAGCTGCAGAAGGAATTTACTCAGGGCAGTACTGTATTTTGACACATTTGGTTCTTTATGTGCATATGTATTACACAAAATAACAACAACAGTAAAAAAAAAAAAAAACCACAAAACAAAAAAACTTGGCTGGCTCCATAATAACATCACTCTTCTCACCCTTGACAAATTAATGGTTGGTTTCAAGAGTAAGAACCAACAGTCACAAAAAGACAAGTAACTGGAGGTGATAATTCCCATTTGAGGGGGGAAAAATGAAAAAAAAATCAACCAAGAAAGCTTAGTGAATGCTTTATGTTGCTCACATAACCTACCCCCACTCCCCCAATATTGTGCTTCAAGTATTTAGCTACATTGTCCGGCTTGGCAATTTACAAGCCATAAATACTTTCCTTTGTTTATAAAGAAAAGACCAGATTTCATGAGAAACAGAGAAAGCATTTTCATATCAAGAACTGCAGCCAACATGTAATGCACTTTCTGGTTGCAAGATTGCTAAACTACACTGATAACTGATATAAAGTATTATGAGGGAAGTATATGAATTAAAAACAAACAAAAAAACCTTATCAAGACACACAAATCAAGAAGAAATCAAAGATACTACATTTTTATTTCCCAAACATAAGCAGTAATTCAAGAGCGTTCTGTTGAACATATCTGTATTTGGATGCTTACAGTGCTAAACGCTTTCTGGGGTTAAAAAAAAAAAAAAAGAAAAGAAAAATGCCAACATAGCTAGGAGAAATTTTAAAAAGTCTTTGGATCAGTCCATAGCTAAGTTTTCAGCTTTATTAACAGCAAAATCTAGTAAATTTTATTATTTTAAAAAATTATTTTAGTGAACATGTATGAATATTCAAATTTGAAAGCCACAAAAATATAACGGGACACTTAACATCAGCAAAAAGAATATGTAATGATATCAGATGTTAAAACAATCAAATTTTCAGATTAAAAAAATCTGAGATTTTCTTTTTTGTTCTAACAATTGTTATATCTGAAGAAGGAAAGTAATTCCACTCTTTTTTTCCTAATGTCGATTTTTACAGAATGAAAACATCTCTTTAAAAACATTAAATTTCAGTGACAGAGTAGAAGAGATGTATTTTTACTTATGGATAATGTAAGGTGACAACATCACACGAAAGAAAGGGAATTATTTGAAAGCCCAACACTCAAGATTGTAAAAATTCAGAAATGAGGGTATATTTCTCCACTAGTATATGTAACAAAAACATCCTCAATTGAATTGCATCAGGGAAAAAAAACAAACGCCCTGTTAATCTCTGGAAAAAAAAAAAAAAAACACCAATATGTATTACTGCTGCAGGAATTGTTAAAACTCTAACATGCATCACCAAACAATAATAACGCTGCATCTTCTCTTGTGGCCATTGTGACTTCCGTGTTAAGCCACATATAAACAACATCAACAAAATCAGATTTTGTCTGTAAGGAGAAGAGGAATGTATGTTTGTAAAAGCTGCTTATTAATTATTATTTGTAGCACTGCTGTGGTCGGACTTGAGTCGGGGACTGGGATTCCATTTTGCTAGGTGCTCTAAAAAAAATTAAATAAAAGACACGATCCTTATTTTAGTCACAAAACACACAAACATTTTGATTCTGTGGGCTGTATTTTAATCTGCATCGGGAAAAGTTACAAGTTGCCAAAAGAACGGGGAAGTTCGATATATTCAGGGTAGTTTTCCTCTACTTTCAGACTCTTTGACCGTTAAAAATTCCCTATTCCTTGGTTTATAGGTTTAGTGATGTCATACATAAGTATATGTTCTTATATGTAAACATCAAGGGAAATTAAAATGTTAATCACATTATTCATGTAGTCCTTTGTTGTGAGAACCACCTACGAGATATTACGATACATATTTTACATAGCTAAGAAAGAGACTCCAGTCACTTTATTTTTTAAATCTTTATTAGATGGTAAATGATTTCATTGCCATTTCAATTATTTGAAGTGTTTATTTGAAATAAAGCCGAGGCAGAGAATGGTTATTGTTGTAAAAACCGGGAAAAGGGAGACACCCGGACATTTTGTAATTTAAAAACAAGGGAAGCTACAGATAAACCGATCAAACCTAGTACATACGATTTTACTGCTTCAGGAAAATCTGTAACAGGGAACACTTTTACCCTCATGATTATAGACCACGCTAGATTAGGATTTTAAGGTTTGGGTTTGTTTTTTTTCTAGGGAATTTGATCATTGTACGTCAAAATGCATGGAAGCTGGGCTCCTGCTGTATAAATCTAGTTTTTAATCCCTCTTTATAAGATGACTGGAAATAAATCAGCGAGGTTGTAGCCTCCTTTCTGTGACCCTTCCCGGATCCGTTCGTGCAGAGGGGCGGCTGCGGGGAGCCCTCGCCATTCCCAGCACAAAGCTCCGGCGGCGGGCTCTCAACCCGAGCTCGTGGGCCTCGGGCTCAGGCATGTAAAGCCTCCCCTCGGCTGCTCAGAAATACGGATTAAACCCGATTTGTCCCAAAGTTACAGAGCCGAGGCCCGAAGGCTCGTTGCGCACATCGTATTTCTGCCTGGTTTCTCTGCCATCTCAGACACGCTTCTGGCTCGGCCAGTTACGTTCGTCAACAGCCGCGTGTGTGAAAGCCTGACAGATTTCCCTGCTAAATTCGCTGGTTTTGCCCTGAAAGCTGCTCCTCCTCGCAAGGCCGCGGCTCGACCTGAGAACGCCCAGGCTCGCTGCGAGCCATGAGGCAGACAAACCGCCGCGCTCCTCTCAACCCCCACTTTTTTTTTTTTAAGATTCCTCCCTTTTTTAAACCTAACCACCAGCGGGCCTGCGCTTTGTTTCCCCCTTCCCGACCCCGAGGGGCCCTCAGCACGCCCCGGGGCAGCGTTTTGGACCCCCCCGGGGCCCCCCCCGGGGCCAGCCCCGCGTTACCTCCGCTCCCCGCTCGTCCGGCGGCTCCGCTCCCGGGGGCCGGCGGCTCCGGCGGCGAGGCGAGGACAACGAGCAGCGCCCTGAGGAGGAGGAAGATGAGGATGAGGAGGAAGATGAGGATGAGGAGGATGAGCTCAACCTACAGGCGCCCCCCAGCCCCCGTGGCAGGAACCCGGCGCCCACACACGAGGCTGGGGGGGGGGGGGGGGGGGGGGGGGGGAAGGGTTGGTGTTTTGTTTTGTTTTTTTCATTTTTTTTCTCGTTTTTCTTTTTTTTTTTTTTTGTCCTAAAACCAACACGCCTGACTTATGCGCGGGTGCCGGGGGGCAGCGGAGCCCCCCCCCGGGGGGCGCCAAGGAAGGAGGAGGAAGAGGAGGTGGAGGAAGAGGAGGAGGAGGGCCGGCCTTCCCCCCGCCAGCCCGCCTCCCCAGCGGGGCCGCGCTCCCCGGGGGCATTTTGGCTTCGCTCGCTTCCCGTGGCTGCGCCACCGAGGCTCGGCAACCTCCAGCCTCCGCGGCCCCTCCTCCTCCTCCTCTTCCTCCTCCTCCTCCAACCCTCCCCCAGCTCCCTCCGTATCCCTCCGCGCTCCGGCCGCCCGCCCTCCCTCCCTCCCTCCCGCACGGCGCAGAGAAAAGCGCCGCTCCGACACCGAGCGGCCCTCCCGCCCCGCCATCTTCTGCCCGAGCCGCCCGCACACACACACACGCACAGAGCACGCGGCGCCCTCCCTCCTCTCCCCTCAGCCGGGGGGCGGCGAGGGCAGGAGGAGCGAGACCCCCCCCCCCCCTTCTTCCTCCTCCTCCTCCTCCTCCATCTTCCGCGGCGGGGGCCGGGGGCTCGGGGGAGGGGCGGCGCGGCGCCAGGGGCCGGCGGGGCTGAGGCGGGGGGCGCGGAGGGAGGAGGAGGAGGAGGAGGAGGAGGGGACTCTTTCTCCGGGCGGAGGGATCGCGCTTTTGGCTGGCTGGCTGGCTGCTGGCGGCGGCGGCGCGGGCGGCCGCGAGTTGTTGTTTCCTCCTCCTCCTCCTCCTCCTCCTCCTGCCGCTGCCCGCCCAGGGCTCGAATGGTGGAGCCCAGCCTCGTCCCGCTGAGCCGCCGGTGACAGCCGCCGGGCGGGCGCCTGCCGCTGGGCCCCGGCGCTGCCGCGGGAGCGCGGCCCGACCCCCCCCCTTCCTCCTCCTCCCCCCCGCCCACCCCCCTCCCCTCCTCCTCCTCCTCCTCCTCCTCCTCCTCCTCCCGCCGCTCCGGTCCTCGCCTCGCCATGTCCGGGGACGGCGGCAGCAGGCACACGGCGGAGCTGCGAGCGGGTGAGCGCCGGGGCGGCGGGCGCGGAGGGAACGAGGAAGGGAGGGAGGGAGGGGGGAAGGGGGGGGGGAAAAAAAAAAAAAAAAAAAAAGGAGGGGGGGCTCCGCAGCCCTCAGCGCCTCTCCCCCGCTCTCCCCGCAGAGCTCTACTTCCTCATCGCCCGCTTTCTGGAGGACGGACCCTGCCAGCAAGCGGCTCAGGTAGGGGGCGGATGGCGCCGCCGGGGCCTGCCGGGGAGGGGGGCGGCCGGGCCGGGCCCCAGCCGAGGGCCCTCCCTTCCCTTCCCCTCCCTTCCCCTCCTTCCCCGAATTTATCGATTTTATTGTCCCCGTCCCCCTTTTGTTGTCGCCGCAGGTCCTGATCCGAGAAGTGGCGGAGAAAGAGGTAAGCGGCGCCGCTCGCCCCGCCCGCGGCCTCACACCCCCCCCCCTTCCCCTTCTCCTTCCCCTCCCCTCGCCCCCCGCCCGGTGCCGGGGGGCGGCGGGGGGGTGCTCACGGCGCTGCCCCCCCCCCCCCCCCCCCTCTTGTCGCCCCCCGCAGCTGCTGCCCAAGCGCACGGACTGGACGGGCAAGGAGCACCCGCGCAGCTACCAGAACCTGGTAAGGCAGCGGCCGCCGGCCCGGCTCCGGCTCCTGCTCCTCCCCTCTCCTCCCCTCCCTCCCTCAGCAGCCCGACCGAAAAATTGAATTTCCCGCAAAAAAAAAAAAAAAAAAAAAAAGACTTAAAAAAAAAATTAAAAAAAAAAAAAACTTGGGGGGTTTATCATTGTTATTTATTTATTTATTTATTTATTTTAACCGGACCCTTCCCCTCGCGTTCCCCCGCGCGCACGCGGCCGCGCGCAGCCCCCCCAGCCCCGAGGGGCGCGGGGCCGCCGCCCGCACTGCGCGAGCCGCGTAGGCGCTGCGGACGTCACGGACGGGCCGCGGGGGGCGGGGCTTCGCTGCCGGGGTGGGCGGGGCCTCCGCGGGGTGGGCGGGGCCAGCCCCGAGGGGGGCGGGGCCTGCGGCGGCGGGATGGCGGGAGGCGGGGGCGCGCCTCGCCGCCCGCCCGTGCACACGCGCACACGCGCTTTTGCACGCGTGCACGCGGACTTGCACGCTTATGTGCGCACGCACATCCTCGCCGTTGCTCCCCCGGCTTGGGAGCTGCAGCTTGAGGCGTCCCAGTTCGCTCCCGAGGTGCCCTGCAGGGCTTGCTGCTTGTTGTGCACAAGGATAGCCGGAGCAGCCAGGTTCACAGCCCAGGTTTGCTTCCCTTTCTTGCCTTTTTTTCCTCTTTCTCCCCCCTTCTTCCTTTCTTTCCTTTTTATCTTTTATCTCCCAGTGTGTGCTTTGCATCTCAGGTGGGGATCTGTGATAGCAAAGGTACTAATTCCCCTACTGTAGTGTGAGCCCCTCTCTGCTAACATAAATATACGTGTATTTTGTTATCCTGTGAACTGTGGTAGTTGGGAAGACAGCAGTTAAGATGTCTGAACTGTGCCTGTTAGCAACTTGTTGCCACTATCGTTTTCGTTACAGGTATGTTATTGTATACTTCAGTCTCTGAATTTCTGAATAACATTTCAGGGGGAGAGTGAGCCCTGTTTGTAGTGTTCATCAAAGCAAGGTTTCCCTTTGAGCTTTCGGGCTGTTTGTAGTAGTTCTGACCTCCACAAGTGAGATTTAGACATGTGGAGAACTTTTGAGTTCGTACAAAAAGAGAGGGAGCGGCTCCCATCCATAATGCAGCCAGTAAACACCGGGTCGCATGAAGGTTGTTTTGAACATACATTGGTGAACACTACAATGTGAGTTATGGACTTTTCTTAGGGTTGGAACAATTTGTTTATTGTATTTTTTTTCCTGAACCAAGAGGTGAATTCGCTGAGGCATTGTAATGCATGTGGTTATTGAAGGCCGTATTTTCCATTCCAAGCAACGGTCACAAGCTGAGTGGTAAAACTTGGCACAAGTCACTCCCTTATTGTGTTTTATCCTTTAAAGGGATGGGGGTGCAGTCTCAGTGTATAATGGGTAAGGTTAAGCTAAGAAGCTGTAATGACAAGTTCATTCAAACCCTTCTTTGTTGGAATGCAGATGGATACTAACTTAGAATAGGTACGTAATGACATAAGATGTACATCTCATAGTTTGGACTTGATTCCGAATCCATGTGTTTGCGGTAATTGGATCCGTATGGTGGTAATTGGGTCCCTTCTCTTTTCCTTCTCTTCTTTTCTTAACAAAGCTTTCTTAGACTGGTGGTAAACATTTATGTGTCCTTTTCCACTTTGCCCCTACCTGGAAATGGGGGGGGGGCAAGATGTGTGAACTTTGTATCACTTGACATTTTAGGCTTGTGAAAACTGGCACAGAAGTATATTTGCAAGGTGAAGGTTGTTTCATACAAAAGAAGTGTTTTTCACAATGTCCTGTTCTCATTAAACAAAAACTCATTTAACTCTAACCCAGGAATCTTTAGCTGCAAAGCTAGAAGTCGGTGTTGATTTAGCCCTCTGTTCTTTCATTCTTCTAAGGATAAAATTGCAATAAGATATGTGTATCTTTTTTTCTACCTTTAAGATGCTGACTTTTCTTTCTGCAGAAGGCATGTTTTGTCATGCGCTGGCACCCTTCCCCTGACTTGAATGCCTTGAACTTTCACTAAACTTCACAGAAAGGGCTGAGAAAAGCTAAGAATCAAAAGTCCTGATAAGTGTGATGTTAGAGGCGCGACTTTTACTCTAGAAGGGAGTAAAGGCTCTGTGCAACAGCTGATGGGATTTAACCCCAAGCTCCTGTTCTATTATTTGCAAACCCATGCCATTTATTACGGGTGTAATTATGTGGATCTAGTGGAGCGTATCTTTTCAAGAGACATTGTTCCTGGTTTTGTCCTCTTTTTGGAAACATTTATTTAGGAAATCTTATTAGAGTTAACTTTCTAATATTAAACCAAAACATGTAGTCTTAATATATCTTATTTCTGTGGCTTAATTTGTGCAAATAATGTTAAATTGAAAGCAATTTTCATCTAGTAAATTACTTCAGTTTTTCTCTTTGGCCAATGAAAGCAAACATTTCATTTTCGTATAAGCTAACACCACGCTGTGCAGGCTTGTAATGGCACAGGAAAATGCATGAGCTCAGAAATGTCATTGTTCTGTGTTTTGTATTCTTCGGTGTCTTTTCATAAACTCTAGTATTTCTATATTTTATTTTTTCCTGCAGTCGCTATTTGGGGCATAAACTACTTGATTCTTGCTCTGAGGTTGAAGTCTCGTATTTCAGAGTGCCAAGGCTAGTGTTTCTGTTGCCAGTACTACACCTGTGTGCTCGGGCCAAAGACTTTCTGTGTCCCTAGTACTCTACATACAGCCTAAGTACCAAGGGTGGCCAGACTCTTCAGGTCTCAGGATGTTTTTATTTTCTTGTATCGGTTGTGAAAACTTACTGAACTGCTATTTTTCTTTTCTTCTTGAGAGGCAGAGAATTTTTCATGATGGGGGATGAAAATTGAGGGCTCTCGAGAGGGTTAATAGCTCACTTCAGTAGAGTTGAGGGAGCCTTCTGAATTGCTTATAGGCTTTAAAACATGTTTATTAGGGCCCTGACACACAAACAAGCTATGGTGCATCATTTGACTCCAGGGTAATTGTTTTTTCATGTTCCAGTTTCACTGTGGGTGTAGCTGATCTAATTGTGTGCTGTTGCTGAAAGCTATCCAGTTCTGCTGCATCCTTTGTGTGCTCATCCAAGTGTGCAGTCAGTCAGATAAGGGAGCTGAACTGTCTGAAAAATGAGCAGTACAACAATGATTTTCAGATGATTCAGCTGGCTCTGTGCGCTCAGCACCACGTGGGCCTTACACCGTCATGAGGGAGATGGTCGGAGGGCCTGGGGAGGGTTTGGGGGATCTGCTGGGGCTGTTCCTTTTCGGGGCAAGGTGGACTTCGGCTGGCTGAAGGTGACTGTTAAGATTCACTGTAGCAATTCAAAGCGATCACAGGGATGTTTTAGGTCTTCTAGCGTACAGGCACCACAGTGTATATGCTCAGAACTATTGTGTTAACTGTCTTTGTCTTATCTGAAATATTCAAGTAACTGTGAGTTTCTCTGCAGGATTTTATTTATGTTGGTGATGACTGAGGAGGGAGAAGGCAGAGAATCCCCATCGAATAGGATGGTAGTGCAGTGGATTTAGTAGACAGTGCAGCACGCTTTATTGTTCTCAGAAATTGTTTATTCCCATTTTGCTGACATTTGTCACTTCCTCTTCCCCTGCCCTGAATTACTAGATGTGGTTTAAAGTGAAAATGATGGGCTTTATATTTAGGCCATTCTAACGTTTGTTCTTTGTAACTTCATGAACCTTTGGGTAACCAAAGAGAGTGTCAGGGGACCAGGACATTGACACTGTACATTGTCACTGTGTTTCATTGTTCTTATACTTTCTAACACAGTAAGGTCTTCTAGGCGGTGTTGTGGTTACTGTTTAATAATTCTGTTTCTTAATAAGTAACCAAGTAGTAAGTGGCTTGTTTCTTCACGAAGTCTTGTGCTGAAAAGGTATTCAATAGAACTGGGAAGAAAAATGAAACTTAAATCAAAGCTACCTTATCTAGTTTTTATTTACAGTATTTTGAGGAAAGTCTGTATGGTATTTGGGAAGGCGGTCTGAAAGACTTAGATGTGGTGGTATGAAAACCTGTGACACGGTTGGGATCCTTAGCAATGTCTTTGGTCTCATTATCGGTGTTGCTGTTGGACATATGTAAACTTAAATAGCTGCTTTTTAGTTCTGCAATACCAGCGTTTCTGTCCTACAGATTACTCCCATAGCTGGTAGTTCAGGTGATGTTACAGCCTCTCTGTTGAAACCATTATATTTTAATGATTAATTGTGCAAAGAACCAATTCCCTTTCATTACCTCAGGAGCAAACCAGTGTATGTCAGTGAGCTGCTTTACACTTAGTTCTCAGCCTGAAAGAACTAAGATTGTGAAAGATGGACTAAAGGGGACTATTCAGTTTCTAAGGTGCACCTTCTCTTAAAGAAAAAAAAACAAACAAAACAAAAACAAAACAAAAAACACAAAGAGGTTTGGAAGGAGTCTAATATAGACATATAGGTGCATCTGTGCTGACAGTAGTACATATAGTTGCACTTTCAGCCTCGTGGACCAAAACGTTCTACTACGCTTGTTCATAACTTACCATGTGGTAAGTAGCAAGCTTGCAGCAGGTTTATACTAAGGTTTGGGGGGATTTATCTGCTCTGGTCTTAACCACTAAAAGTATTAAGTAGTTGAAAAACAGATCATGTATTCCTAGGACAGCTGGTTTTTCATATGGGTCTATTTCATGTTAAAATAAAAAGCATTCTGTAGGGAGTACTGGCTAAAGATCCGTATGCTTTTAGATCATGCATCGTTGGAAGGTACACCAGAAATAAATGTTTCTGGGAAAATCGCTAATTCTCCAGCTCTCACCGTTGTTGTTCCACCTCCCCCCATCAAAATGATTCAGAGAAAAGTAACGGCTTGTTATTGCAATTCCTAATTTTAAGGCATTAAGGCAGTAGCTAGCGGTACAGGGATCTCAATTTGATGGATGGTCTGATATAGTACAACAATTACTGTAACTCAATTTGGAGCTTGTTTTGGGTAATAAATTGTACAGCACAGTAGTTAAAACCAGCAGCCAAGCCAGCTTTAGTAAGGTTGAGCTCTGATCTCCTGAAATAAAAGTGGCTGACTGACTTAGATCCTGTTGAATGTCCTTGTGTGGAAGTGTGCTCTTCAGAAAGACGTGTGCCGTTAGACTTGCAGTAAAGCCTGTGAACTGTTAGCATGGGGGAAAAACCAGCAACGCTTTGGAAAACGTTCCAGTATGCATAGTGCTTGGAGGAGGCTCCAGAAGAGGGTTGTATTTTACTTGGTGTCTAAAAGAGTCTGTGTGTAACTGAATTATGCATTACAAATTTAACTAAAGAGTCTAGGTTAAATTATGGTTCTGTTGATTCATTCATTGTGATTCTGACGCTGAATTATTCTGCAGAGTCATGCAGAATGAACATATAAGCACTTATGTCTGTTTCAAAGGTAATAATGTTTTGAATGTTAGTCCAAATAGCTGTGTAGCTGCCTTTAGTGTATTCTCATGCAGTTCATCTGGGATAAGTAAAGTTGGGGGTAGGAGATGAAGGGTGAACTTGAGGGTAATGCAGCTTCTTATTGTCTAGAAAATATTATTCATGCTTAACGTCTGAAAATTTTGCGCTTTCTCATGGTTCCGATTCTTATTATAGTAATGTTTAAGAAATATTACTGACTTGTTTTCTTTGTGTTTTGAACTAGAAGTGAGTTAGCTCGTCCTTTTCCTTACAAAAGCCTGTCTTCTGCATTTCTGGTGGAGGAGCAGGGCAGAGTTAGATGTTGCAGACAGCCTAATGGGAGGAGGACAGAAACCAGCTAGAATTTCATCTAGGTGGGGCTGGCAGGAAAAAAAATCTGTGTTTATTTACTGTTTGACATCACAATTTTGGCATAAAATTTTAAAATTCGTGTTTGTAGAGTCCAGTCTGCTTTTCATTTAGAGCTGTATGAATTTTAAATACTTGTACATCTGTCATGTGTTTTTTTTTCCTTCTACTTTCTCCTCCTGGGATCAAAACAAATTTCCATCATTCTATTGGCTTGTCACGAGCTTCTCTATTTTTGACAAAGCTTCTAAAGTATCCTTTTAAAGAGTAATTTTATTTCTTTTTTTGTCACTTAAATCTGACTTGAAAGTACTTTAATTTTTAAGAGGGTAGTAGGTATATTTTATGTTGGTTTTAGCTTTTTTATGGTTTGTCAGAAAGGGAGGAATTTGTAGAACTAAGATGAATTTGTTTAAATATTTTTTTTCTTTTGTGACTCCTACTGTAGTGCTAGTAGTCACATACACAAATGAATAGTGTTGAGATTTTTTTTTCCTCAAGGAGAAGAAAGTACCCAGAGAAAACTTACCTAATAGTGTGTTTTTAACAAATTATTTAAGTTCCCTTATTTACTTTTTTTTTATAGAAGGAGAAAAAGGAATGGAGCAGGTCTAAATAAAACTAAAAATGAAATAAGAGGTTTTTACCTTAGCAGATTTGTACAGTGAAATGAGCCTTATTTTACTTTTTAAAAATTTCCTCTATGTGCTTTTGTCTTACACCATCAATGGTACTTTCTTATATATGGTTCCTGGAATTTGTTTTATAAACTTCCTGGAACTGCCAAGCGTTTAAATGGCCCGTGTCACTCATTTGATTTTATTTTTGTTTAGCATACAGCTTGCTTAGTATTGTTGAATCAGTTTGTTAATGAGCTGGGCTTAGTAGCAAACAATGATTACTCAGAAAAATGCTGTTCAGAAGTATCACGGTACTGCTGCGTAACGTGGCACGAATGGCTGTGTTCTCACAAAGGGACAAGAAGAGACTGTAGTGCAGGTGAAAGGTATGTTTTAAGATGATCGTAACTACTAAAAATGTTAAGAATAATACAAATAGATCCCCCCTTTTTTGAATCATTTGCTTCAAAAACTGCAGGAAGAATTGAGCCTACCTTGTTTCTGCTAAACCACAAAAAAATGAACACATGGCTTCTGACAAATCATGAGATGGATGACTCAAGATGCAAGCTAGCTGTAGTTTGGGAATGTGTCAACGCTGATTTGCTTCATTTGCTTTAGATTTTGTGCACTTGTGAGGATGTTTTTTTTTTAAAAAAAAAAAATGTGTTGAGCAGGATAAAATGACAACCGCATTGCATAGGTAGCTTAGTGCTGCTATTCGAACAACAAAACCTAGTTGTTAGTCTTTGAGAGGTAAGTTCAGATTCCAGAGATGTGAAGCCTGGATGCAGATAGATCAGTATAAAGGGCTGTATTTGTTAAGTTTTTGTGCTCCTTTTCATAGGAGCAAAGGAGAATAAAAGCCAAGGAAATAGATCTGGGCTGTTGATGGTGGGAACCGTATGTAGCTTTGTCACTACTTGCAGTTATTCTAATATTTTAGGGCACTCAAGCGTGTGTTTTGACTGTGATTCCTCCTTCTCTAAAGAGAAACGAGTTTCATTTGCATGTTACTGATAAGAAAAATGAATCAGAATCGCAGGTTCTCAGTTCAGTGAGATTATTTTTTTTTCTCATTTAAGAGTACCTCTCTGATGTCATTAAATTTACCCAAATGAACTAATCTGTATGATCAACTGAAGCTTTTCAGTATTGCTTAAATAATTTCTAATTTTTTTTAAATAAGCTCTTTTTTTCTTAAACGTGTGAATTTTGTAAGTCATTTAACTTTGGGGTAGTCAAATTCAGCAGCTTGCAAGGCCTTCTACAGATGAAATGTGATTCATAGAAGAGTACCAGAAGAGGAAACTTTTCCTCCTTCACTGGAAGGCTGGGGTGGTGGGAATTACCGGTGTAAGCAGGGCTTTTCCAGAGCCTGTGTCAGACACCAGCAGCCTTTACGTTAGCAGATTGTTGGGATACATGAAGCGATTACAGTGTGTCAGCAGGAGAGGAGCATGTCTGATGAAGAATGAGGTGTATTCCTATTAATTGGCTGTAGTACAGAAGCATCGGTCTGCCTAAAATGTCAGTCACGGCCTTTTGTAGTTGCAGAGCAGCAAACCGTCACAAGCTTTTACTGCAATACTGTTTGTTTTTTTTTTCTGCAATGTAAATGTAAACCTGTGAAGACATATTTTAGGCTGGATGAGGACTTAAACTACTACATGCCAACTGCTGTACTAGGACAGAAGAAGACTGAATTTCTATTCTCTCCCTTAGTTGTCTTGTTTTAAATATTCTTTGCTATGTTTTAAACTGGCAATAACATGCATTTTAAAAATACTTTTTCTTAACAGAAAGCTTTGTGTTAATGGGATTTTAATGTTGTCGTATATATTTCAAAGCCTTTATGTAAAGATATATAAGATGATGTTATACAAGATGATCTTTTGATCTATAATAATGGTAGTTCAAAAGAATGAACTGGTTTTGTCTGGGCTGCCGTTAATAGCGGTTTGACGTTGGTATAATCATGTGGTGAGAAGGTCTGTTGTGGATAATAGGAGCGTGCTTTGGTACCCTGCAGCTGAAAACTGAGCACTGACAGAAAGGCCATATTCGTAGTCTTATACAAAATAGTATTTTAGTACAAAACTGGTGTACATGTATATCAGTTTTAAAGCTGCGTTACTTAAGTCAACATTTTGTTTTATGTGCTTTAGATAGTTAAAAAAAAAAATTCAGTTGTGGAGCTTCAACGAGGTCTTGTAAACTTAGACAAGTTGTGGCAGAATGCTTCTGCGTCAGGTATCTGTCTTTTACAAAGCTATGTTACTTACTTAATATATTTGAATCTTCCAACAATTCTGTAAATATTGCTGTCCTTAGAATCCTTGTCTCATTCTTCTGTTACAGTAATTGAAATCGACCAGACAGATAATTAAATGTAATATTGAATGTTCTTTACATTTTTCACTGTTACAGAGCAGCTTATTAGTCTTTGACCAACTGTACTTTAAAGTCTCGGTAGTAGATACCAACGGTTCTCTGTACAAGTAGCGTGCTCTGAATAGAAGAAATTAATTGGGACCAGCTGGAATGAGTTATTGTACTTAAAGGTCATTATGTTTTTATCTTTCACGTACTATAATTTTCTTCAGGATTCGTGTAATGATCTGAGCAAAAAAAGTGTGGTAATTTGTCAAAAATATTACGTTCTTTCTTATCAAATGTTTTGTTTACTCTTTCATAATAGGTGAAATATTACAGACATTTGGCACCTGATCACTTGCTTCAAATATGTCATCGACTAGGACCACTTCTAGAGCAAGAAATTCCCCAAAGTGTCCCTGGAGTGCAGACGCTATTAGGAGCTGGCAGACAGTCTTTGCTTCGTACAAACAAAAGTATGAAAACTGTGTGAGAGTTTTGAGAGTTCATTATATTTCATGCCTCTTCTGCATTTTTGTGTGAGTAAAAACATCTGTTGTGTAATTCTTTTAAAACAGGTTGCAAGCATGTTGTATGGAAGGGATCTGCTCTTGCTGCATTACACTGTGGGAGGCCTCCAGAGTCACCTGTAAACTATGGCAGTCCACCTAGCATAGGTAAGTCAATTTTATTACAGCGTTGCCCTTGTACTACCTAGCTTCCAGGGTAATTGATTATAGTAATGATGAGAGCGAGATAGTAGTTCTGTTTGTTTGGCTGTTTGTGTCATATGTGTTGCATTGAATAGTACTTTTTATTAAGATGTCATAACTGGCCATATTTTCAACTTCGTATGTGGAGAAAAAAAAAAACAGATACTGTAAATTCATGCACCAGTTCTGCTCTTAAATTAGTTATTTTTGTCTTTGAAGCATGCAACTGAATAAATTTCATTTTAGCAGTGAATATATACAAATAAAACTAATTTATTAAAGATGTAATAATGCTGTCAGTAGATGAATAATTCATATGCTGGACCAACTTAAAACCAGAATGACGTTGTCTGCACCCATTGTTGGACAGAATAAATCACAGTCTGGTGATGGTTTTCTTTGGAAAAATTTAAGTGTCCTGTAGAAGTGATACTCTGCTCTTTGGTGTACGCAGTAATTTTGTAGCTCTGCTTTAGTTTGCTGTGTTACATCACCAAGCATGTGCTATCTGTCCTGCTGAGAAACTGGAGGCTAGTGGGTATATATCCTATGTGTGTGTGTGAGTGTATGTATATATATATATACACTCACATTATTAATACATATTTAGTTGTTATTTTCAAGCTCTCATATCTTTTTCACTAAAATATGTTCTGTTAGCTTCCAACCTTATAACAAGAAATTTTGTTTTCTTGATTCTCTTAGCAAATAAGAACAAGATGTGGTGTTTTAGGAGATTTTTTTAAGGAGTATCATTTTCCTTTTGTTGTGGATAGGAAAACTGTGCAAAATCACTTGTCTTTTCATCTTTTTTCTGCTGATGTCTAGGGGGAGGTTAAAGCCAGATTACTAGCAAGGATTATACCAAGGCAGTAGTAGCAGGTGCAAATGCAGTGTTGGATGAGGCTGGAAGGAGGGTAGATACCCAGTTTTTAATCAGCTCATTCACATTCACTCAGCCCCTGATCATTTTGTCTCCATTGTGGGCACTTAGAGTTGGCCCCTTTCAGAGGCGGCTCTTTGCACCTTTACAAGGGCATGTTGTAGTTTTCAGTGATTGATGACTTGTTTACCCTTAGTTTGCACCCCTATTCTTGTCTCCCGTGTAAGTAAAGTTTGACGAGATCTAGCGAACAACTAGCACAGGATGCCATTCTTTTTACTTCTTAAGATGAGTCAACGAAGATATACTTAGTATCTTTTTAAGGTGTTATTTTGATCTGTAATCTATTCTCTGTTAAAACTATTTGTAGGAAGAAAATCTGAAAATATGATGTGTATTAATACTAGTATTTCTCCGTAGTTCAGTCAGGGGGTGGCCTGATTTTTCATCTGTACATATGTGCATGAATATTCAGAAAAGCATATTCAAAAATTCTTACAAGTCTTCAGAGTACATCAAGCATCTAATTGCTTCTAAAAGAAACAGGACAGTGGTTAGTCAAAGGTAGGCCTCAAATAAGCTAATTTACACCTCCTTTCCTGAAAGCTATTTAAGCACCTGTTTAGTCACTGTAAAGTATAAACACCATGTGGCTGTAAGAGGAGGGAAAAAATTCCCAGAAGCTTTCTCTACATTTCATGAGCAACAGCAATGAAATACTGACATTTATTTTTTTTTTAAATCACAAAGCAAGGACATAAATATGTAATCCATATTTCCTTATTGGGCATAGTAGCTCTTTTTAACACATGGGAGGTTTAAGAACCTGGGAGACTGCTGGAGGTGAGAGGACAAGTTGAGATGCCTTGAGGAGTAAGTAATGGTGCAGCAGCAGGTTTCTGGATCAAATCAAAGAGTTCATTGCTTAAGCAGTCTCCAGTTTTGTGCTTCTATGATGCGGTGTATCACTGATAAAAGATGGGCTGCTGTGAAGGCCATGGTAAAAAAAAAAAAAAAAAGAGAGAGAGAACTGAAGATACATTGGGTGAGCTACTAAGTAGCAATGGACAAATATACAGCTAGGTGCTGTACAGAACAGAGCTATTTTAAATGAGATATCTTGCCATTACAGTTTTTTTGAAGTCTGAACTCCTTTTGAGGAATATTGGTAGCCTGTAATGTTTCCGTAAATTGGGATATTTAAAAAACATGTATTATGTTTATATATAAATAAAAATAAATTGAGACTGCTCAGTTTGGGCTCTCCAGATTATTCCTAGTGTTCTAAGAATCTCCAAGTCAAATCTCAAAGTGCACACCATCACGCTCCACCCAAAGGATTACAGTTCTGTCTTAAGCTGAAGCAGAGGCATGCTACAGCTAAGAAGCTTTGAAGTCAAGCGCTGCCAACTTTGACTTGGTCAGGTGGCAAAGTATTTGGTGTTCTAGTGGCTTGTTTTATTTTAAGGTGAAAGATGCATACTTCCCATGATGCTTTTGTAGGTGTTTGGTATATAGGGAGAGGACGGCGTTGCTGGGTTTTCAGAGCTTCCTCCGCTAATGTGCATACTGTTCTGGGGCGGTTCACCAAAACCCTCCTGTAGTACCTACTTTAATTCAGTAGGTTTTTGTTTACAGATGCTATTTTGGTATTCATTTACAGAATTGTTCCAATGTTGTGCTCCAGATGTGGAGGAAGGAGTGCTTGTGGCTGAGTATTTCCCTTTCTGAGTGTCTGTGTGCTGTTGTGAACATTGTAAACTTAGACAGTCTTGGGCTGGATGAGCAGCTTTATCTGCAAGGTGTCTGGAGGACAGAGCTGTCTAATAGCTTAGATTTCCTTAGTAGTGATTGGCTTAACTTTTTCAATGCTTGGCAATGTGTTTTAAAACATATTTGAAATCAGAGCAGCAGAAGACGCAGACTGTTCTGCTTTGTACTTTGGCTTAATCCACGGTACATAATTTTTTAAGGGGAAAAGACCAGTGCATGAAGTCTCTGTCAGCTAGATAGCAAAGAAACTTGTAGTTGCCACGGTAGAGAAGTTAACTGTTAGGAGAAATAACTTTCAGGCTGTTTATAGGAAGAACAAGTAGGGCTTTCTAAGTAAATGTTATTTTTATTGAACCTTTTGCAGAGCTCTGAATATTTGCAAAATTATAGTTATTTCAACGTACCACGTTTTTCATGACCAATAATTTCCTTTTCCGAACGTTGAGATAAGTGCTGGTAACTGCATGTTTTCAACTGTGAAGTGTATTTGGATTTTTTGGATGTCTCGTTCAGACCTGTGTGTTAAAGCATTTGTGCTTGGTTTATCCTGTTCTAGTCTGATCCTTTGAATGAAATTGGGAATTGGAATGACACTTTTATAAATAACATTAGATATTAGATTGCATTTTCTTACATAGCTAGCCCCTTTTCCACTAGGAGAGCTGTATTTTACATATTTGTGCAACAAAACATTTGGAAACTCATGTTCTTAGGGCTGTATGTATTTCATATGGAGAGCCCGCTAATGGCTGAGGAATGGGAAGAAGTATTTTTATGTTGTGCAAGCTTTTTCCTTCGTTTACATTTTTCTAAGCATATTTGCACGTTTCCTAGTTTGATGGACGGATGTAATTACGATGCTGAAAGGATATTCTTTAGTTTAAAAATTTCGTGCACGTTGTGCCATCTGCCTTGTGACTTCTTTACACAGTTAAAATACATCTGTACAAATACGTGCTTCAGCAGAAAACTATAAAGTATCTGTAGAATATGATAAAGAGAAACAAAACTTGAGTAATAACTAATGTTTTTCCAGTTGATATTGTTTGTGCAACATAAGCACTAAGATAGTTAATTAAGAACACAAAGAGCTATGTCATATGTTCTTTTGTATTGTTAAAGATCCCTGCAGAAACAGAAATGGAACTCTTTCAGTAATTTTCAGGAACTGCTGAAAAAGCACAGAACCAAAGCTTAAAGCTGTGAGTTCAAAGCTCTTGGGGAAGCTGGTCATTCATGTGTGAAGAGCTGAATGAGACTGGCTGCTTGTTCCCTGATAATGAAGAATGTTTTTCTTGATTGATGAACATATATCTGCCTTTGAGAAATATTATTTCATTGTCTTGCTGAATAGTCCGCTTCAAGAAACATTCTGAGAGATTTTCTATTTTTCTCACAGTTTCTATATTAAATGATGCTGCTGTTTCGGCTGTAAACAGAACATGATGTTCTGCTAGTGGTGTAGATGTTTGTTTTTAGAAATTTAGTAAATACTTTAGGCCTAAAAGCTAACTTAAGAGTACTTTGCATAATATACTCCTGTTACAGTAAAAACAAACAAACAAAACCAAAATAAACTAACCCAAAAGACTAGCTTTAGGTTTTGAATATTAGCGATGCAATACATTTAAATTATCTGTGTAAACTAATGTTGTTACGTGTGTTTATTCAAGTATAAAGTGAATTGTACTACAATAAATGCCTTCTTTTTATGCAAAAACAAATGTTATAGAAGTCCTAAGGTCCTAATATTTTGAGTGAGATATGTAACAAATAAGTAATATGCTGGGTGTAAGTGGGATTATACTGAAGTTAGGGGAGAGTTTGGAAATGCTTGGGATTGCATAGTTTCCATTTGTTGTTGCATGCTACCTTTGCAAGCATCTCGCCTCCCATTTCTCTAAACTGGTAGGGGTTTGGCACCTACTTTCACTGAGCAAGTAAATTTTATATGTAAAGCTTTGGGTGTATATAGACCTTACATACACTCAGATATGCTCCAGTGAGAAATCAGTTTGCCTTTACCTTGCCTTGCCCTGAGGCAAGTTCTGGCTCAGTCAGTTGCTAGCTTTATCTCACTCTGGATGGGTGATGAAAATTGCTTGTAAGCCAGAAGACACGGAGTACTGCTTAGAGTTTGGAAGTCACACAGAGAAATGGTGGGAAGGTAGAAGTCAGTTCAAGCTGCTTTTTTGATCCCGGACATCTTGACAGAAGGGGTGGAGGAGGGAGGAAGAAAACCTGAGTGCGTGACACATTTAATGTTATTAGCTTAGACAGTGACAGGAGGAGTCTGGCAGTCTTGTTGTTTCAAACAACTGCAAATGCCTCGGTATTCACTAGAGGTGTGCCTAGGCTCTCAAGCTATGCAACTCGTTTCGTTATGGCTAAGAGTTGTGAATAAAATGCGTTTCTCAAGTGTCCTTCAAGATTTGCTTTGAACCTGGTTTCATTTTTGTGTGAATGGAAGGGGAACAAAGTTGCTTTCTGTTCTTCAGAATAGAACTTTTAATTAAACACAACTCCATAAGGGAAGAAAATGAAAAATAAACTATAAAGACTTCTGTATGTGCTTTTTGATGTAAAGTAAAGCATGTTACTCTCCCCCATCTTTAAAGGCATATTTCACATTCAAGGATAAGACCATGTAAATAAGGTGATGAAGCTGGTCACTTGGATAAAAAATAAAATAAAATTAAAAAGGCCAAGGGGAAAAAAAAGGTCAGCATAGCTAATACTGCACTGTCTTTCAGACACCAGAATTTATCTTTACAGATTGCTGTATTTCTCTGAGCTGCTTGTTCTATTTTGGGTATGGAGTGAGCTACAGACTTTCTAAAACTTTGAAGGCATTCAGGTTGGTGCCTGCCACGTGCCTTTTGAGTGGGAGAAAGCCTGATACAATCTTTCACAAGTTCTATTGAAAACTCCTACCATTTTACATTCAGCAGCTTTATGTATGTTAAATTTTAAATTGTTCTGAGGGAAAGCAAAAAATTAAGGTGATCTTGACTCTTGAGATGTGGTTTTCAGATTAATGCTGTTAGTAGCAGTGAATCATAACAGTAGAAGTGAGATTTTAAAAATAAAGTTCCATTTTACTAAGTTGTCTAAAGAGCCCGAGTCTCTGTTGTTCAGTTTATAAGTGACTTTTAAAAATAAATGTATTTAAGTGTTTGCCTTGATGGGTAAAGAATCCCATGTTTCTCACCCCCCTCATCTGCAACTCCCCCCACACACATTTTTTTTTTTTAGTCTAGTAAAGGGCCATAGTAACTTGTAGGTAACTTTGCCTTCAAAGGGGAGGCTGGACCTGGTGACTTCCTGAGGTTGGAGTGGACTTGTAGCGTTCTGCAACTCTGCAGTAATAAAAGTACAAGCTCTTCTGGCATTGAATCTGATGAAGGGTGTGAAGGAACACACAAAGGGCTTCTACAGGTGTAGCATCATCAGGAGGAGGAGTAGGGCTGTCTGCTGAATGGGGTCAGGATCAGAGACCTGGGGCTGTTCAGCCTGGAGAAGAGGAGGCTCAGGGGATCTCATCACTGTGTATAAATACCTGAAGGGTGGGTGCAAGGAGGATGGAGCCAGGCTCTTTGCAGTGGTGCCCGGTGCCAGGATAAGAAGCAATGGGCACAAACTGGAACACAGAAGGTTCCCTCTGAACATCTGGAAGCACTTCTTCACTGTGTTGGTGGCTGAACAGAGTTGCCCAGAGTTTGTGGAGTCTCCCTCCCTAGAGACCTTCAAAAGCTACCTGGACATGGTCCTGGGCAGCCTGCTCTGGGTGGCCCTGCTTAAGTTAGGGGGTTGGAGCAGGTGGCCTCCAGAGGGCCATGCAAACCCCAGCTGTTCTGGCATTTGGTATGAGCAGAAATGCTTGGCTCAAAGGATTGACTGGCAAATGGGCTGTTTGATGATGGTGCACACTGGGGGCTAATACTAGGACCTGTACTGTTTAACATCTTCAGTAGCGACTCGGATGATGGAACACCAAGTTTGCAGACAATGCAGACTGAGGGGTGGTGGTTGATACATCAAAGGGACCGTGCTGCCATTCAGAGGGCCCTTAAGAGGCTGGAGAAATGGATGAGCAAGATATGGGGGTTTCTCTCTGCTGGGCAGCCGAGCTCCACCACAACTGCTGTCTCACTCCCCCTCCTCAAAGGAAAAGGGGGAGAAAATACGATGAGAAGGGCTCAAGGGTTGAGATAAGGACAGGGAGATGACTCAATAACCATCACAGACAAAAACAGATTCATTATAGGGAGATTAGTATAGGTTATTGTCTTATCACTAGCAGGCTAGAGCACTGAGAAACTAAAAACAAACTAAATCCACCCTCTTCCACTTCCTTCCCCAGAGCTGTGCAGGGGAACGAGGGCTGCGGTCAGTCCCTGATGCTTCATCTCCGCTGCTCCTTCATGGTCACTCTTGGTCCCTCCCACGGGATGCCGTCCTTCCCGAACTGAGCCTGCGGGGGCTGCCCACAGGCAGCAGCTCTTCAAGAACTGCTCCCACACGGCTCCGTACCACGGGGTCCATCCCCCAGGAGCAAACTGCTCCAGCACGGGTCCCCCACGGGCGGCAGCTCCCCCCAGACCCCCTGCTCCTGCGTGGGCTCCTCTCCACGGGCTGCAGCTCCGGCCCGGGGCCTGCTCCTGCGGGGGCTCTCCATGGGCCGCAGCCTCCTCCAGGCCACATCCACCTGCTCTACCAGGATGGAGTTGTCACACAGCTTTTTTTTTTTTTCCCTGCCTTCAGTCTTCTCTCCTAGAGGCCCACCCAGCATCGCTCCTTGGCTTGGCTCTGGCCAGCAGTGGGTACCTGCGGAGCCAACTGGAGCTGGCTCTGCTCTGACATGGGGTAGCTGCTGGGCTCTGCTCACAGAGGTTCCCCCTCCATGCACAATTACACAACAGGGGCTTAATGAGCTGGGCATCCTGATGTTCAACATACCAGACATGAGTCCCCAGTGTACGAAAAAAGAAGTGGCATCTTGTTCTGTTGGATCTAGAAAAGAAGTGGCATCCAGTGCATTGCTGTTAGGCTGAGGCTGTTCCTTTCCCTCTAGTCAGCACAGCTGAGACCCCACCTGCAGTGCTGCGTCCAGCTCTGGGCTCATCAGAACAAGAAATGCGTGGACATAGTGGAGCGAGTCTAGCAAAGGACATGGAAGATGGTGAAAAGCTTGAAGTGTCTATCATACAAAGACAAGCCAAGAGGGCTGGGATTTACTAGCCTTGAAGAGAAAGCTTAAGGAGATCTTAGGAAGGGGTATAAATACCTAATTGGCAGGTTGTGATGAAGATGGAGCCAGACTCTTGTCATTGGTCCCTTGTGATAGGACAAGAAGCAATGGAAACAAACCAAAGTGTAGGAATTTCCACTGAAACATTGGAAAGTACCTTTTTACTGTGGGTGGTCAAAACATTGGCATGGGCTGTCCAGAGAGGCCGTGAAGTCTCCATCCTTGGTGATACTCAAAACTCAACTAGACACAATCGTGGGCAACCTATTCAAGGTGAACCTGCTTGAGCGGTGAGTTTGGGCAGACATCCCCTCCAACCTCTGTGATTCTGTGCCAAGGTCAGGAGTCGGTCTTTAAGGCTGGTCATGTAGAGTGAAGATGAACCCAGTTACCTGAAAGCTACAAGCCAATTCGTTGTGTTTATAAGCAACTGGTAAACAACTGACAGCAACTTAATTTTTTATTTTATTTTTTTGTGGAAAACTTTTCTTACATGTTCAAACATCTGCAGAGGATGTAGCTTTTTTTAGGTGTTGAATTTTACTGATCAGCTAGCTTCGCTATTAGATATGAAGAACTGATATTTGAAAACCGAAATGTCAACTGGGACTAAGTAGTGGAGTGTTGTTCCATGTCACACACACAACTGATAACATCTGTGTTTTGTTTTTTTTCTTTCTTTTTAAAACAGAATCTTGCACATGGGTAGTGGACAGACACAAAGATAAGATAATTTTAATTCCCTTAGCTGACCAAGCGTTGGGTTGTAGCTTTTTCCATGCAGTGTCCACTTCACAGGGATGTTTTAGTAAGGAACGAGTAATCAGTTGTGTAGCTTTGTTCTTTCTTGCATCCAACCCTTCTTTCTTTTCTTGGTTGACTCATTGTAGGGCCCAACCAGTGCTCTCTAACCATCCTTGGATAAAGTTTGTGTCCTCCTTTCCTTGCTTGTTAGATACTGTTTGTGGCTCCCCCTGCAGCTGTTTAACTACTTAAACCTTATCACTCTGTGATTGAATCAACATCTTTGCTTGTGCTGACCCAATTGTGTGAGGCTAGGCAGCACTGAAGCAAAGACTCAAAACTGCTAATAGGGATTAAACAAGAGAGTTGCAGGAGTAACCGCTGTACAAGATTTCCTAAAATCACTTTTTTTCCCCAAAAATACAGTTAAAATCAAGCTAAAATAACTTAAAGACCACAGAAGGTCTGAAAGGTATTGAGGCCAGATATGGGTATTTATCATGATGAATTGTAAGACCTATAATCAGTACAAAGGTGTTATTATTAGCAATTGGTAGTCTTTCTCACCTTGGTTCACACCAGAAAAATCAGTTTTATTGTTCCGTTGCACAAGATGCAGCTATTTTTAATTTTTACCTATACTCTGAAGGGAAAAAAAAAAAAGAGTACTTCCTTTGCTAACAAGGTATGCACTGGAGTTGTAAATGTTGGAATAAAACGTGGGAATGCCTCAGTTAGAAATCAAGCTGGATCCCTTGGCAAAGGGAATTAGATTAAATATAATTATAGTTAAATTGGAAGCTGTATTGAAGAACAATGATGGATGTGAGCATTTAGTTAAAAAAAAAAATGTTGGAGGAGTCTTCTAAAAAATACAGTCTTTTAATGGACAGTGTCCAAACCTATGGGAAGTTGTCATTTTTTTTCTTCTAAAAAGCATGATCTTGGTTAAAAATTTTCTTCCCTATCATCCATAGGTTCATAATGCTACTTTTTGCCTTTAAAACCATTTTTTAGTTCCCTTAAATTTATTTTTAAATGGTAATGGGATTTTTGTGTGTTTTTTAATCTAATTTTTTTTTCAAAGCCAATGAATAAGATCCCAGTTTTCTCATTTCCACTGTCGCTGTGTTGCTTCTGTTTTGTGCAGTAGGTTGATTGTCACTAAACAAGGGACACTTGAGTTCCCCAGAGATACGTGAACCAGTAGCAATTTGCCCATCACCACTTGACATCAACAAGAATATCAGCAGAAATACTGGCTTAGGCTATGTTAAATCACTAATGGAGACTATTAAATTAAAAAAAAAAAAGTCAAAATTTGTCTGTATATTAAAAGTTAAATGCTTATATGAAGTCATTGGTTGCTTTCTCCGAAAGAGTCTGCTTACTTCTGAACTTACTGACAGAACATCTCAGCAAGTTAACTTTTAGTTTAGCTTTTTTCTTTATGTGAGCCATGGATTCATTTTTATATAATTTGCTAGAAGCTGATTTCCAAGCAACCTACTTACATTAAGAGCAAACAAAAAGGTAACTTCTGAATAGGTTGAGATTGTGTAAGATCTCTTTATTGTTGTGGCAAATACTTTTCGTACTCTGTTTTATTGTGTGTGGTTGGTGTGTGTTTTATTTTTTCTTTTTATGATGTGTCAGAAGCAGAAACGATTTATCTTGTGACTGAACTAAGCTGGGTTTCCTGCTGTTCTAAAGTAGACTGTCTGTTGGCAAGGAAAAGCTTTGTCATAAAGCAAATGCAGCTGCATCTTTTTCTTGTGTGGGGGGAGGGTGAAGAGGATATTGCAGAGCCTTAAGGCAGTAGTGGCCCAGCGAGTTAGTGCCTCACCCCGCAGCGAAGGATCCTGCTCCTTCACAAAGCGTCTTGAACTAGGAAGACTTCCTTGAATCCCTGGGCTACATATGCAGGAACTGAAATATTTCAGGGCTGTTCTCATGGCCTGAAGCCAGTGGGCTTGGCAGTTGTCCATACCGCTAAGTGCTTTTGCTCCCGTGCAGAGTAGCTACTATCCAGTTTGCATAATGAATGAAGTTTGACCTGTGCTGACTCATGAACCACTGTCTAGTTGGCCTGGGCCAAAACCGTGCAGTGCAAGAGGCTTGTAGCTCTTCACAGCTGATGCTGGTTAGTGAGCGTCATTGGTCCCCTGTAGTTCACTAGCACACACATTGCCCTGGTGGAGTGTAAAGAATGACTAACCAGGGGAGTGACGAGAGTAGCAGCTACCTGTCTTGACAGTGATGGATCTTGTTTTTCATGTGTAGTGCTGTGGATATTGCTGGGCATTTATTATTATTATTATTTTACTTTTCACATATTCAGAAGCAGGATATATTTGCAAATTTTATCACAATTCTGTGGAATATAAAATATATTGCCACTGTTTCTTTGCTCTAAGAACAATATGGGGAACTGTTTGACTAATGTGTATCCATGCATGCAAGCGCTACCCTTTGCTGCTTTATCATTGCATGAGTAGCAGTTTAAAATTAATAACTCTGACCTTTATTTTCTTTCCATTTTGTTACAACAAAGTAGATTCCTGCTCCTGAACCTTTTTGGCTTTTAAACTTGAAGAAAAGAATCTTAAACCCTTTAAACAAAGTTCTGTTAGTCAAAATCAGGGTTTGCTAAATTTGTATTTGTTTTTTTTTTTTTTTTGGCCATAGTAGGCAGTGGTATTCTTCAAAACGAGAACTGATTTTATCTTGCAAAGGGTGGATAAATGTTTGATTATGCAGGTGTCTAAAACAGGTTGCCCTGGAGAGGATTTGAATGTTTTCTGGTGTGCAGTTAATAACTATGGGGAAGCTTGTATGTATCTTATATTTGAGGTGGTTTCCTCCAAGGAAGCTGTCTTGGTCCTCCTGAATTTGTCACACTATGACATGAAGCAAAAAGCATATATTTAGGCACTTAAAAGTGGAAGTTTGATGTATAATACCTTTGTACTCTGCCTTGCACTTTACTACTTTGTTGCATATTTGTATCATAGGCTACTTTTGTATTAAATTTTCCCTTATTATGGTAAAATGAGAGAATGACTGTAGTAAAGTGTTCATATGAGAAGTGGTCCAGTGCTGAAATGAACTTTCAATTCTGGAGCAATGTTGTAGTTTATGAACGCAATACAAATGTTGTTTATTTTCTTTTTTCCCATTCGGTAGTGGATACCTTGTTTTCAAGAAAACTAAATGGAAAATACAGACTCGAACGCCTTGTTCCAACTGCAGTCTATCAACATATGAAGATGCATAAACGAATTTTAGGACACTTATCTTCTGTATACTGTGTAACTTTTGATCGGACTGGCAGGAGAATATTTACTGTAAGTATAAATTTTTTATTGTATAATTTTTTTGAAGTGCAGTAAGCATGTCATTTAACTGTTCCCCAAACCTAAAGGTACTGATGTTGCATATTAAGAGCAGATGAATTCTTTACTGCTGTTACTCTCGGATGCTTTTTAATGACCATGCTGCTTTGCATGTTAAAATAGTTTCAGCATACTAATGTATTGGGTTTACATGGCAAGGTTGTGGTAGTGGGGGGCTGCAGGGGTGGTTTCTATGAGAAGTACCCAGCAGCTGCCCCATGTCAGATCAGAGCCAGCTCCAGCCAGTCCAAAGGGACCTGCTGCTGGCCAGAGCCAAGTCAGGGAGTGATGCTGGGTGGGCCTCTGGGAGCGCAGATTTAGAAAAGGGGAAAAAAAAAAACTGCTGTGTGACAGCAGCTGGGAGAGTGAGGAGTGAGAAAATGGGAGAGACCCAGCCCTGCAGACCCCAGGTCAGTGCAGCAGGAGGGCAGGAGGTGCTCCAGGCACGCAGCAGCAGTTCCCCTGCGGCCTGTGGAGAGGCCCCTGGTGGAGCAGGCTGTCCCCCTGCAGCCCACGGGTCCCACACGGAGCAGATCTCCACGCTGCAGCCCGTGGAGGAGCCCCCGGTGGAGCAGGTGGATGTGGCCTGGAGGAGGCTGCGGCCCATGGAGAGCCCCCGCAGGAGCAGGCCCCGGGCCGGAGCTGCAGCCCGTGGAGAGGAGCCCACGCAGGAGCAGGGGGTCTGGGGGGAGCTGCCGCCCGTGGGGGACCCGTGCTGGAGCAGTTTGCTCCTGGGGGATGGACCCCGTGGTACGGAGCCGTGTGGGAGCAGTTGTTGAAGAGCTGCTGCCTGTGGGCAGCCCCCGCAGGCTCAGTTCGGGCAGGACGGCATCCCGTGGGAGGGACCCCGCGTGGAGCAGGGGCAGAGAGGGACCGTGAAGGAGCGGCAGAGACGAAGCGTCAGGGACTGACCGCAGCCCTCGTTCCCCTGCACAGCTCTGGGGAAGGAGGTGGAAGAGGGTGGATTTAGTTTGTTTTTAGTTTTTCACTGCTCTAGTCTGGTAGTGATAGGCAATAAATTACATTAATCTCCCTATGCTGAGTCTGTTTTTTTCTCCCCCTCTTCCTTTGAGGAGGGGGAGTGAGACAGCAGTTGTGGAGTTCAGCTGCCCAGCTGGGTAAAACCACCACAACTAAATGTGACGATGACTGCTGATCCATGCAGTTCAGTCAGAAAAAAGGTAATTTTCAGTGAAATTACCATGTGTAGACTTGTATTCTCTGGGAAGAAACATAGCAAAATAGTGAACCACCACCGCAAAATTTTAGAAGTCTGAGAGGACAATCAATATGTAATTAAAAACTGTTTTGACTTTTTTTTTTTCTGTTATTTTTTTTAGAATTTAAAGCATGACTATTAAGTTTAACAGTCTGGTGATGTACTTAATATTTGTATAGCATGTTGGTGGAAACTAGAAGCCTGAAAATTAGCATAGTGCATTTCAACAGATGTTGGGTCACAAGGAATTGCGATCCATGAGATACCAGAAACTGTTTTTAGTGCCAGTGTTCTCAGTATTTGTAGCTATTTTCATTGTGTTGTTTTGGTGTTGTTTTTTTTTCTTTTTTGCTTTTTTGTTTGTTTTGGGTTTTGTTCTGTTAGTTTAAAAAACAAGGAGGATGTCTGAGATCAGTACTGAAAGTGCATTTTTCCCAAATAATGGGAATTACAAAAACAGATAGGTGCCAGTATAATTTGGATTCCTCAGCAATAGTCAATTTTAATGAAGCAAAGGATCGTATAAATACATACCTCATGTCAATGTGGGCCACTTGAGCTGCATTTATTGCCTTCCCACAAGTACTGGATACTTCTGATGCCTGTGTGGATTCAGGAGCTTGATTGTGTCCTTTCGAAGCTCATGACAGATAACTCTGACAATGCAGATGAAAGTACAGTTCAGTTCTACGCGACGTATTGCAGTCGTAACTGCTCAAATGCTTTCATCACAGCCGCAAATATAACTTGCCCTTTCGCCCACATACATTTTACTTCCTGGCGTGGAAGGATGTGTGGTTGTAGGGAATGGGGCACTTAGAGAGTTATGAACAGACTTCTCTTTATTTGTTCACTTGTTCACAGTACAGATTTTCTTCGTATTTCTTTAGTTTTCATTGACAAGCTAAGTCCCTCAACAGTCATAGGCATTAAATTCTTACCATCTTCTCTAGTTTGTGCGTGATTAACCTGTCAGGAAAAGGGTCTCTCTGATGTTGTGGGCTTATTTTATACGTGACAAGGTAGAATGGGTTAGGGATTTTGTGTGCAAATATAAAAATCCCCCACGCTCATCGTGTTCGCCTCTAAATAAAAGCTTCTTCAAGGAAGCACCAACAGAAGTGCATGAAAGTCCTTGTTAAGTCTTATGATTCTTCATTTTTCTAAATCCCATATTCCTAAAATCTGTCGGCTTTGAGGGATGTCTGGTGGGATGTGTCCCTGTCTATGGCAGGGTGGTTGGAATTAGATGATCTTTAAGGTCTCTTCCAACCCAACCCATTCTGTGATTCTGTGGATTTACTAACTTCCCCTGAGTGCACCTGTAGGGAAGAGTAGAGTTGCACATTCCCTTGTGCTTTGCAGTGTGACTTAGAAGTGGCTACAGAGGGACAGTTCTCTGGGCTATAACAACAATTTATTTCCAAAATAAAAGTGGAAGAACCTGGAATAAAATAGAGGGGAGCAATATTGCTTCTGCAACCCCAGAGCTTTGCCGGTGGTCCTTTGGTGAGAGATAAACTGGTGTCCTGGTATAATTGCCAGTATAATTGCCTGGAAAAGGTCATGAGTTCACATCATGATTATTTCAATCCAGTGTCGAATAAACTGTCTGTAGAAAGTAATCGTAGCTGGTGAATTTTCGTTTGGGGGGCTGGGGCAGAACTTCTTACCTCAGCATTCTCAGGTAAAGCCTGTGGGTTTTGTGTAGATGTTTAAGTGGTTAGTGATAGAAAACCAAAATGTTTTATTCTGCATTCAGTGGAATACAAGTTGCAGTTGCTGGTGTGATGTAGTCAATGGATAATCGGTGATGAACTGTCTTCTTTTAGTTGCATCTTTATGATGAAATGGGGACAATTCTTTTCAGTCTAGACCACTGCTGTTTCTTAAGCCCCCAGTGTAGTCAGCAGAACTGGGAATTTATAATCAGAAGGAAGGCAGACTTCATTCTAGACATCTGTTACCAGCATATAAATTTATATGTATCAATAGGGGATCATTCTTGCTCTGGTTTTACTCTAACCTCTAGCATTTAGTGTGATATTAGCTAGATAAAAGAGGTTGGTTTAGATTTATAATTGGGTGTAGAAGATGCATCATAACTATTTTCCTTCTGACCTCTGAAGGATTGAAAGCCTCTAAATTCAAGTTCTGTTTATGTGCTGCTTGAAATTAAAAGAAAGAAGTGATCTCAGCACGTTTTGGAGTCATACTGTTCTGAGAGATGTTATCTTTGCTAGGAAGAAGGTGCTCTTAGTTTGCCTGGAGGCACTGAAAACAGGACATTATGCAGTTTTCCTACTAGCTAGTAGGTCATGCAATGACTGGTTTTATTTACATTCTTTTAAAGATTTCACAAGAGATTTCTGAAGATCAGCCTCTTAGCTGTTTTTTTTTTTTCTGAATATACAAAAATATTCCTAATATACAAACTGGGATATCTTGGTAATTTCTGTTTTTAAATTAACCGCAATGAAGACAACCTCTTTCCTTGCAAAGACACAACTACCAGCTAGAACTACCAGCTGTCAGTGAAGAAAACCTAATTATTTTTGAGACTGTATTTTGGATCTCTTGAAAAGCGTGACTTGCAGAACCCACGCTGGGTAGTAGGGACGGGCATTGCTTCTTCTGGTTCTTGTACTACTTCGGCCTTCTTTGCAGTCAGAAAGTTGCCATCTTCTTTTCCGCCACCTTTATCTCCCTATCACCTCTGAGACACTCTTTCTAGGGAATAATAAACAAGGGTGTGTAATAACCTGTGGTTGGAAACTTTATACAACCTGATTTGTTGGAATTTTGGCGGTTTCACTGCAGCCCACAAGTTTGTGTAGTGGTAGGAAAGCGTTGAACCAGTTTTGCTCCATACCTTGGTAAGGCTGTCATCACTTCTCTGTTGGTGCTGAACTTGTTCTAGGATTCACTTTGGACAAATGCTTTTAATAGGTGCATGATGCGTAGCAGTTGCAGACAAAACCTTGGAAACGTGAGCTGTGGAGTAAGCCAATGCCCTTGCTGGTAGAACTGAAGCAGTATTTGAAGAGTTGTGAATTGTCCCATTCAGTTCAGGCAGAATTTCATGGATTTATTTGAGATCTAATATTACTGTTTGGCCAAGATGCTACAGAATTTACTACTTTAGACATTTTTCTTGCTTTCTTGCTTGCTGAGACTTTCTAACAGTTTAACTTTCCTCTACAATGAAGAGGTATAACACATGCCTCTATAACCATCCTATAGCTGTATAGGCTATATTATATATAGGGAGAAGCCTAGTCTTCTGTTTTCCTCAGTTCAGTGTAGTTAAATTGACCTTTGAGGTCTCTCCAGCTGTCAGTAAATCCTAGAAGTAGCCGCTTTTTTTTTTCCCCTTGTTGCTGACTCTTTTACATCTTTAAGTTATTTGTGCACAGATTGCTGTCCATCAATTACATTCTGCAAGCAGCTTTTTAGGGGTCTTGTAATATGAGGTTTCGTTTATTGGGTGTCTTTCATTTATTTACTTACTTGCTTTGAACAATCTGTTCATCCAGTAGAATGGCTGCAAGCCGTGAGTAGCTTATTCATAATGTTGATCCTTACAATGTGAAAATTGCAGAAGCATGTTTTATGTAATATATACAGTGCTGCAGAGAGTGCTGTTTGTGCAGCTCGAAGAAAAACGGGATAGTGGTTTGAGACTTCTAGACCGTGATGCAAGTAATTAATGTTAATGGCTTGGCTCTGTTCTCATGCATTTATTGCTTTGTGTAAGAGATCAATCCACATGTGAACAATTTCCATCCCCACCCTCCTAGAGCGCTGCAGAAGTTCTAGGTTCCCTGTTCCCTTCTTACACTCTCAGGTCTCTGTTTCGAGGGGTGAGGGTATTATTTGTCACCACGAGTTTCACACACCCACTCACCCCAACCCTTTATGTCTCCTCTGTTGATTGTTTTGGTGGTGACTGCGCTTCCCTCAAGAATACGCAAACTTGTTCGTTCTTGAGATCTTACACAGTGAAAGCAGTAGAACAGAGTGAGCTCATAATGCATTTCAGATCATCATTGTGTTAAGTAGGTAACGTTTTTTGGCCAAATTTTAGTTAAACATTCACAGACCCAGGGGGCTAGCAGGAAAAACTACTTGAAATAAAATAAGTGGCAAAAGTATGTTTCACTATCTGTGTTAAGTGCTCTTGTCATTTGTAAAACTTCCACTAATCAGTAGTTGAAAAGAACAATGTAAATGTTTGAAGAATGTTTAAAATGAAGATATTGGTGCATTAATGACTCTAACTTTTGGAGGCATGGGAATTTTAAATAAATGATTGAGCTTGATGTAGAGTTTGAAGCTTTTTACGTTTTAGGTACAGAAGTGCAAATGTGAATCTAGGGAAACAGGAAGAGTTATGGAACCTTACTAATTGAGTAGTATTGGAAAAAAACACATATTTGCTTTATAGACAGCTTATATGTTTGTTTTAAGGAAACAAAGGGATTAAAACAATCTGCTTAAAGCTTTACAGGCAGAGCTTAGTGGAAAAAATGGTGCCCTTTTTTCTCTTAACTCTGATTATAAAGCTTTAAACAGCAAGTTTGCTAGTTCTGTTGTAATCCCCTGTTAACTTGTTCACTGGAATTGATTTGAAAATGTGAATTACTGAGCTTGTTTCCCAACTTTATTGTTGAGCTTGTTTCTTTTTTATTTTTCGTTCTCTTTAGCATCTCAGCAACTTAAAGGGAATAAATCAGGTGATAAATGAAATTAGCCTGAATCAAGGTATTCAGGATGAGTGAGATTTGGAGCCTTTTCAAAAGTGTTAAATGCTCACAACTATAAATGCAGTTAAACAACTACAAATGAATGTAAGAGACACCCAAATCTTCTTTCTTCTTGTAGAAGTTCTGAGCACCTTACTGGGGGGGTCTTAAATTCTATCTATAAACTGAAAACTTCCTGAAAGTTATTTACTTTCTTTCTATACAGGTATTTGAGCTGAACTCAATGTAGCAATAAAGGTAGAGTAGATGGATAGAGGGATATCATTCATCGAGTCTTGCTTTACTGGGTCTGAATAAAAATAAATAAATCAGCAATCAAGAAGCAAATGGTCATTTCAAGGGTTTGATGCAAGTTTTGGGAGAGGAAGAGAGAAAAATATCAAAATTTGAAGTATTTAGTGGTTGGTTTTCATACCCATGCAATATAACATGGTGCGGCTGTAGACTTTTGCATTTTGTCAGGATGGAATTTGAAGAAATGATGAGGTAACTCAAAAGAGCCTAAGAAATGATGAGGTAACTCAGAAGAGCCTTTGGGGTTCCTGCCAGATAATTGGTTTAACATATACTTACATTGCTGTATTGTGGGTAAAATGGCTAGCGAGGTCCTACTTTAGACAATGAAATTAAGGGAAATTACAGAAATTGCATTGTACTTGCTGCTAGAATGCTGTGGTTTTCTTTTTTTTAAATGATAACACACTAAGGATATTGGAAAAAAAATGAAGATAAATGCTAAAAAAAGTTGTGGCAGTGTCCAAAGTTGTGGAAAATAATGGCTGCTAGTAAGGTGCTATAGCATGCTTGAGGTTTGGAGCTTCTAGCTTAAAGGTAAAAGAGTGGTTGGATCATTGTGCAGTTTTATCTGTTACAGAGGATTTTTTTTTTCCCTTTCATTGTTTATATTTTAACTGCTTTATGGAAGTAGGAGAAAAGTGTAGACTAAAATAAAGTGTAAATTAATAGAGGAACATCTTATTAGAACAACTTTAAGGGTTTTGGTAATGCCTGACTATCTCAAGAATACTTTTAATTCACAAGGCTTAGCTTTCTGAGAGGTAAACTTTTTTAAATTACTGAACTTCAAGAAGGAATTGAACACAGGTTGTTACAGTGTATGGTATGTATGCAGGCAGAGGAGGGGTGAAGACATCTGTCCCCAGATTTTGTGTCTGGCCTTGTTCTCTGCCTTGGCTTGTAGAGCCTTTGTTCTGTCTCCTTGTCTCAGCCAACTTTTTTCTCATAAAAGACCCAGAGAGATGAACCCAGCATTTGTGAGGAGGGGATTAATGTGATACTGATGTCATAGGATTCACTACTGCACGTCCCTTGTTCCTAGATTTGCACTTCCCTGCCCCTCTTGTGTCTTTAGAACAGCTGTCTCGGAAAGCAGTATCTCATTGCATAAGGCTCTTCCTGTGAACCAGGGGGCAGAAGTTTTTAGATTAAGGGAGCAGTTATCAGAAACATGTTTCTGTATACCATCCTCTTTCTGAGGAAGGTGGGAAGAATGGTGAATAGTCAATGGATATATGGACTGTGCTTTTAGAAATCTGGGCTCTTACTTGTGGTTATGTTCTTCTGTCTTCGAGTTGGAGTTTGCATATATTTTCACAGTTGGTGTTACTGAGCAATAACTGGCATCATTTCCACGTGGGTCTTAGTAATTCTTTGTTATGGAGGGCAGAGATTCAGAAAGTAAGATTACATTTGTACATCTTGGACTCCAGCTGGGAATTCCTAAAGACTACCTTGTGAAGGCTGCAGAAGTTAGCAGCTGAGATGTCATACCTGTTCTAACAGCAATGTGAATGTGCCCTTTGCACATCTTCTTCCTGTGGTCTGGAATGCCATAGGTATGGAGATAGGAGATTGGGAAGAAAGCCATATGAATGCCAACTACAAGAAAACTATGTACATTCAGCTTTTCATGGAGTATGGTGGTTTTCAGTATCTCTGAAGCTGCAATGACTGTCAGCCAAATAGTTGTTGCTAAAGGACAAAATGCCCAAATCCTGAGGATGAATTACAGTGCTTTCTCACATTGGGAGCAGTATGGGGCCAAAACTGTCACCACATTGAATTATTGAGAGTGATACAGTTTTGTCAGGTTTCCAGCAGCTTCATTCATTCTGTTATTTGGGTTACTAGGGAAAGTACAGGAAGCATGAATTTCTTAAGGACAATATATAAGGTCATTTTACGACTTAGGTATTGCTATAAATCTTGTGATCTGCATGATCAAGGAGTAATGGCTTTAACAAAGAGTAATGGTTTTAAACTAAAAGGGTAGATTTAGAATTAGGTATAAGGAATACTTTACTCGGGGATGGTGATGGCACAGGTTACCCAGAGAAGCTGTGGACGCCCCATCCCTGGAGGTGTTCAAGGCCAGGCTGGTTGGGGCTTTGAGGACCCTGGTCTGGTGGGAGGTGTCCCTGCCCATGGCAGGGGGTTGGAAATGGATGGGCTTTAAGGCCCCCTCCAACCCAAACCATTTTGTGATCTCTAGTTACCACAGAAACAATTGCTTCCTTGCAGATGAGATCATGTTTTCACTACTGAAACATGTGAAGAGAGGTTGAGTTATCAGTCAAGCAGTAAACTTCATCCCTTCATATCTATCGCATTCTGGCAAAGAAGAAATAAAAGACTTATCATGAGCCAGAGAAGAGAGGTGGGGAGAGCACAGAAAGCCAGGAGCAATGGGTCGATGCTGACATACTTTGAAAATAGGGAATAGCGTGTTTTATGGGTTCCTGAGAGGATGAGTTTCTTTTTGTTACCTGATGAATAGGAGAGGTCTTGGTCCCAAGCTGAATCTGTGTAACTTGAGCAAGAAAACAGAAGTGTGCGATTCCTTTCTGGTGGAGAGAGAGCATTTGGAGTTGGCTGCAATTATTTTGAAGCCCCGAGACTTTTATTTGTGGTAGAATGGAGATAGCCATCAAAGCAACCCTGTGAGGTGGGGGGACTGCTACTGCTGGGTCTGATCACACAAACAAGAACTGCTTGGGGATGTGAAGGTCAGGGGCAGTCTTGGCTGCAGTGACCATCAGATGATGGAGTTTGTGATTCTGCAAAGAAGGGAACAAGGCAAAAAGCAGGCTCACAACCATGGACTTCAGAAGAGCAGGTTTGGGCCTGTTCAGGGACCTACTTGTAAGAGTCCCGTGGGTTATGGTCCTGGAGAGAAGAGGAGTCCAGGAGAGCTGGTTGGTTTTGAAAGATCATTCCTTCCAAACTTGAGAACAGTCTGTCCTGATGTGCAGGAAGACACGCAGAGGTGGCAGGAGGCCTGCATAGCTGAGCAAGGAGCTCCTGACAAAATTCAAACATAAAAAGGAAGGGTGCAAGAGGAAGAAGCAGGGACAGGTGGCTTGGGAGGAATGCAGAGCCGCTCTCTGACCACTGAGGGATGGAGTTAGGAAAGCTGCAGACAGACAGGAGTTGAATCTGGCAAGGGATGCTGTTGTGGTTTAACCCAGCAGGCAGCTAGGCACCACACAGCTGTCTGCTCGCTCCCCCCCAGTGGGAACTGGAAAAAGGTAAAAACTCGTGGGTTGCAGGAGAGACAGTTTAACAGGACGGAAAAGGAAGGGAAAATAATAATAGTAATAAAAAGCATATACAAAACAAATGATGCGCAACACAATTGCTCACCACTCGCTGACCGATGCCCAGCCCGTCCCCAGGCAGTGGCAGCTCCCCCCTCGCCAGCCCCCCCAGTTTTATTGCTGAGCACGACACCTCCTGGTGTGGGCATCCCTTTGGCCAGCCTGGGCCAGCTGCCCTGGCTGTGTCCCCTCCCAGCTCCTGGTGCACCCCCAGCTCCTCGCTGGCAGGGCAGCACGAGGAGCAGGAAAGGCCTTGACTTCAGTGCAAGCACTGCTCTGCCACAACTAAAACATCAGTGAGTTATCAGTATTATTTTTCTCCTAAATCCAAAACATGTTATCGTGCCAGCTACTAGGAAGAAAATTAACCCTGTGTCAGCTGAAACCAGAACAGTTGTGAAGAGCAGCAAGAAGGGTTTCTTCAAGTATAACAGCAGCAAAAAGAAGAACAGGGAAAATGTGGGCTTGCTAATGAAAGGGGCAGGAGACCTGGTGACAGAGGACATGGAAAAAGCTGAGATGCATGATACTTTCTTTGTCTCAGTGTTAACTGGCAAGAACTGTCTTCAGGAATCCCCAGTCCTTGAGACCGGATGGAAAGTCTGGTGAAAGGAAAAGAGGGTCAGGCTAGGGACTGTTTAAACAAACTGGCCATACAAAGATTCATGGGGCCTGATGGGAGACACTGGTAAGTGCTGAGGGCACTGGCCAATGTTGTTGTGAGGCCACTTTCAGTTATATTTGAAAGGTCACGATGACCAGGAGAGGGTCTTGAGGACTGGCAGAGAGCAAATGTCTCCTGTCTTCAAGAAGGTGGATCCAGGGCACTCTATACCATTCAGTCTCATCTCAGTCCCTGAGAAGGTGACAGAGCAAATCCTCCCAGAAACAATTTCTAAACATACCAACAGCAAGATGATGAGCATAAACCTGTGAGGGGGAAATCATTCCTGACCAACTTGGAGCCTACTATGATGAAACAAGTTAAGTTGGTGGACAAAGGACAGTAGTGAGGATATTGCTTGTCCTGACTAGAGCGAGGCTTTCAGCACTGTCATGACATCCTTACGGACAAACAGGTGAAGTACAGGCTTGGTAAGTTGACAGTGAGATTGACCAAAAATGGCCTGAACTGCCTGCTTTGAAGGGTCATTATTGGTGACGTGAAGTCTGGCTGGAGACCAGACACTAGTGGTGCACCTGAGGGTTTGGTTCTGAGGCCAGTATTGCTTGATGTCATCTTTAATGACATGGGTGATAGGAAAGAGCTCACCTTCAAACACTATAGAGCAAAACAAGCGTGGTTGCTAGTTCGTGTGGGCTGTATTGCCATTCAGAGGGACCTCACATGCTGGAGAAACAGACTCGCAGGAACTTCATGAAGTTTCACCGAGGGTAGTGCCAAGTGCTGCCCCTGAGGAGGAATAACCCCATGCACCAGTAGATGCTGGGGCCTGATGACCTGGAAAGCAGCATTGCTGGAAAGGTCCTGGGAGTGCTGAGGGAGAAAAAGTTGGATATAGGCCAGCAATGTGCCCTTGAGGGCACTCAGCCCGGATGATGTCTGGACTGTTTGGTCTGGTTCTGGGTTCTGCAGCACAAGAAGGACATGGTCATGCTGGAGAGAGTCCAGGGAAGGGCTGGGAAGATGGTGGAGGCATTGGAGCATCTGACATAGAAGGAGAAGCTGAGAGCTGTGATTTCTTAGCCTTGTGAAGAGAAGGCTTGCAGGGATCTTATCAGCGTGTGTGAATATGTGATGTGAGAGAGTCTTCATCTCTCTCAACTTTCTCAAAAAGAAATGGAAGCCAGACTCATTAGAGGGTTGTGACAGGACAAGAAGCAATTGGCACAAACTAAGTTTATACCAAAAATGAGTAGGGCAGAGGTATGGGAGAAGTTGTCCTGCCCACTCTCTCTGCATTCATGGGTGCACCTGTTGAAGAGCTGGGAAGAAATAAATGTCATTCCCATAAAAAAGTCATGCCCATCTGAGGAAAAGCAGAGGAATGGCAGGTGGTAAATCAAAATTACCCACCAAGACAGTCCAGAAATCAAATGTGCAGTTAATTTTTAAGTTATCTTGATTTCACTTGTCTGGAGTTCCCTGCAAAGCATTCTGCAGGATTAAAATGTCACTAAAGGTCCAAAGTAACCTTTTTGCACATGTTGGAGAAAAAAGACCTTCTGTAAAGAGTATACCTATAGAAAAATGCACCCTCTCAGTATGCTTAAATACAATCAGCTTTCTTTTTACTCTTTCAAAAACTGTGACTATTGTTGTATCCCTGTGTGTAAAGAGAGACGTTGTCATGTCTAAACTGATGTAAACAATGTAGGAAGAGAGAAACTATTGTGAATAACTCTGAGTCAGAAATAACTTCTTGCTCACTAAACAAAAAGGAACCCTGAGGAAGTTGTCTGGTTTGCTGGCTATTGGTACAAATGCAAATGGCTGTGTAATTCGTAGGTAACTGCAAGGATGCTGTTCCCTGCCTTCTCCCAGATGACAGTTTTGAATCTAACCTAATGTAATGAGTAAATTTTAGCTACCTTTTCAAGTAGATAACTAGCATTTTTAATAAATATGTTAAGCAAATGAGGGTAGATCGTCCATTCCTCAACATCAACATAATGTAAACAGATGTGTTGGTATCTATTAAAAAAAGAAAACCTTGTATGCGTTCAAATAACTAATAACTGCAGGATGTATCTGGGTTCCTTTTTAAAGCATTTTCTGGTGTTTTTGCCTGGCTCTTTGGTGGAACGGTTCTACTTCGTACCTAGTGTTTGTGCTGGTGAGCAATTCCCAAGTGAGGTGTTGCTGTGCTGGGACCAGGCTGTCCAGAAAAGTAGCTAAACTGAGCTGCAGCACCGTGGGCTTTTAATAGTTACGTGTATGTAGATTAAGGACTCTATGAAATAAGACAAATATGTATCATTTATGCCCTCCAAATCCAAAGCAGTAATTTTGAAAAGCAGTTATCAGTAGTTTCTAAATATTTTTGAGACTTCTGGTTGCAGGCCTGTTCACCAAATGCCTGCCAGTCTTTTGAAAAAGTGGTGGCTGTTCTCTGTGCTTTGGATACCTTTCTTAGAAATGTGGACAACAGTATTGTCCTACCTTCCCACTTCTTCAAAAAACGAACAAACAAAATACATACCAACAAGCAGGCTAGATAAACTTGCACAGATACAGTGTGGGTAGACAGAAGAGGAAAAACCCAGGTGAAATTTTGTGACAATGTTGTCTTGTTATAACTTGCTGCAGCATCTGTGCGTGTCCATTAGTAGATTGGTGCTCTGGGTGCTAAACCCAACACTCATATTTATATTTGTTCTGAACCTGAGCAAATAAACAAAGCCTATACAGGAATGGCTGCCTTCAAAGCTCACAGGCGGTTTGAATCAGTAATTATGGAACTTAGTTACTGTTCAGTCAGTGTCTGTGAAATGGGTATAATGCTAAATGAAAAACACGGTAGCAATTCATAATTCATTTTCCCATTTAATATACCTTTGCATTTCAGTGTATTGCAACTGCTTCCTTCTTCAGTTTGTGCTGGAGTTTTGAAAAGAAGTGTCATGTCTTGCTGAGGAGGTTAAATCCACTTTGCTTTAAGATTTGTTGTTTGTGTTACAAATGCATGATTTGTATCTACTGTTGAGAATTAATGGAACCTATTGTTGTGTTTTGACTGCAGAGTGGAAAGCTATTGAAAAGCAGTTAGAATACAGTAAAAGAAGGAAAAAAATAATCCTTTGTGATACTGGTCGTGTTGTTCAGTTCTTTGTCTTTGTGAACTGTAACATCGAAACAACTAATGGTATGATTGAAATGATTTATTTCTACCTTACTTCCAGGGATCAGATGATTGCCTTGTAAAAATCTGGGCAACAGATGATGGGAGGTTGCTGGCTACCCTGAGAGGGCATGCAGCTGAAATATCTGATATGGCAGTGAACTACGAAAACACCATGATAGCTGCTGGGAGCTGTGATAAAATGATCAGAGTTTGGTGCCTTCGAACTTGTGCACCCCTAGCAGTTCTGCAGGGCCACAGTGCATCTATAACGTCATTGCAGGTAGGTTTTTGCTTTGCAAAGTCACCTAAGCAATAACACGCACTGTTTGTCTGAAAAAGAAACCACTTGAGAATGTTCAGTACAATGAAAATGCGTATTTGGCAACTACGCTGTGAAGGGAGAAGGAATTTTCATGGTACGCACTGCAAAATGGCAGGTTTATTGTCACAATATCTGACCCTTGAAAAATGCCAGGCATAATGCTTGTTCGAAATAAAAATTGCATGATGCATGGGGACAGTTCTGTTGTGAAATACGATTTCTTTGCAGACCATGATTCTGACTTACAGGTACATTGACTAAAGTCAGTGTTGAATATGGTTGCTTTGTTTCTGTTTAGAGTTGCATGCTATTGTATGGTTTGGATTGTGGGGAGGCAGAACCCAAAGTGCTTTGGCAGGTACCCAGAAAGATTGTTCTGAATATATAAAGTTATTCTGAGAAACATTGTTATTGTGGTATTTATTGCAGTTTATTGTGTTTTTTTTTCTTCAGTATGGTTTGATACTTTTTTTTTTTTTTTATGTTTTGTTTAAATGAGAAGCCAATGACTTGAGGAACTTCTTAGCATGTCCGGGACAGATTAACAGACCTTTTCTTTTTTCTTCCCCTGTTTCCCCTCCCAGTTCTCTCCACTATGCAGTGGCTCAAAGCGATACTTATCTTCAACCGGGGCAGATGGAACAATATGCTTTTGGCTGTGGGATGCTGGCACCCTTAAAATAAAGTTAGTTGCTATTTTATTTCTTGTTATTACTTTGTAATCAAGAAAGACCTACTAACCTTGGAGAAAAACCTTGTCACTGGTTGGTTTGCTGTCTGCAATTGTTGGATATGATCTATTTCTGTGGGTAGCTGTAACTTGCTTATCTTTTAAGAACTAAGTTAATAACATAAGCAACCACTGAGGTTTTTTGTTCAGGGAAACAAATCAATATATACCCTTTCTTTTCTGTAACTATTAACCAGGTAAAAAAAAAAAATCAGTGACGTTTTTGTAACGTGATGTCAAAGTTGGCTTTTTTTGTTCTATTCTCATCTCTTAATCCCACATGAAATGAAAATGGTGTTGAAAAATTGCACTACAGGATGATTGCAATTGATACTTGAAAATCCAAATTTTGGTGGGAAAAGGTAATATTCTAGCAAGAAATTAGGATGGGATTATTTTTGGTTTGTTCTTTTCTCATCTCTAAATCCTTTCTTAGTTGCTCTTTACTGTTGCATGGTATGAAGGGGTACTCGTGGGCAGTTGTGTATCAGTGGATGAAGTTGAGTCTGAAGTTTCTGTTTTCAAAGTATAAGATATGAAAAATGTTGCCAGGACCCTCAAATGGAGTTAGTTTTTTATTAAAGATAACTTCTTCAATGGCTTTCAAGTGCTTTTTGCTCCTTCTTAATTGTGAAGCATCTGGAACCTAAAATTGGAAATAGATGTTTTAATAATCACTGATAATTCAGTTTTGAGGAAGAGATCTCTTCCCTTTTCTTAATGAGAGAATAGTGGAATTAATGAGACTTAAATGGGTTATACTACATGACCTGGGAGATGAATAGTTGGATGACTCATGGAGTTGGGTGGAATTTGTCTTGAGGTAAAACTTGGGAAGTGAGAAAGCTGGTATCAGTTGTTGTAGAGGATTCTCAGCCATTCCTATCCACGGTGATATGTAAATGTAGAATGCAGAATTTAAGTGAGATGCACTAGCAAATATTAAAAGAAGAAAGTGTTTTTTTTTCAGTAATGCTTTCACATGTAAATAGTCGCAGTGCAGTGGCATAGAGAAAACAGATGAGTTCAGGTGTCTCTTGCAGAATGGAAAGGAAGGAGCCTGGTACTCCGAGCCGTGCCAGTGACTCATGTTGCATAATGGCAGAGTGCAGAGTAAGCTTTGAGACTGGAGTTTGTACCACCCTCAACTTCTGTTCTGGAGGTATTTTACGTGTTGAGTTTAAGACAGAGGGACCCTACATCTGTCTCTTCAGTCTGGAAGAAGCGAGCGTGAAGATGAGACCTCGTATAGTTACGAGTGTCTTGAGGAGGTTGTACAACGACCAATTGCTCGTCGGCTCTTACTGTGCTAGAGGGTATCAAGTGAGAGTAGCCAGTTCCAAATCAGGAGGAGGTGGTTCTTACCAAAACATGCAGTTAAGCTTGTGAAACTCCTTGCCACAGAATATTATGCACTGAAAACTTGTATGAAGATACTGAAAGGTATCACTGTATACTTTTTCTGCTCTTATGCATTCAGTTTTGGCTACACTTGGAAGCAGGATACTGCTGTTAGATCTTTGTTCTAATCTAGTAGAGCTGTTACTTATTTGAAGTAATCAATGCTTTCTCATCAAAGCCAAAACATATGGTAAGTCTAAATAAGAAACAGGCATGTCTTTTGGGACGGAAACGTAATTGTATGTCACTTAGGATATTGAATTAGTTGGACACTCAGAAGAGTCTTATTGTAGCTCTTCTTAAGCTTGTTAGTTACAGGAAGTTTTACTTAATTTGCTAAACTGTAACCTTTTCCAACTGTGATTCCCCACTCTTGCTCCAGTAAATCCTAGTAAGTGATACTGTGAAACAAAGAATCCGGCATAATTTTTCACAAGGATGCCACGTTGTATGGGCACAGGGTCTCAGTAATGGCTGTGGATTGGTGTGGCTTTAAATGAGGTGATCACTCTTCCTCACACCTCTAGATCTGAATCTGCTTCCAGAACTGTGGAAATGGGACAGATTCCCTCCACATCCACTCAGTGATGTGCTGGGGGAAAATGAGTGGTAGCAATATAAGAGCATCAAAGGAAAGAGATTTCTGTCAATCTTATTCATAAGACTCTTTGTACGTTTTTGTTGTTTTCTTTTTTTAATAGTGTCCTATCCCAGTTCTGTTTTCCTTTTTTTTTTTTATCTGCAAATGTTTATTTGTTTCACTCTTAGATTGCAGAAAACCTTGTGTTCATATTTGCCAGCAGATCTGTTGCAGTATTAATAGTATCTCTGAAATTAGAGGCTTCCCATGCTGGTCTCCCAGTTTTTGGATAACCTCATTAATTGAGGCCTGTTAAGTATTTGTTTTACACATATGGCCCAGACGGGAGACGCTTGGCTCTGTTTTGATAAACTGCAGAAGGAGACATTACAGTAGATTTTGTGCCATAGGGTGAAACACAGGCATGGCGTGGCTGACCGCAAAATTCTCAGTGTTGTTCAGAAGAGAGGGATTGACTCTGTTACTGTATGCTTCTCTGACTATGATAGTGAAGAAGATTCAAATGCTAGAGCCTCCTGTGTGCTCCTGTGCTTTCAGTGAAGAGCTTTCTGACCAGGCAGTTACCATGTATGCCCAAAAGCTGCAACAATCCAGTCAGGTTAATTTGGTTTCTAAGTAGAGGAACAGTAGGGCTGTTGTTCCTGTAGATAAAGAAGACAAGGAAAGTGGTCCAAAGCAGGTGGAAAAATAATTAAGAAATAAGGTAATCAAGACCTTCCCTCACATTAAGGCGCTGTTACTATTCTGGATCAGGGCAGAAAATACAAGAGCTGCATGCTGTTTCAGTTGACAGTGGGGAGAAGAGAGAAAATCAACCTTGGGTCATCAGGAACTGATGGATAATTTGCCTCAGGTTTGAGGGAGAATTTTTACAACTGGTCACTGTGCAAAAGTTAAATCAGTTGCACTAAAAATATTTGCATATGAACTTTTGCTGAGAAAGATGCTGAGTTTTCTTGTTATTCTTTTGCCACCTATTTGAATCACAAGTTTCCAGTGTTAATCTGTTGTTGGCAGACCACGCAAACAAGGCAGCAGAACTGTCTTGCAGATTTGAACAACTTATACTGCTTTTTAGCAGCTCTTAATTTTCTTCCCATAATCTTAAAAACAGGAAAAAAAAATGGAACAAAACATGTGCTGATGATTTTGACATTCATATTTTGGACAAGAAGACGTTGGTTCCTCAGTCGTCTGTGGGGTGGTAGCATACTCCACATCTGCTTTCTTATGCAGAAGGCACTTCACGTTAAAGGGGCTGCTCGTGCATTAGGATTCAGATGTGCCAGACCATGTTTGTTGGCTTTTAAGCCAAGACTTGAGTTGGAGGGCTTGCCTCGCACATCTGTTTTTCCTGGAGAAGTCTTACTTAAGCCCCTGCATGTCCAGAGTGAGGTTAGTCTGTAGGGTTTGGGTTATGCAGCCATTCCCGCATTAGGACAGCATTTTGAAGGTGAACTTGAGAGATGTTTCCATGGGTGAGTGTTTCCCTTAGTTGAGGCACATAGAGCAAATTGCTTTTTTGTCTGTGGCTCTTAGTGCAGGCTCTGGTCTGACCATAGCCTCTCATCTTGGGAGGAAAACAGTTTACCAGGGCTTTCCTGGACCTCTCTGTGAAATGTTTGTGAAGGTGTCTTAATATGTTCCAGCCACTTACACGACTGGATTGAGAATGCTTGTTAAAGCAAAATGATTGACTTGGTTTCTGTGTGTTTCAAGAAATTATCCTTCAGCCACCTTCCTTACTTCCCCACGTTACTGATTGTCCAGCTTATCTCGTAAAGATCACGGTCTGTTGTAGTGTAAAAGAATGCCATAATCTTGTCTCCTAATGCCTTAAATAACACACATTAGAGAGACGTAAGTTGGAGAATTTAACATGATTATAAAACTAGAACATAAGTGCGTACTTGCTCTGTTTTGCAGCTGTCCTAACTCCAAAGGCAGAGTTCACAAACCACAGTGGAAGAAAACAGCAGCCTATTTATCTATTTACACTTGCTCCGTATTATGTAAGCTGCATATCGAATCATCTGATAGTTCTTTTTAAGTTAGTATCTCAGTTAAGAAGGGTTTGAACTGTTTTGTGTAATAGATCTGTGTTGTTTAGTGTATCTTGTAACATCCCCTGCTGAAAGTCTTTGCAAGGAGTTATCTTAAAAGTCCTGAAGGAAGATTCACAGAATCAACCTATATTGAACGGACAATTTGGAGAAAGATTTCTTAACTGCTATTCCCAGTGTGTTTATTATGTTGTTTTGTATATAGGCACCAGTAAGGTGTAATGCTTACTCCTTTCTTTGAGATAGCAATAGCTGTTAGGTGGAGAAAGGTCTCTTACTCATCTGCCTTCAGCTGAAAAAAAAATAAGCCATTTTGCTTCTAAAAGAGAAAATTTTGGATGTCATGAATATGCATTCTTTTATGTTAAAACAGATCTTTAGTGATGACACTTGTGGGTGTAATGCTGCTGTTCTCTAGTAAGTTTATTCTTTAAGGACTAAGGATTGCAGATGGTATACTATGCAAGACCACCTACTGAGCTGGGGTTGCTGCAGTACATGAGCAGAACTGATGTAACGATTGAAGGACCAGATCTTTGTTTTGTTTTTACGCACACACACTCTTAAAGTGCCAAATCATGAAGCTTTAGTTCTGCTTCCACATCAGGTACTGAAACGCCTAAATGGAAGCACAGTGCATAAAGAAAATTTTCTTTAAAACTTCTAAGCTATAGTCCTAATTTTCTGTGGGGGCTATTGGAAACCCACAAACATTACATGCTTTCTGAAGAAACGGGTGTATTCTAATGCTGTGAAATACTTCAAATTTATTTAAATTTCTTTTGTATCCTTTTCTACAAAGAGAGCACCAACCTCAGTTTCTCTCTTGTAGTAAAAGCAGCTATGTTTTGCAGGAGAAAACAAGAGCTCTGATACACTCAGTGGTTTAAAACAACCTCCTGGGTATCTGGCTCTGCTGTCTTCTCTTCTGCTTTACAGGTTACTTAAAGGAAAGTGTTTTGTATAGCAATATTTGAGGGGAGAGGGACAAGGGATTTAAATTGCAATACAGCTCTCCTTTATAGATAGATTGTTTGGTCTGTCTGTATGTCTTAGTTTCCTAAGGATCAGATCATGAAGCATAGTCGCAGTAAATTGTTTGTAGATGGGCAGCCATCTGTTCCGTCATATTTAATTTTGTCCTTCTGTGCTTTATTTCTAACATACTGACTTGTTTTTTGAAACTGTATTAGGAAATTATTTAACTATCTCTTTATTTTTAGTCCAAGGCCAACAAAATTTACGGAACGCCCTCGGCCTGGAGTCCAAATGATCTGTTCTTCTTTTAGTGCTGGTAAAAGACTTTTATATATATGTGTATATATCTTTGTGTCAATGTAAGAAGTCATTTAGAGAGTAAAATGAATTATAATGCAGTTACTGTAGCATATTTCTTGTTAAAAAGATGGAATTGAATTAAAATGGTTATTGAAAAAACCCACCAGATATTAATGATTAATATTCGGAATCTGTGCATTAACTCTTGGTGATATGGAAATTCTTGCAAACAGTTGAACGTAAAGTGTTGAAAGTAAGTCTCTTGTGTCTGCAGTTCCTTTAAAATGTGACATTTTCCCTCAGAGTGATTGTGAAAGTTAGCTTTATCTGAGATAGGATTATAGAGGTTTTATTAAGAAGGTGCTAATTAACAGGCTCTCACACTCTGAATTTCATTCATACTTAGAGTTGACAGTTGGTAAAGAACAGAACATAAACAATTAGGTACAATACCAAAATGACAGAAAAGTATTTTCAGAAAGTACTAGGGCTCTGTTTCCATTCAGTTTTCTTTAAGATTGAGCCACTAAGAGCTTAGTCACAAACAAATTACTTCAGTTAGCTTAATTTTTCAGGTACATCTCTGGATGCACATTTGTCTGACAACAGATGTGAGCTAATTCAACTCCAGTTACACTTTGAGTTTCTCAACCTTGTTGTTTTTACTTAAAGGTCAGTTACAGACACAAACGAAATGAGATACAGCAGTAAATTTAAGGGAATAACTTTAAATATTTAATGTTACAGATATTTGAAAGTACTGTAATAACATTAGATTGCCAGTTTTTCTTACGACTTATCTGTGTTTACTTTTCTCAGGTGGAATGTTTTTGGCCACTGGGAGTACAGATCACATCATTAGGGTTTATTTCTTTGGATCAGGTCAGCCAGAGAAGATATCAGAGTTGGAGTTTCATACTGTAAATACTTTATTAAATTACATATGTATTTGATTAAAAGAACAATTTGGATAATTTAGAATCGCTTTTGATTTTTTTATTTTTATTTTTTTATATAGGACAAAGTTGACAGTATTCAGTTCTCTAATAGTAGTAGCAGGTAAGCAAACAATTTATTTATTCATACCTATTTTTTTTTTTGACCTTGTGGAGATTTGTAAATATCAGTTTCTAAAAAATTGTTTTCTGTTCTGAGGCTCATGCAATAAAATTTCTATAATCATTGGATTCTCACTAGTTTGTTTTAAATAATACTCCCTCTTCAGTTTTACTGTTGTCTTCATTGCAATGAATGATTAAAGTATTTTGAGTTTGCCAAAACTAAGGAGTATAGAAATACTTTAATTTTTTTTATTAAATGTGTATATATATTCATAAATAAAATAACTATATGTTTAGATATATTTAAATGTTTAAACTTCTTTTCAGTTAAGTGACTGCTAAATAAAGAGAAAACTGTCAAAATGTAACGGTGTTTTGTTTAGCTTTTTTAATACTTTACTGAAGTTCTAGATGTCGGATGTGAAGGATGCTAAAGAAAATAGTTCTATTTATTATGAAATTTCTGACATTTCATTTAAATGATGCTCTAACATACACTTTTATTGCAATACAGTTAGTTGCAAACCAGGCTTCATTGCGTTCCATCCACCTCTTTCTCCTCCTTCTGACCCCACACTCCAAAAAAAGAGAAAGAAAAAGGTCAGGGAGAAACTCAAGCTTGTTTGCAACTATTCAGAGACCGTCGTTACACAGCTAATGAGGAATAGATTTTGTTTGTTTCAAATCAAGTCTCTACTTCAGATTGCAGCTGTCCTCTCACTTCAGCATTTTTGCATTTTAAATCCCATTAGTAGCTTTACGTGGAGTGATAGGGACAGGCTGTTACAATGCTTGTTGGGCTGCTGCGTCCCCATGGCAGAGCACTGTGATAACTAAGCAAGATATACCATGGATCAAAATACCATTAGTTTGGAAGGGGCTCATATTAGAGAAGCAGATTTCACTTTTTGCAGACCCTTACATCTTTACTGGTACATGAAGTGTTTTTTCATCTCAAGCCAGTAGTACAGCATTCTGACATTGTTTGCACTCCTTATACTTCAGCTTACTTTTTAGAATTCTGAATTCTCTAGTTTCTATCCCTTTTTACAAGGGTCTTTTCTGCACAGACCTGCGTTAATCTCAGTGTAACTCTTTTTCCCGTTTGTTAGATTTGTGAGTGGAAGCCGTGATGGAACAGCGCGAATCTGGCAATTTAAACGAAGGGAGTGGAAAAGCATTTTGTTGGATATGGCTACTCGCCCAACAGGGTAAGTAATATAGAATGTTCTGCTATCAGATAGATACTTGAAGTCCATTGATATTGTTTGCTGACTTACTTTTTAAAAAAAAAAAAAAAAAAGAAAAAACAAACTTAAATGATTCTGGATTAAATCTACAATATGCTTGTCTAGCTCTTGAAGTCCAATGAAAGCAAATATTTGACTATATATTCAGCTGTGGAAACTAGCTTGTCCAGATAGTAGCTCCACTAGTTCTTTGGTTTGATTAAAGGAGTAAAAGATATACAAACCACATTAAAGGTCAAATTTATGCTTTTTACGTGGGTATTTGTTTCTGGATCAAGAAAATCAGATCAGATCTCTTGCTGAGATTTCTTGCGTTCTGGTAGTATCTAAAAGTTATTGTGGAATCTGTGTACCCAGAGAAGGAGTTTTGGGCTCTTTCATACCACATGCCAGAGCAAATAAGTCACTTGCTATGTAATGGGTTCTCAATAATCTGAGAATTTGCAAGGCTTTGTGTAGGTATAGAAAGCTTATGTACACAAGACCAAATAATGAAAAAGGCTTGAAGATGGAGAAAAACTTTGTAGGGATTGTGGTTTAGACCTTTTTATTTTGGCTTGGAGGAAATGTTTTCCAACAGATGGCCATTAGAAAGATTTATAATGGTTTAAATGGGTAAACCTTTTCCCTTCACTGATCATGTTGAGTAGTTTAAAGAAGGATATTTAATACAACAACAAAAAAAAAAGACATAAGGAGTAAGCCTGCGAAAAGATATCTGAAAGATCAAGAGAGGCATGGAAGAGATGACTAAATAAGCTATATAGTTTAGTTAGAAGTTTGGATCAGAAAGTATCTTGTCCTAAGCAAGTGCAATAAAACATGAATATAAAGCTGTTGGATGACAGTCTATAGTGCATTGGCACCCTGAAAACAAAGACTGAGCTACTTTTTCTTGAAAATATGGCCTGTAAAAAATCATTGTTTTAACTGATCCTGGAGATAAAGCAATGGCTTCTTTTTAAATTGCGGTCACAAATGATGAACTTCTTTGAGAAACTGAACTGCTTGTTTCATTTAGGCACCTGTAGCTGAGTTCTGTTTTGTCCCTTTTGACTACTGTGTAAAGGACAGTTCCAAATTTGATCTTTTCTTCATAAGTACTATTTATCAAAGAAAATGAAATTGGTACACTTAGAGAAGAGAAAGAATTCAGCCTCCTGGGTACTGCAGTGGTCTAGAAAGTAATCTGTCTACAACTACATCTTGTACTTTTGAGCTGTACAGTATATATAGATATATAATGTATTATAGTGAATACATATGGAAGATCCTATATTTTCGTCCACTCCGTTGGTGACACTACGTTATTGTTAGACTTGGTTGATGTTTTCACAGAAGAAAGAAGAGAAGAGAATTCAAGGACAATACATTTAAAAACCACATGGCCAAAAAAAAGTAATTTTGGAGTATTCCAATAGATTATATTACAGGTAGCTAGTGTTTCATTTTTATAGGGATAAAAATAAAATACAGGCAAGATTAAGTATAATTATTACTGATAGTAAAATGGTATAAGGGTAATGATATAGTACTGAATATGGCCTGAGAATTTTAATTAACGTAAAAGTATGAGAATGCTTCTTTCTGTACTTATAACTGCTTAATACAGGTATTCTACCGGCCAAATTACTGTTCACTGGTTGACGAGGCTGGATTTCGTTCTTCACCTAACACAACAGATACTATGGATTTTAATCTTAATTGGGTTAGATTATGTATCAGAGAGCATTATCTTGGAAAAAACAGATCAACATAGTCTTTGAAATATTGAGAGGACTCTATAGTCATTGTTTAAGAATCTGTAATGCTTTTCTGATTGTATATGTTAAAAAATTGGAAAATGTCTTTCATTCCTCCAGGTTCTTGAAGAAATAATGCTGTTTTTCGTAATAATAAAGTAAAATACAGAAGTATTATCAGTTGTTACAGACATAAAAATGTTTTTAGCAAGCTAGAATTGCTTTGAAGCTCTTTTTGCTCTTTTGTTTTAGACAAAATCCACAAGGAGTTGAAGACAAAATCACAAAACTGAAAGTGACCATGGTGGCATGGGACCGCCATGATAACTCTGTTATAACTGCAGTCAATAACATGACACTGAAAGTCTGGAATTCTTTCACTGGCCAACTCATTCATATTCTCATGGTAAGGTGCTCCAGATTTATCAATCTGGAATGCAGAATTTATATATATGTCATCAAAATTCTTCCTTAAGCATTTTTTCTACCTGAAAGCAGCCTTAATTAATGTATTTAGATAATTGAAATGTAATTGAAGTATCTCTCAGCTGCTTCCTAGAAAATAGAGCTTTGAAGTGCAAATCACCATTATTGTTTGAGATGTCTGAAACTAATTTTGGACTTTTTTTCTTTCCTAAAATGCTATCTTGGAAGGAGAGAAGGAAACAGTTGTTACTTTTGACTTGTTTAGCGTGACAAATGTTTGAAATACAGTTAATGGATAAAGTTGCCCTGTTTAAACACAGGCGCTTGTTACTGCAACCTCATCATTTTATGGGTACTGAAAAGCAGTCTTTTAGAGAGAATGAATCAAACATTAGTTTTTACTAATGTCTGATACTTTTTTTTTTTAGTTGTAAAAATAGTTAGCTGTAGGTAACTAGGAGTGGAAATATTTCAAGTAAAGCTTAAAATTAGTGTTAATTCTGGAGATGTAGTTCTCTTACTTTTAGTTATACTTAATTCTTTCATGGCTCTAAATTAAATTTCTAACTGCTACCATGCCTAAACAAATAGAAATCTGCCAAGCATTAAGATCAAAAACATCAAATGAAATGATGAAAGCTGTGGGACAAACTTGTTATGAAGTTGTCATACTTGACGTACTTATTATGAAGCTGAAATTGCAACTGGATAGAGAAGAGTATAATACAGATTGAAAAAAAAATATAGTCTAAGCAGTTGTTATGTGCTGGACACTTTCACACGTGAACATTGCAGTTGTCAGTGTTATCATTTTGAATTCCTGCGTAAGTATTTGAGATAATTCTCTTGTTCTTCTTGCTGTATCCTTAATTTCAGGGCCATGAAGATGAAGTGTTTGTACTTGAACCTCATCCGTTTGATCCAAGAGTTCTCTTCTCTGCTGGACATGATGGAAATGTCATAGTTTGGGATTTGGCAAGAGGGGTCAAAATCCGGTCTTACTTCAACATGGTAATTATTGTGCTTTATGCAGATATGCCAAGGCAACCTTTCTAAACTTTTTGCTTTTAGTACTTTCTAGTACTTTTTAGTACTGTAGGCCTTCTTGAAGCATGCATTTGTAATATAGGGCAAGGTCCTGCATCCAGTGAAGTCAAGAGAAATTCCTGTTCAGTTTAATGGGGCAAATATCAAATCTGTAAAATGTAAAAAGTTGCTTCTTTGGCTGTATTTCATAGTCATCTTTCTATACGCTTCATCCATATGAAGTTGGAGTGCTAGGTTACATTGTCAGAGATCATGCATAAGAGACAGGGTGACAGAGACCCTCCTTTAGTGCTCTGTTTCCTGCCTGGGAAACCGAGATGAAAACCGGTTTATTTTTTGCATTACTAATTCTTAATCTGGCTAAAGCTCTTCAGGAGTCACCTGATCTCATACAATGTTGTTGTATGCTGCCTTGGCCCTGACTGAATACTGTCAGCCTTTCTGTGTAGAGTTCCTCCACATGCAGGTTTCAAATTTGGTCTGTTCTGCACTAAACTAGTTCTTCTGGAAGATGGATGAGACAGGTATTTCCTTCTGTTTCTTGATATTAAGTAGGTCTTTGTACATATCTTTTAATTCAAAAAGGTAATTATGTGTTTGCAATTCAGACTTTGCCTACTGGAGAAAAAATTTCAAAAGTCTTTGTAGAATATGGAGAATCATTGAGAATGCTGAGAGCAGGCAAATGAGCTTCATGCAGCTCTCAGCTGTAGTGGAATAGTGGTCTTGGAAACCAGCATAAAGAAGATCATCTGAAGAAGACACCTGCCATAGATACACTGACCAAACAAATAAACATAAAAACAGACGCTTAGCACAAGCCAGGAGGGTCACTCTGAACCCAGAGAATTTTTTGAGATGTTCACTATACAGGACAGTTCATAAGGAAGAAATTTTGTTAAGCTTTATGGGAAGGAGAGCAGCCTAGACTCCTACAGCAATGACCTAGGTTCAGTGTTGTTCCTTCTGCATTGTTTTCTGTAACTGAACTTATGAAGGATCCCAGTCAATCAGCTTGGAGTTACGAGTACAGATCTTTGTTCCTCAGTGCTATTCCCTGCTACCAGTTGAGGTATATGTCCCCACTGCACAGTTACGTTGCCTTTCCACTATTGCTTGTGGTGGATGTGTGATAGTTTTCATGGAGATTAAAGTCAGAGGAGGCTGAGTCCATCTGCTGTTTGTAAGACAAGTCCATTCAAGAGATGTCAGAATCTAAATTACAGGTGCCTGAGACTTTAGGCAACACCCTGAAAAATAGAAGTACTTGTTTCAAGGGTGCTAAGAGGCACAAACTTGAACTGTGTAAGTTCTCAAAAAAGAGTAAAAATTACATTTGAAGATCTTGGGAATTGTAGAGAAATGTGTAGATAATCAGAAGCTCCCAGCAGCTAATAGTGTGTGCTTCAGGCTAGAAACGAATGTGAGAAGTCTGCCTGCTGAGTGAGGTGAGGGGAGTTGTAAATCTGGCAATCAGTTTGACTCAAACGAATGAATAAGATCTATGAGCCAGATGTCCAGGAGAGGCATCTCTCTACAGTGTCTGCATATTTCACCAGTCTTCTGTGGCTGATGTCTCAAAAGCCGTGGGAGGAAGCTGGAGGGTTTTTAGGTGATTGTGGGGAAGATGCTTCTGGAGCATGAGGCTGGATTGCATAGTTACCTCTGCAGAGCTGCAGATGTTGAGAGTTCTGGTTTATTAAGGGAGTGCGTGAATAAGCAGAGCTGCCAGTCTTTTCCCAGTGTCCTAACTGGCATATCAACTGGAAGCATCATTAGGTTAGCCACTATTAAATTATTTTGGTAACTGCGGTAACCTTCATTAACTTGTTCAGTTAGTCATCTCATACTCCCAAAAAATAGGGTATTCAGGGGGATGGGAAAGTTTTTACAGACTGAGTTTTCTTGGATCAGATGGGGAACATCATCTGGAAGAACCAAACCTGGGAGTTGAATGACAGGAGAGATCTGATTTAGCATTCAAGAACCTCTCATCGTTGCCTGACAAAACAGGGTCTGTAGTACAGAACGAGTACTGAATGATTTTGTTGTAACAAAAGTTCTGTGCAGACCTTGGAGGTGTTGATTGAATTAGAAAAAGAGGATTGTTAGCTAGTGATAATTAGTCCAGTCAGGTATTCCCATCCTAGATGGAGAGCTGGTGCATCCTAAAGTATTGTGGCAAATCCCTGAAGTAGAGTTGGGTATTTTTAAGTTCTCCACAGTTTGAATTCTTCATTGTCAGCATCAAAATCAAAATCTGAGTGATGCGAGTGCTGTCGCACTTAAAACTCAACTCATCAGTTGAGTTACAGATACTTAATTCCTTTTATCCAGTCAATGAACGTGAAATTGCAAAGCCTTAGTAGCCAAATACATTTTTTGGTCTGTATTGAATTTAGATGAGGGAATCGAAGTTTTTATGCCCTGATGTGTTACAGGTAGGTGCCACTAGGAGACTGAGTGGTAGTGACATTCTCTCTTGATTTTTTTGTTTTGTTTTTAACTTAAGATTTGCTGTTAAATAAGTTAGCACAGTCATGGTTGAACTTAAAACACCTTTGGTCTCTTTGCCAGATTTTGGTTTTTATAATTAATAGTAAACTCAGTCTCGTAAGTGACTGACACGTGGGTTTACTCAGTAAGTATGTATATAATTTAAATGTTCGACATTTTCACTTGTAGTTTTCATTGTGGTGATAGAATTTATATAGGTCTTTCTTTTATAACTTGGTGTCATAGTTCACGGGCATTCAGGTCTGGCTTAACGTAGTGACTTGAGTCAGCTAGACTGAAGAAAGATGTTCCCTACCCCCAAAGAGTGAAATTAGCCATAGGGATATCAAAATCAAGAGGTCTGTAAAGCTTTTTAGACAATTTTTGAGACGTAGCAAATAAGTTCTGGGAGGGCTGTAAATGGCACGTGCAAATACAGGTGTTTATTGTTATTTGTAGCCTGTATAATATACTTGCTGTTTTTGACTTACTACAGCTGCTAATGTAAGATGTGTTCTTCGTGTGTTTTTGTCACTCATTTTTCCAAGGAACTGCTGAGGTTGTGGCTTTGGTGTTGTAATACTAGGGCAGTTTCACTGGTTGTAGTTCCCACGTACAGGGAAGCATTGAGCAGACTTACTAAGAAACCCAGGATAATAAACCTTAAGTGGTTTCTACAGCTAACTTTTAGAGCTTACATGTTTCACAGAACCAGTGGTTTTGTTACAGAAGAAGACAGGCCTAGTAAATGTTTACGCTGTGGCTCGTTACCCAGGGCCTAGATTCACTGAAGGACTTGACTGTTTTAGCACCTCAGCTCTTGTGGAGTGAGGTTCTTAATCCCCACAGCTGAATGCAATATTCCTCCACGTCCTCACTTGCTTGAGCAGTATGGTAGATTTGGATGTCTTAGTGGACAATGTAGGAAAAATACACCAGGTGGTGAGCTGTCTAGCAAGAGCTATTTGGTGGTAGAGTAAGTATAGAGATACTTGAAATGCCACTTCGTATTCAAAGCCGCAGTGTGGCATCGGGATCCCTGGTGTGGTAAGGCACCTTCCCAAGAGCGGAGGAAATGCCTTGTTCTCCTGAAATGAGGGCACAGGAATGGTGGCAGTTGTACTTGGCTTTTTTTAGTTAAGCTGTTCAGCTGGGAAATAAAAGACTTAAATTCTGTTGTCTGCTCAGGTGGCAAGGTACAGTTCAACACCTGCCACTTACGCAGCGGGTGCCTCAGCGATATATTTCTACACTGGACTATTTCCCTGACTTACTCCTGAAGTTGTGCTGCAGTGGAGAGGTATGAATCTTGAATCTGCAGCGTGTCAGTTCAGGCATTTCTGCTAGGCTTGTGTTCCTGCATCTAGAAATCCTATTATAGGTAAATTGAAGCCTTTGGATTCAAGCTTTGGACAAGCTTGAATTTGCAGGATTAGTGCTCTGTTAGGCCATAAGTAAAAGCTGTTCAGCACTCAGTTGTCATAATACCTGTTTTCTTGCAGGTGTTCTCACTAAGTTACTTTTAAATTAGGCTTAATACTGTTGGTTTATTAGGAATGCCAGGATTGTCACTCAGATGGCGTATGCTGCAGCTTGGCCTCGCGCTTGTGATTTATGTAGGCCTTAAGCAGAAGCTCCTCAGTTCTGAGAATGTTTAAGGGGAAGAGAAGACTACACAGGGACTTGAGACTCTTCCAGGTCAGAAAGGAGGTGCCTAATTACACTAAGTAGATGCACAAGTTTTGGGGTTGGTGATTGATTTTTTTGTAGGTGTTGCAATTGGATATAAGTACTGGTGTTCTTTGAGTCTGACCCCAAATAGCTTTATGGTGTTACAGTACTGCCCTGGATTTTTGCTTGACTTCTGTGGCCTCCCTTACAGACTTGCCTTTAAGGAAAAGTGACAAGGCCAAGATCTGCTGGTTCAGGCTGCTTGCAGCAGGCATTCTATATGGAGCCTTGCAGAGTAGGTTTCTCCCACAGTAACGCTAATGTTCTTGTCCCATGAACAGGCCGCCCTGCAGAAGTATGTTTTAAAAAAAATCTTTCCTGAAAGTTTTCAGGATATGTATTGAAAGGCCTGTAATTGTTGTATTTTTATTTTTTATAATTTGGTTTACAGCATAGTTTAATGAACAGTTGTAGGAACATATGGTGACTGCTGTTACTTGCAAGTATGCTGTTGAAAGTATGGTGACTGTAGTGCAGTATCAGGAATGAGAGACTAGGGAAGGACAGGGATTTTTATAATCCTTGTTACTGTAGAGCATATGATTTTTTGTAGTGCATCTTTGAATGTAATTGCTTTGCTTGAATCTGATACCAGATTAAATCAGATATGGTAAGTAGGCATCGCAATTATTGTAAGCTTGTATATTAGTTGATAAAGTCTTGCTGACTAACCTTTATGGTGTTTTTTTTTTAAAAAAAAAAAAAAACAACACACATTGGATAAAGTAGAAATAAATCAAATAGGAATACAGATGCCTATAAACAAAAAATGGTTCAGCTGATACCCAAACAAAACTAGCCAGGCCAAAGATCTTACATGACTAGGTGTCACTTTTCTGTCTTGCTGGATTGGCTGCCATGGCAAGTTGATCTTTGAAAAGTAAGGCTTTGCTAAAGCCATTAGTAGGCTTCCTTACATCTCACATTATTTGTATGCATCAGGGGCCTCCCATATGCCTGAATGCCTGTTAAGGTCAGTCTTCTGCTTGGAATTCTTCAAGTTTTCCTCCTAATGCTTGTGAAGACTTCATATGGGCCAATTCTTGTTGTTACCTTAGCTTTAAGACAGTCTCTCTGAGCACTGCTGTGTATTACAGTGCTTTTCGCAACACGTTCTGGGTGGATAGTGTTTCTGGAAGCCTCTTTGAATTCAGTGCAAAGGTGGCCTTAGTCCTTTCATCATATTCTGAAGAATGCTTTGAAATACTGATACAGAAAGAATGTTTTTACAGTCTTGTATTAAATAGACAGATGCGAATACTTCAAAATCCTCCTACCTTTGTGGCTTTATCCAACTTGTTGAAAGGCTAAGCCACCTTAGCCTTTGACACTTAAAGGTCACACTATGTCCAGCTGTTACAAATTTGCTGGTGAGTCTTTTTTTCTAAATGCAAAAGCATATTTCATCAGAGCACACAGAGTTCCAGGAGCATTCAGAAATGCACTACAGCCTGAGCTCTGTAAACTAGTGATTTGAAGCAACCTTCTGATTCTTTTTGAGGAGGAAGAGGAAAAAATCCTCACTGAACTGGTTCTCCATCTCCTGCACCTTTAGTTGCTATTTCAAAAGAGGCTGTCTGTCACATTTGTGAATGAAAAACCTTAATCTCTCCAAGAAACATGATTGTTGTCTGTGTCACTGAGTAAATGTTGCTTTCCCTGGAAACCAGATTGGTACTTAAATAGCGGATGATTTGTTACAGCACCGTCTGTTACTGCTTGAATGGGTGTTAGTCACTCTTAGGCCCTCCGTCCTGCTTGATGGAAACCAGCAGAAATAACTTCAAAATCGCCTGGAGGCTGACCTGCCTCTTGCATCAGTGCTGGAGAAAGTATAGGGTATGCTTGCAGTTCTTTGCCGCTTTTGAAAAACTCTAGTCCTAAGCATAAAACATGCTTTTTCACTGAGACCTAGATTGACAACAATATATTCGATATAGCTATAGTTGCTGTAAGGGAGGATGAGGCTTCTTAGGTTTTCATCTGTTCTGGGGAAAAATAAGTTGTCATTTTCAGCTTGGGCATATTTTCATCTAAATTTCTGTACCAGAATCCTAGCTGCTTTCATTCCTTCTAGGTACTTTTCTGTAGGAAGTTCATGATGAATAATCCCAAACTTTTGTATAAAATGTTACTTATGTTTTATGTAAACAATGATTATATCCAGAGCTAGGAATTTTATCACTTGCATGTGTTCTTTTCAGTATGCTTATTAATTAGCAACAGATTATGAAACTTAGACTTTAAATATAAACACATTTTTTAAACAAAGTAAGGACTTAGACTTTCGTGTTTACTTTACAAAATGTTAAAAAGCTTATTCAAAGGTTTGGCTAGTGTGGTGAGTGTGGTTTCTTCCATCTGTATTAAAAGCAATGCATTAAAACAAGTACAGCGTTAAGCTGAATTGAAAAGTGTCAATTTGCTAACAAATTAAAGTTTTTTGCAGCTGCAGTTACAATGCCAATTTAGTAGTATGTGATTTTTGTCCTACTCATCCAAAATGTCAGCCCAGAAGTAATTTGCTTGAGATTTTAGGCCGAACTCTGGATTTAACTGCATAAACATAAAAGTTTTATTTTCCGCTACTGTTCTTATTTTTTAATTGACAGCTAAAAGAAAAATGGGGAGAAAACTTTCATCCTTGGGGTTCAGAGATTAAAGGATAGAACCTTACTACTAGAACTTTACGTAAATAGTTGAGAACCCTTTCAGGAAAATAAATTACTCTGACTTTGCATTATATTGTCACATCAAAGCTTCAATATAAACTTTCCCCTTAACAGGTACATTAATGGGTAACGGCAACTCTCAGGTTCCCGGTATGGAAAAACGTTACAAAATACTTAGATATACGCCATTGCTGAACATACATTGCATACAAGCATTAAGGTGCTTCTATCACTGGAGCTAAAGAACTTGTAGGTTGATCTTACACTTACGTACTCGGTTGGAGGTTTGGAAATTATTGCAGAAGTTGATTATGCCCATCCCTCCCCACACCCCACCAAAAAAAGGGGGGGGAGAGGGGGACTTGTAATGGTGTAAAAACACTAATGAAACTGTGAACTTTGTAGCTATTGAATTGTTTGGGTTTGACTTCTTTTGCAAAGCATTGAGTATCTTTATCTATCTTACCAAGCTGACCAGAAGCTTGGTCTGGCTTCTCTAGCCAGTTTTGATGGGACAGTATCTGTTCTCTGAAATAGAGAATAAAAAAAATAAAAAAAAAAGCAGATCTGTATTTGTGAGAAAGCTGGCCAAGTTTTTTTTAGCCTGACAAAGACCTGTTCCTTTGCATGACCAACTTACACATTTTTCACCACAAATTAAAGTGGAAAGATTCTGAAAAGGGAGAAAATGCAAACGCTTCTTTATACAGTCTTCAGCCAAATGTACATAATGCCTTTCTCAGCATTATTTTTTGGAAGGAAAGGACTGTATATTGTTACCTTGGAATTAATTATCAGTTAATTTAAAATTTATTTTTAATGTCTTTACATTGGCATCTGGTACATGAAGCTGGGATGTTACAGAACTAAAACTGTATATGCCTTTTTGAAAAGCTGTATTGGTTATGTCTGGGTGTTGCTGAAGTAATAGTTATGAAGAACAAAAGTTTTCCTTCAGTAGATCTGTGTGTGCCTACAGTTGAGAATACAAGAATAATCCAGCAACTGCTTTTCACGTTTAGAGGGTTAGAGAATGACTAAATTGCTAATAGCACTAGAGAAGTTAGGTAGAGGAAAGCATGTTGGAAAGGTCTTATCAAGGAGCAGTCCTGTCTTCACACCTTATTTGCTTATTACTTCACTGCAATAGCTTCCATTAGAGTATGTTCCAACTGTTTATGCAGTGAAGTATGTAATGCTGGCATATGATGAAAAGAGTAAAATTTGTTTTCACAAACTTATTTCTATGTTCATTAAGGTTTCCTGACCAGTCTTAAAGTTCAGACTCAACCTCTTAGTATCTATCATATAGTATAGTAACGAAAAAATGTGGCTCTCTTTAGACCTTAGTTTTCTTTCTCAGGTTGATTCTTCCTTAAGAAGCCTTGGGCTGAAGAAACTAAAAATTGTATTTGATATGCTTGTTTTGAAGGCGTTCTTGGAAATCACTTAATTTCATTCGATTGCCTTTGAAAACATTTGGGGGAGTAGAATCAGCAGGCAGATGTTAACCTGCCTTGTAAAGCCACCCTCTTTTGGTTAAATGATGATAATAATGGTGTAGCTTTGAAGTGCTGCTGCTATTTCAGATGGCATTGTAAGAAAACAAGTTACTCTTGTAGTAATGTAGGCATAGAATCAGTAAATGTAGTGATATGTATTATACACTGGTTGTATTTAAACAGTTAAGCTTGTCTTTGAAATTGGAAATACGTACTGTGATGCACCCAGTGAGACAGCTTGAAGCAGGTGGATACACTTGTAATAGCTTTGCTTTACATTCACTATATGAAGTTACGGTTGTGAATATATGCCTTTTCATAGCCAGGTATTAGTTAATTTGTGTATGCCAGTCAATGTAGATAAATGCTTTACATTTAAAATATAAAAGTTCAGACCAGGCAGACGTTAGGAAGTAAGGAAAAGATTGCTGAAGCTAACGTCTGAGGTTTTGTTTCCACATCTGCAGCTAGCTGGTATCTAATGAATGTGAAGTTGTCTGGTACTATTCCTGGTTCCATGCATTTATTTTCAAGTGGGTCCTTAATTACTTTTGGAAGATATTTGGTAGTTGTGTGGCATGGCTCTTTCTTCAAGCTTTTACATTCTCCACAGTCTTGCTATACATACCATATCTTTTGAAAATTTTCAATAGAAAGACTTTCTTAGCCTTGATCTCTGGTTGTATTGTAAATCTATTAGAAGCTGTTAGTGTAAGCACTGATTAAAAGAGTCGTATGAAAAACTTGTCCAAGTAAAGCACAAGTTCAAGCATCCCATAAGAATTTCCATTTTTTAATTTTATTTTATTTTCCAATGGAAACTGTTGAGAGTGTAATTTTGATGCTCCTTGAAGTTAAAGGAGGGTCTGCTGCACTACTTGATGCAGTGATATTTGTGATATTTTTTTCCCCTCTCTGCAGTCTCTGTACCCTTTCTTATACATCTTGTGTTTTTATATAAATCAGTGACAAAACTTGGGAACCACTGTGGAGGTGACAGTAGTAATGCATTCGATAATGGAGGTGTTGTCAAGCTTTTGTGAATTTGGCCAGACTCCCCAACCACCCCCAAGACGGTTTAAGTATTTTGTTACAATTTAACACTTATTTTGTTTAGAATTTACTGTGTCAGTATTTTAGCATCAACTGTTTCAGGCGAAAAGGGTTTCTTCCTGCAAATTGTCAATCAAGCAGAGGCTACCAACTTGTGATTCAGATTTTTCTGCATGCTCCTGCTTGTTGAGAGAGCTGGTTGTTGACTATTTTCTTTGTTTTTAGTTTTGTGTGGTTACTTGAGAGATTTAGAGAATTAAGGAATGGTTTGGGTTGGAAGGGACTTCAGATCATCTATTTCCAACCTTCTTTTACTAGGCAATTCCTATGCTGTGCCTCCTTATTTCTTTTTAACATAGTGTTTTTCCTACCCTGTCTTCTGAGGTCTGGTCATTATTTTGAAAACGTAGCGGACAGTTTCATCTTACAAAAGAAAGCATATTCTTTCACTGATCTCTGCAATGTGATTCATTATTTTGTAACCCTACTTTCACTTTCAATGCAACCTGATAAACTCTGGTGTTGTCATATCAGTTACAACATTGTTTCCTTTTCACTAATTGGTAAACTTGGATTGCCTACCTGGTAGCTGTTGAAAGCTAATTGATTTTTCAGCCTACTTGAACTTTAGCCTAAATGGCATACCAAAAAAATTGCAGAAGAACAATGTGGAAGATCAGATTCCATCCTGGGCGGCTCAGCAGTGGGCTCTGTACATTGGTTGTTTCCTGATATGAGGGGATTCTTTTGGATTATAGTCTGAAAGGCATACCACTTGCTCATAGGGACAGCCTGGTGTAATCTCCAGCAGTACTGGAAATTTAAAGACCAGTTATTTTGTGTGTTGTGGCCTTCATAAAGTCTGAAGAGAACCCCTGTTTTGCTGGGATTATATGGGACTGTATTTTTAGATCAGGTTTTGTAGTGACCACATCTGAAATACAGAACGACTTCAAATAAGATTTTAGATGCAACATTTTTGAATTGGTCAGTGATAGTCCTACTGAAATGTTTTTGAAATAGTATGTAAGAGCACATAAGGATCCTGAAGAGTAAAGCCATCATCATGGTCCCAGTAAAAGCCAGTACTGAGTTTGCAGAATGTTTATGAACAAACATTTCCTTAAGAAAAAAGAAATTGTAAGCATTTTGTAGAGCTTTATATAACTTCAGGCACCCATAGGGCAATCTCTCAGATCTTTTCATGGATATGTTCATCTTTGAAGACAAGCAGAATATTCCTGAATAGAATAGATAACTGATTGGGATGGAATGCTAGGAAGATGGAAACTTTTCACTCTCGGTTAAATTACTGTCCTGTCCTCTTCCTACTGTTTGATCTTTTGTTAGAGTTCTGGAAGCAGTATAGGAGCCCTTTTTTTTTATTTTTTTATTTTTTAAACTGGCTTAATAAAAGTTAAATGTTGTTTTCCACTCATCCAATGCTGCAGCAATCTCTTCTGACTTTGTAGGAAGTCTGTAGATATTTTTTTTGGCTTATCACGGGAGCACGCTGTGATCAGAGATTGCTCCTTAAAGTGAAAGAGAACCTAAATATGCAAGGGACTTCAAAAAAGCTGGAGACTGATTCAGTTTAAGCAGCTATCATGCACTTTCAGCAATTATGAAAGAGATTATTTGTTTTAATAATAATTAGTTGTCTTTTTTTTTTTCTATTTTTAGAAAGTTGCTCTAGCATACCAGCGTTCTGACTGGTAGAATCTAAATTTTGGGTTTCAAGTTTGAGTGTTGTTCGTAATTGATTTTCACGTGTTCACATACATGTAAGTCGACACGCTCTCTTCCTGCTAGAGGTCTCTTTGTACATGCATTCGGAGCGGTCCTCTTTCCTAAGTGTCTGTGTTAAGAGGCTGAGCTCTCAGGTTTTTCGTTCTCGTGCTGAGTGAAAACATTCTTCTGTAGCTGTTGCAGTTAGGATTTACTTCTCTTGAACGTGGGAAGCAAAGATTTTTTGTGTCGCTTTGGAAGAGCTCTTTCTTATCACTGTCTACTTATCTAGCTGCGTGTGTGCTTTTTCTTTCTTGTCTGGATATACTTCTGGTGTGCTTTAGGATTATAGTTTTCTTTTTGTTGTTGCATTGTGTGTGATGCATTGCAATGAATACACAGTGATCTTTCTCTCTGTGTTTCCAACTAATGGCCTCAATCTCTTCATGTGAAGGAAGAAAAAGTATCTACCTCAGGCTAGAAAAGACTTAGTTCACCAACTTTTTTAAGCACTGCTGATGGCTTGTGTTGGAAGGTGTGATAGAGGTGCATAGTACATAGATAGAGGTGCATAGACCCAGTTCCATTTTTGTTTCTGTCAGTAAGTCCATTAAGTTATTCCTAATAATCTTACTACATTGGTGGCCTACTGAATTTTGTCCTGTTGGCTTCTGATTGCTTCAGTTGATACCATTTGTGCTGTGTCTCACATCTGGTCTTAGTTGATGATTTGCCAATGCTCAAAAAGAGCAAAGAGCTCATCAGCAAACTCTTATTTTTTCCATTGTCACTAATAGAAACACCCGGCTTAAGGAACTTCAGTAATCACATTCTTTTATCTCTTTATATCTTCTCAAAACCAGTAACTGCTATTCTTTCCTTAGAAAGCCTGCCTACTGTGCAGTTCTCCTACTAGTCACGGTCTGTGCCACTTGAACAAAGTTTTCAGTGCCATGTCATGGCTGTGAAATCTAGCTAGGTTGAATGAATTGTATTTCTTGCTATAAAAAAATCAGTTAATTTACTGAAGGAAATCTGCTGAATTTGGCTGCTACACTCTACTCCATGATTCATTCTGCATTTTACTCCCTCCCACTGCTATCCCACGTGCTGTTTTTTTACTCTCCTTAAAAACTAGTTTTTAAGTTTTTCATACCACCTACTGATAACAACTCAAAAAGGCTTGTTATTGCTCCAGTCTCTCTCCCTCTGTAGATAATACTTTTCTGTTTTCAAACAGCAAATTATTTTCAAGGATCTAAAGTATTGTTTTGTATAGTAGTTTCACAACTCTGTTCTCCTTGGTTTAGGAACTTCAAATTCTTCAAAACTGAGAGGAAAAGAAGAGCTACCCTTTTTCTTTCTCTTAACCAACATTCCTCTCTTTGTGACTTTAGTCTTCATTGTGTAGCATCACGAGTTCTTTCCTGCTTGTGACTGAGGAGTCCGTGCTGCTAGCTTTGCTAACAGCAGTGTCTTAACACGCTCACTTTTGGGCAGTGATTACTTTGTAGGGACAGCTCTGAATTAACTTTTTTTGTTGTTGTTGTTCTGATGGGCAGCCTCTTCTCTTTACCACTGATTTCCTCTCATTCAGCAGGGGAAGGTTCCAAACAGAATAAGCAGTTCATCTTCTTCAGGATGTAGTCTTCAGAGAGTTCTTGCATCTTTGATTTAAAAGGGATAGGGTGGGGAAAGCTTCATTTTTGCTCAAGACCCTCATCTAGTTTGCCAAAGTTATAGCTTCATTGATTTATTTCAACCTTCCCTTTTGCAAGTTAACATTTAATTTCTGTTCCAAATGACCAACTCCTGTGTTATTATTGAAGACATTCCATTGTGAAGTATCACTTACTAATCCAAAATATTTTTGTTTTTTAAAAAAAATCTACTGGATATCGCACTCTGGCAGTGTTTGCCCTTTAATTTTAATAGCAATTATGTCCTGGAAGCTTATCTCTAACAATGATTTTTGTTCTTAGAGTACCAAGGGTCTTTATTTCAAAGTAGTTATATACCAGCCTTGAGGGGCTGTACTAAAAGATTTGTCCTTTCCTAAAGCATGTTTTACAGCAGACTCTGGCCATATTTAGAATAAAGCTATTTACACTGTACTAATTACTGAATAGTAGATCACTGTGTTTTCCTTTACATAAGAAACAAATGTCATCCACCTAACACTTCAGTCTAACATCTAGGAGTTTCTTAAAAATGGTCTATCTGAGACATGTCTTGCAGGGAAGGATTAAAAAGATCTGTCATCTAAGAATCTGATTTTTTTTCTTCTGTTTTTAATTTTTCCCTTCACCATGGTTAGCAAATAGTTCTTTACATGGCATGACTTGTTTTCCTTGTAAAGCAAGTCTTCACATTGCAGGCTCTGAGAGGACCCTGAAATTCTATTTATGAAGAACTTTAATGTTAGGAAGCTCGATGCTTTTCTGTTTCTTTTGTTGGGGAAAGGGAAGGGTATTGGAAATCTCTATGTAAATACTCATTTTCCAGGTTTTTACTGTACATTTGTAAAGCTTAGTCTTGGGCTGAAGTTCCTTCCCCTTTGCACCTGCCTCCCTACACCGTCTCCCTTTAATAAGATGAGCTTTCTGCATTCAAAACACACCACGAAGTTGTAGCTTTGCCTTGGTTGTTGGAGCTTGCTTAGCCTAAATAAATTCTGCATTCTTAGCTGTTGTGATGTTAGTGTCACTCACTTGGAGCTCTGGTTTTATTTCCCATCTTTTTCTGTAGGATGCTTCTATTAAGAATCCATTCCTTCTGGAGTAGTGGGCAAAACAGAACATAAAACTCAGATCGGTTTATGTTCCTTTTTCCCTAACCCAGAAACTTTTATGGAAGCTACCTGTAGTAAGAACAACCTCTGTCACATAATGGAAAGCAGTGGTGTAGTAGGTGTAGCAGCCTTTACCGGTGGGGGTGCGTGCAGGGGTGTGGGTGTGGATGTGCTCTAAGACCGGGGGCAAAGACTTGGACTTCTTGTCTTAGTCTCAGCCTGTAAGATAGTGAGGACAGTGCTTGCCTCATGGGATTTTTGAGGCTTAGTTCACTAGATTTTGAATGATGGCCTCTGGAAGGTGCTGCAGAAGTGCACAGTGCTACCGCGTGCGGGCTGAACACCGTCATTTTTTTCTGGCAGTATATGGGCCTGCCACAGTTAGGGAAAGCTTTTTTTTTTATTTTTTTAATTTTTGGTTCTGCTTTAAAGAAAATGCAAAAGTGCTTTACTGGGGAGAATAGAAAGGGGCTTTCTGAAGAGGTGCTGAAGACATGAAAATTCAGAGTGGTGATTGGTCACCTCTGCTTGATTGACAGGTTGCAGGGAAAAACAAAAACCCCTTTGTTCTGGCTTAATGGAACTGGAAAACAGAAAATGAGTATCAGGTAAAAATTCCTTTTTTAAAATCTTTGCAGTTCTCCTATGAAAAGCGGAGTTTTTACACAAATCCAAACCTCCCCCACTCCAATAAATTAGGAGTAGGAATTCCAGAAAACAGGCAGTTGCTAAGTTGTGTAATGTGGGTTGTCTCTGTCAGCGCGTTTTGTAGTGGGCAGGTGTCCTGAAACACCACGACAGCCAACCTTAATGGGCTAGCTTAGCAGAAAGGCAGAGGATTGAAAGGGTGTAGTGACTAAAGCCCTGAACTGGACCCAGCTCTCTGGTTAGGTTTATTAGCAGGACATTCAAGGGGAAGCTTTTATTTTCACTTCCTATACTGTGCCTGCTTTGTGGATAAAGTCTGTTAGTTTCTACTACTATCAATTTGGCATCTTTCATGAGCATTATTACAAAATTCAATGAGAAGTGAATAGTTCAAAAAAGTAAACTATGTTTTAAAGTAACTTCCATCTAGCAGTATACTGTCTTGCACATTTTATATAAAGTTCAACATCAGCACAACAAATTTGAGAATCGTAAATGAAAACAATTTATTTCTGATAACTTAATTATTTTGTATATTGATGTATTTCAGATTGAAGGACAAGGACACGGTGCAGTTTTTGACTGCAAGTGCTCTCCTGATGGACAGCATTTTGCATGTACTGATTCTCACGGTCACCTTCTGATTTTTGGCTTTGGTTCCAGTAGCAAATATGACAAGGTACAGTACAAGATGAATATCAGAATGTTTGTCTGTTTTGAATGCATTTGTGCAAGCTTTCCTTCAGTGCTTCATCTCAAGAGTCGGTATCTCAACACATTTTTCAGCCATGAATACAGGATGTTTCAGATTCCTGTTGTTGACACTGAGTTTTCTTTCTCTATCTCTTGTTTTAAGCTACAGACACATGCTATTTTGCATGGGAAATTAAAAAATAAATAAAAACCATTCAGTCACTGTCTCCTCTCTTAAGTGAGATGAGATGGTTGCAAGTGTCTGCTAGTGGATCCACATGGATAATGAGTAAACAGCATTAGAACTGAAAATAGTTAAATATTTTGCTTTATATATATTGGTTCCTAACTAAGGCAGAAGATGGGTGGACGTGTAATAGAACTAATTGCTGATACCTCTATTTAAACGCTGCATAGCCTGAGTGACAGTTATTTACAGTACATGCACTGTACATTCTAGTTAAAAATTTTATGTCTGCTAATGTATTTCTGCTGTCATGGATGCTGTGGTGTTTACACAGCAGTGTTCTACTATTGCTGTGTAGTTAAAATATTACATCTTTATTCTTAAGTCATAATCAACATGGTCTATTCTAAGTGTGGGTGTCTTGTCACAGACTGTCATGACAGTGAAGATTTGTAGTCTTTAGTTTTTTTGTTTTTTTTTTTTTCCCCCCTGTTGATGAGCATGCCCTTTGAACTGTACCAGTTACACAGTTTGCAGTGCCTACAAAGTCCTTACTTTTACCACCCAGGAAAGAGGTGATGTGTCTCCTCTCCTTCTAAGACTTAAGCAAACATACCTGCTCTAGATTTTCATATCTGATTTTCATATCTGGTACTTGAAGGCTGTTGATGAAGTGCTGGCTTCTGGATCTTGCCTCCTCCTGCTTGTGGATCTTTGGACTCAGACTGGCCTTGAAATCACTGTGGCAAACATCAGTGTGGAGGAGCCTGAAGGAGGGAGAGCAAAAGCAGTTTTAATCTTTGTCATGTAAACCACTGCATTTCTTTCTGTAGTGTTCCAGCTCTTGTTTTGATGCCCATTACAGCAGCATTTTATACTAGGATTTTTTTTGTCATGTTTCTCAACTATAACTTGAAGTACTTGGCTGCTGTTGCTATCCCTCAGCTATTACTACAGTTAATCCACCTGAGCATTTTCCCTTTCATTCCAAAGACAATGAACAGGAGCAAAGATACCACAAGCAAGGAAAACCGACGCTATTAGATCAGTGTCAAGGTCCTTCCATCTTTCAGTGTTCTTACTCTTCTAAACTTTAAAGCCTGTTGTGATGGAAAGGTTTTTCTTACTATATTGATGGACTGTTTGAGGTTTCTTTTTCTCTCCAATCATTGGTTTCTTTTTCTCTCCAGTCATTTTGAAAGTGCATAGTCCTCTGCAGCTCATAAATGCTGAAAATGAAATTGAAACCAAGAGCCAGTTTATCTTTGCTGTGATGGACCAGGGTTCTCCTTTATGTAACCATCTGAAAACTTTGCTTGTGAGGGATTAGACCTGTTTGAATAAAACCAGTTGCTTTTCACTTCCTGAACACAACAGACCTTCTGTTCTCTTGGGATTTTATCTGCAGTCTTTAAAAAAAAAAAAAAAAAGGATTATTTTTTTTCAGTTATTAGATGATTTACAATGATTCTCTCCAGTTACTATTGTGCCAATCCCGTCTTGACCACAGAAAAAATAGGAACAAATAGGATTTACCTCTCAGTCTTAAATCTCATCTTAGAAGTTACAGACCTCTTCCTTGTCTGATTCCGTCTCTTCTTTAATTTTTGTCTGACCTGTCTTGTAGAAAAGGTAACTACAGGTGGGTAGGTGCTGGAGATTTGGTGCTCTGTTTTCTGATGTCCCACCCTCAGCTCCTTATTCATTTGTTTCCAGACATCTTGTGAGAATACATTCTTCTAGGATGTGCGTTTTTTGGCTTTAAAGTGGTTTCCATGCATCTTGGGGAATGAGCTTTACAAGAGAAAGGAGTATGATAACCAATCCTGTACTCTTGTATTTGTGAAGTGTGCTCAGAGCAATGATTCTAGTTGAGACCATGTTAGTTTTGTTGAGAGAACAGGCTCTTGATTTTCCCTGTAAACGTTTTTTCATGTTGGGTTCAAATAGTATCTGGCTTATAGTTGATTGGAACCACTGTCCAGGTTTCCCCTTCCCTTTCCCCCCCCCCTCTTCTGGTATGATCTTGGCTGTGATGGTGTTGGGGTGATGGTGTTTCTTTTTCTCTTTTTTGATGGTACATGTTTTTGTGGAGTAATTCTGTGTGAGTCGAAAAAGGACTATGCTTGTTGTTTGCTTTGAGCTCCTTCAGTATTTGACTCAATTAAGGGAATTGTATGTGAGCCAGTCTTAACTGAGATTTCTGACTGGGTGAAGATCATCAGAGATGAGTTGAGCTCACTGTCAACAGGCTACGTGCACTTCAGAAGTCCATGCATAGATGGAAGCTTGTCCAAAAATGCATAACTGACCTAAAGATACATACCTTTATGTTGATTCTAAATATTGCATTGGACTGTATCTCTGAGCCTTCTAAGGCTTTAGTACCTATAGACTACACAAACCACAGTTCCCTGTTTCAAGTTCACTGCTCCTGTGTGGTGCATTGGTGCAGTAGTGGGGAAAAACTCTTTGCACTTATGTAGGTGTGCCTGGTTGGAGAAACTGGGGTTTATGAATGGGTAGTGTTGTTACTGAAGGACGGTCTGTTTGTAGAGCTCTGACCTTGTGGAAGGTTTTCACATAACAGCAAAGTTGGGTTTGTAAAGTCAGATGTACAGAGGACTCATGTCCCAGTGGTCATTTATCTTCTTTTTTGTTGTGGATTTGATCTCTGATAGTATATCAAGAAACACATCTGTTTGTTAGTACTTCTAACTGTCTGCTTAACGTATGAGCAAATGAATATAGCCATTTAAGATTCTCTAAATCATGTAATTCTTCTGATTTTTCTGTGGACCTGGAGTAGCCTGAGGGATGAGATCATTCCTGAGGTTCCAGTAGGGACTTCTACCTGACAGTAGTGGAGTTCTACCTAACAGTTGGAGTTCTGCCTGACAGTTGCTCTGAGCCTGGGTTCTCCATGAAATGCCATTCTTATCTCATGGAATAAAAAAATAGTTGTTTACTCTCTCTACCATACCAGTGCAGAGTATACAGGAAAAATAATTGCAGAGAATTCCATCTTGATCTTGTACCAGAAACTATTGTGCTAGGAGAGGAAGAAGTTTCAGATCTCCTCTTTGATACAAAGTTTTGTAAGCACAGGATGTAGACAGCACTATACACATAAATCACAGCATGTTAAAACTCACAGTCTGTGCAATCATGCCGTTGGATTCTCTTCTTTCTCAGTATGGGAAGTACTTAATAGGAAAATGTGCACTGAGTGAAAGTAACAGATATTCTACCGTTACATTTCTGGGCAAAAACCTCAAAAAGGACTTGTATCTTTATCATATTGAGCTAGCTGTTTGAGCTGAAGGAACAGAGGTGGTAAGCAGGCTTTGACTGTCACTCAGACACACGAAAATGTTTGCGTCTTTCTCATTCAGCCTTTGTTAACTGAGAATCTGGCAACAGTACTTCTTCCACTCAGGACTTCCTGTTGCAGTAAGAAGTCACTTTGTGCACATGCGCTTTGTAAGGGTAACCCTGAAGTAAATTTTTTGCTACTGCATCTTTCCATGCATCTTCCCAATTTTCTTCCTGGTGGAACTTTTTTGAATTTGCGTGGGGTCCAGATCCAAAGATTCCTATGACTTTATTTATTAATTTATTAATTCACATCATGTCGGTGCACGTAGGCACTTTCTGATTTTGTAACTGACATGTTTGTGGAAATCATTCTTTCCTGGTCTTCTCACATCCTGGACAAGCAAACTTAATGTCATTGAGAGTCTAGACCTCTGAGCGTGATTTAAATGTTATAACCTCTGCCAGACTGGTTTCTACATATCAAGTTACAGGAAATTGTGTTACGAATTGGTCATGATAGAGCATGCTCTTCAGACAAGGCAGTATATTCTACTACAACTGGGGCATTCCTCTGACTGTGCTAAAATACCTGTCTCTTAACAGCTAAGACAAGATATTTTTTTTGATATCTCTCTGCCTTGGGTCATTTGTTTAATCATGTTTATTCTGCACTGGAAATCTAATTTGAGTGAACGATGATTTCATGGCTTTATTTTTACTTGTTTAAAGTTAAACTGAGTATGTGAGCTGCCAAGGGGTTTTGCTTGCCAGTAAGTAGTGTTGGGATGTGTAGTACATGTTGCAGTTTGTCTTCTGTTCTCTTTCTCTTTTCTCCTTGTGGTTCAATGTCTTTCTGATTGCACATTGTTGAGATGTGTGTGCCAGCAAGGGATAGTGCCATAAGCCTTTTTACGTGCAATTTGGACAAAAGAATTCCTCAGTCTTCACTGTCAATGGAAAGCCACCTAGAATAAATTGCAAGCAGGTGGACTGAAAATAAATAATTTTGAGCTTGAAGAATTCAACTTTAGTTCAGCTTTATTTTTTCTATGGGGACATTTTCACATATCTAGCTTTATAATAAGAATATACATGTTTGGCTTCTGGTGTTAAAATATTTGGCAGTCACACAATGTGATAAATATTTTCCTTTTTCTCTTCTTCCTACACCATAGCTCATAAGTCTGTGACACATTTTTCATTATCAGATGCATATACATCAATATATGTAACCTATTTAATACATCTATGCTATGTTCTGCCAAATGCCTACAAGTAGTTATATATTGCCCCTTTTCTCTGCTCTTTAAATGCTCCCCGCCCTCAAACCTGTGGGTTATTCTCCTTGTGAGAATATAGAAAGTGCATACTAGGGGGAAAAAAGTAATTTACTTTTCCCCTTGAAAGTAAGATGAACAGATCATTTTGTAACCTTGTTTGTGCAAAAATGACCATCAATAACATTGTTAAAAATACTTTTGGCAGTTATCTTCTGTATGGTTTTTAATAGGTTCTTTAAAAAATTACAAAATGACTTTGTTTACAGATAGCAGATCAGATGTTCTTTCATAGTGATTATCGGCCCCTTATCCGCGACGCCAACAACTTCGTCCTGGATGAACAGACACAGCAGGCTCCACACCTTATGCCTCCCCCATTTTTGGTTGATGTGGATGGCAACCCTCATCCTGCAAGGTATCAAAGGCTAGTTCCTGGTCGTGAGAACTGCAGGGAGGAACAACTTATTCCTCAGATGGGAGTGACATCTTCAGGTATGGAAAACTTCAGTTCGGTACACCGTAGCCTATGCAGTTGCCTACAGGTGCTCTACGTTCTCCCTCTCACTCTGTTCTTTTTCTTCATTATTGGGACTAGTCATTCACATAACATTGACAGGCTTGACACTGATTGCTTGTGATAGACTATTTTACTTACAGTGTTGTCATCCATCAAGTCAGTCCTAGCTGATGCTACAACATAAGTTAGCTTGGAGCTCATTTCATTATTGAAACAGTAGATGATGTTGAGTGAGCTTTCAATTGATCTCCTTGGGGTAAGACTTCCTACTTCAAAAAGCCTAGGAAATAGACTGATCTTCCACAGATCAGTTGGAATGGATAATACCTACAAGAAGAGAAAAACAAGAGGACACCTGAAACATGCAAAATTTTCTTCCTCTGTAGATGAAGACAGTCATTCAATATAAGCTTTGGTTTGGTTTGAGAGCTCTCAAGGCTTGATGAGAATGCAAAATGTACGACATTCCTCTAAAGTCATATTCTCCATGTGTACTATGTGTGAGGAACATGCATACTATGGGCCAGTGGCTATTGGAAACTGCTTAAATATGGTCCACGTGAGTGGAGATATAAAAAAAAATGCCTACTTATTACGTTTTACTAGTTCAATATCAGTATGAATGAGCAAACAGCGACTGGTGACAGTAGCTGTAAATGTTTTCAAGATAGGCATTGTTTAATATTTGGATATCCTTGAAAACATAGGAAAGCTTTGTGCACCTGTAAATAGTGGCTTATGTATATTCAAGTCTGTGGTATGTCAGATGTTCCAGGAAAGTTAACTGTCAGTGTTGTTCCCAGAAGAGATGTTTATCCTCATTTGTAGACCTGAGGATGACAAGTTGGTGAATATTTACTTCCATAATCATTTTTAAGGAGCATTTCAACATGTCCTCCAAAGTTATAGAAAGAAAGGCTACCTGAGAAGCATTTATAAGAAGGAAAAAAGCCTTTCTGGTGAACATATGCCATGTTTTCTCTCTTAAATTTTCAGCTAATGCCTTTGAAGCAAAATTAGAGTTCCAAGAAATGATTTTACCTCATTGCTACAGTTGCAGCATAGAGCCATGACATTCTTCAGTCCTCCAAATCTGAAAATGTCCTGGGCATGTTCTCCAATATAATATCTTGAAACAAGTCAGACCGTGTACACAGACTCAGTATTAAATTTAATGGTGACACATGAGTGCCAGATGATGCCCATAGCATTTTGTTTAATAGCAGGAAGCCATCAGCAGGGCTGACAGAGAGATGGAGAGACAAAGGGTGTTTGTCTACGTCTTTACAGTTTAGCAACAGTATATACAGTCTTATGCAGAGCTAAACGGTGCTGGTGTATTTCATATATTCCCCTCCACTAAGGAAGCTTCTTGCTCTCAGAGACTTTATTGTGGGATTTGATGGATCTCCCTCAGAGCACTGGCAATTTATGTCTTGTCAAGAAGTTTTCTGTAGGGGCCTAGAAGAGTAGGGGGAATTCAGATATCTTGCTCGATTTACTCCTTAGATGTTACCTGAAGATCTTTTAAACCAAATATGTAGGAAAAAATCAAGTTTACACCAGTGTCTTTACTATTTGATCTGTTTGAACTTTGAATTTGTGAAGGCAACATTTCAGAAGCTAGATACTTAAAAAACATTCCTTTTGTCTAGGTAGTAGTTTCTTTAAGATCATTCTTGGGTTATTTATAGTATTTCCCATTATTTTTGTGAGAAAGTATGTCTGCTCATAAGATCACCAAATAAATCTGACTGCCTTACTATACAAGTCAGAAAACACCCAGCTGTGGTTATACCAGAGTTCATTCATTGATTTCAAGGTTCTGCTGCTTTGGGGCAGTTGACTTCAACTAAACTAACTTTGAAACTCTGAGAGCATTTAAATATTTACATTCTGTCTGCATAACATCATCTTTTAAGAAATGGCTGCTTCCTTCTAGCCATAATCAAAGGTGTTTATTTCATAGCACAATTGCTGTAGTATCTTGTTCTTGATCTTGCAAAGTTTATACCATATCTCTTTGGAATGATACTGGGAAAATAATTTCTGTAGCTTGTTTCTTTGAACATTGTCATCCCTCATTACAAAGTTTTTGGAAGTTCTGCTTCTATTGACAAGAGTTTCCTTCCACTCCATTCCACCATGTATTTTGTAATGAGGTATCTGACTTTCTTTTCAAATCAGTGCTGTAATCCTTGCCTTTTTCTCCCATAACTTTTTTTTTGTGAATATAAAAAGAGGTTTTGCATTGTTTATGCTTACATGCTATCTCAAAAGATAGTTTGCTGCACTGAAACAGTATTGTCAGCTTGTAATCCCTTCTTTTAGAACTATTTCCAGTATTTTACTCAAGAGACCTGCCTTAAAGGAGTTTTCCTGGATTGTTCTATGTACCAAAGAAAATCAGCATTACTTACCTGTGTCATCATTCTGCCTCCATGGAACTCAGTCAAGCATTCTGACTGCTTGCAATTCTCTGGTATAGATAATACTGTTGCAATTCAGTTAGACCTTCGTGATGTAGTTCTTTCATTTAAATTTTTACCAAAGTGTTTTGTGGTGCATTTGAGGCAGGCAAAGAGCACATTTGGATAATTTACATTGACTGAGTTGACAACAGTTGTATTAAGCTTCTGTATCTTGTTTGCACTTGATAAAATTTAAGCCTTTATCAGTAGTTATGTGTGATCACCTTCACCCTGCTCCAGGAAACTTAACGCTCTTGATATTAAGAAAAAGTTGTCCAATTTTATAAACAAGAACAAACACACAAAAAAGATGTTAAAAATATGCTTTAGCTAGTACTTAAGCATGTGATTATATATTCTACTTGCAAATTGACAAGCTAAAATAAGTGAACAGTTTGTGATAGAAGGTTCTTCAACATTTTGGTGTTATTGTCTTGTGTCTTTACAGGATTGAATCAAGTTCTTAGTCAACAAGCAAATCAAGAAGTTAGTCCGTTGGATAGCATGATTCAAAGACTTCAGCAAGAGCAGGATCAGAGACGTTCTGGGGAGGCAGGAACTAGTAGTACCAGCCGGATAAGCAGAGGTAAATTACATAAGGAGAGGGTGTTCTGTTTTTTCAACGGAACCAGCTGACAATTGCAAAATGTAAATCACACATTATTGTGCACGACTTTCTTCAACTACTAGAAAGTAGGTACAGGATGACAGAAAATCATTCAGTTTTCCCATCTATTATTTTTTCTTCTGCAAAATCTCAGAATTATTAACATTACAAATTTATCTTTCTTAAAGTTATTGTATGCTCGCTCAAGGAACTTGCAGTAACTGTGTTCCCTTAGACTTAACCACTCTGCTGCTTAATCTGGAATTGGTCATCTGTTTGAGGGAAACCTGAATTATCTCAAATAAGAAAATAGGGAGAAAAATGGAAAGATCAACTTGTTTCTCAGTACAGCTATTCCATGCTTTAATATCTTGCAGTAGATTACAGGGTAGTCTTCAATGCTTTAAAAAAAAAAATCATGGTTGGTAATCTATCCAAGTAAGTAAGAATAACGTGTGTGAAAAGTGTGAAAAAATGTTGAAATCTTTGCTATAATTGTAGATGTTTGGAGGAACTTGAATGTTTTGTTGTGGTTGGTTGGTTGGTTGTTTCTAATACTTCTCAATGTTGTGGCTTTGGGTTTTTTTGAAGGTAGAAGATAGTTTGAGGAGTATGTGAATGGAGTGAGATAGCCCACAGTTCTATAAAATGGGTCCAGAGTGCATTAGCACTGGTCAGCTTCTTGTAAACATTTTCAAAAGCGTTTTTAAACAGCAGTGAACCAATGAAATATTTGCTTCACTTGAGTGTTGATGCATCTGCTCCTTTTATTTTTATATATATATATATATATATATCTTTTAATGGAGTACTGCAGCCCTATACATATTCCAGTGTGCGCATTTCAGAAGTTATAGGAAATGCTGAAATAGTTAATTTAATATTTGCCTTCTTCTGAAGTAATATGTTAGGTTAAATACTTCTTTTTTCTTTTGAGTTTTTCTTTTTAATTGTTGCCCGTAAAATTTCCATTTGAGTACAGCTATCACTTCTTAACATTTTAGGATCTGTAAGTTCTACCTCTGAAGTTCATTCACCCCCAAATATAGGATTAAGACGTAGTGGACAAATTGAAGGTGTGCGTCAGATGCACAGTAATGCACCAAGAAGTGAAATAGCCACTGAACGGGACCTTGTCGCTTGGAGTCGAAGGGTTGTAGTGCCTGAACTATCTTCTGGTGTGGCCAGGTAAACATAGGCCCAGTTTGCAGTGAATTTTAATTTGGTGAATTTTGTTAAATTGAACGGTTTTGAAAGTCACATTGTCACAGCATTATTTGTGTGGTATTTACCTGTTCTCTGGTCTCATAATTCTTACAAAATCTGTTTGCATGTCATTTGTAACACCTTCAATTTACACAAGTCATGCAAATAAAAAATAACCATTTAATAAATGACAGAGTAATTTAACTTGTATATGCAGCGGAATCTAATTGCCTAAATGTTTTCAGATTTGTGGCTTAAGATTATGGTATGTTTTAACTGCATTTGTTTCTGACATTTTAAACTGGAACACTGACACATGGCATTAAGTGCCAGAGATGAATTTTGATTTTTCAAACCTGAAATAACTTTATTTTGTTCAGTAACATTGTCTTGTGATGAATACTTATATCAATAAGGCAAAAAACCCCTACTAGTTATACTCAGACTGCTCTAGCTTTTTGAAACAAGATTGAAATTCTTAGATAACCAAGGGTTTTTGTGAATGCTTAAAATTTTGGAAATCTTTTTAAGAGAGGACAGTTACTGTCCTAAGACACAATGCTGGTGTATAAACATGAAGATTTTCTTTAGATTTAAAGTTGGTATCTTGTAAATAAACAAGAAAGAGTACTTTCCAATTATATGTTTTAGATACTCTGTGAATATTTCTCAGGAAAATTGCTTTCGAATGTAGAGTCATGGCTTTGGGAATAGTTAAGTCAGATGTCCTTTGAACAGAACACAACCATGTATTCAATGCTTGCCACTTGAAATCTTTCTTTGTTCAGAAAGGGTATTTGAAGCCAAATTCTGTCCCTAAAGAAAGAAACTACTGTTCAAAGCACGTCATAACCATTGAACATTTATTCTGTGATTTGTAAGAGATTCTGTCAGTGGTAGTGTTTTTGCTTTAAAGTTAACATCTTAATTTTCTATTTTCAGTAGGCAGGAAGAATGGAGAACAGCAAAGGGAGAAGAAGAAGTAAGGGTGTATCGATCAGAAGAGAAAAGAAAACATGTAATGAGTCACATTCAGAGAGAGAACAAAATACCTACTTTCTCTAAGGTAAATAGTCATTTGTACTGTATCACAGTAAGAAGCATAAAAATAAATTGAATTTCATAGGCCACGTGAATTTATATTACTCTTCTCAGTTTTAAATTTGAAAAACGGGTACAGGAATTTGTTTACCTCTCCAGATTGAGGATACATGTTTATACTGATGTTTCACTATGTTCTAAATAAATTGGGATTGCTCTTAGAAGCCCCTGAAGTGGGGACCCTGTAAATCTAGCTTTGGGAACATGTTTTGCTGTAGGCTGGCTGTCACTGTTGATCACTACATCCTAATGCTGTTATCTAGTGTTCGACATGTTCTGTGGAAAGGTTCAATTAAAACTTAAGTCATAGTTCTTTAATTCATTTAAATACTTTTCCCATTACAAATAAAGATGTAGGTATTTATTTTTATGGGATTTTCTAAGACATTTTTTGCTGGATCTGGAGGGCATTTTTCAGAAAAGAGGAAAACAGGATAGATAAAATAGATAGAAGGGAATGCATTGTACTAAAAATGAAACTGTCATCTTAACTGACTTGATGTTTTCATATAACCTATAAAAAATTAATCTTACATCATTATACTGGTAAGAAAATATGAAGGATATACATTCCATATTTACAAAAATCTTTTTATGTCTTGTTTATTAAAACAAATTTTTATCTATGCATCATATGCATATCTGTGCTTTTCTAGCCAAATAACGAGCCAGATTGTGTAATTTAAGAAGTAAATGTTAAACAACTTTGAAAGGAGAACCCATGCTTTGGCTTTTGTAGTACACTTACTCAAGATGAGACTTTTCAACCCTTAATTAGAACCTTAGTAAAATTTGTGCCTCCAAGAATGCCTGCATGTTGTCTATTGAAAAGTAAAAATCACAGGATTCAAGGTGAAAAAATTTAAGACATTTTTAATTTTTAAAATTAAAATTAAAAACAAGTGCCCTAGATTTGAATGATTTTAAATATGAAAATATTTTTATTTAAATAAATATAGCTTGTTTTATTTATCTGCCAGTTTTTGTACACAGAAGAGTGAAGCTCTTTGTCCTTTATTGTTTTGGACGTGGCCGTGGCAGAGCCAATGGGTGGGTTACCAGGGTACCATAAACGTGGTAACTCTTTCTTTCTCTCAGGAATAATAGAAGAGGGCCCTCACAAATTCAGATTTTAAGAAAGTTGTTTGTTGAATTGAAGGGATGTATTTTGGTGTTGAATTACAGACTTTCTTCAGTGTATTTAAACAGTTGCATTGCTCAAGAGTTTTCCCCTTTTCTTCAGCTACAGCTCAATTAAAAAATCCTTCCTGCTCTGTGAATTCCTACCAGCTTACCCTTAAATTTCTCATTGGGTTATAGTTCTCCTAAAATATCACTGGGACATAAAAAATAGCAGAGTAGACTAGCTGGTCCAGCATTTCAGTTTCAGCAATTGCTTTTATTACATCTTTGAAACAAAGAAACTTAATGTGGATGTTCTTTTAAAGAACTTTCCTCAGATAATTTTTTTTTTAGTCTCCTAAATTTAAAGGCAGCACTGAACTCTTTGGATTCCCATATTTTCTTTGTGGATCTTTGTACCCTTAAAATCCTAAAGAGTGGAAGCTAGCATAGGAAAACCTTTCTTCATTTTCTTATGTTGACCCAGAGAAGAGTGTGCCCTTCGTTTATCTCTGATCTGAAAGATCTCTGATCTGGATTCTATGCCCTGAACATAAGGTTAAGATAACTTGGTAACAAATCCTTCAGTGGCTTCCCACCTTTGTTCTGAGGAAATAGAAAACAGTCAAGGTCTCTGCACTCGAGTGTGTGAATACGTTTTCCATACAGTAAGTGTTGGTGAATTCAGTAACTAAAGATGTTTAAATAAATCCTACTTAAACCATAAGGATACGTGATAGCATCGTCGAAGAGAAAACTCATACTCTTAATTCGTTTATTCTTTCTTAAAGCTCTCTTTTTGGAGGAGTTGGGTTGGTGAGAAGCTTACTAATAATTAAAATTCCTTGAGATAAGTCCTAGAGGGATTTGGAAATGAGTACGTATCAAATGATATCATAGAAACATAGAATGGTTTGGGTTGGAAGGGACCTTAAAGACCATCCAGTTCCAACTCCCCTGCCATGGGCAGGGACACCTCCCACCAGACCAGGTTGCCCAAAGCCCCATCCAGCCTGGCCTTGAACACCTCCAGGGATGGGGCATCCACAGCTTCTCTGGGCATCCTGCTCCAGTGCATCACCACCCTCAAAGTGAAGAATTTATTCTGAATATCTAATCTAAACCTACCCTCTTTTATTGTAAATCCATTCCCATTTCTCCTATCCCTACACTCCCTGACAAAGAGTCCCTCCCCAGCCTTTCTGTAGGCCCCCTTTAGGTACTGGAAGGCCGCTCTAAGGTCTCTCCGGAGCCTTCTCTTCTCCAGGCTGAACAACTCCAGGTCTTTCAGTCTGTCTTCATAGGAGAGGTGCTCCAGCCGCACGATCATCCTTATGGCCCTCCTCTGGACTCATTCTAATTCTTTGATGTCCTTCTTGTGCTGGGGGCCCTAGAGCTGAACGCAGCACTCCACGTGGGGTCTCACGAGAGCAGAGTAGAGGGGGAGAATCACCTCCCTCACCCTGCTGGCCACGCTACCTTTGATGCAGCCCAGGATACGGTTGGCTTTCTGGGCTGCAAGCGTACATTGTCAGCTCATGTTGAGCTTCTTGTGAACCAGCACCCCCAGGTCCTTCTCCTCAGGACAGCTCTCAATCCGTTCTCCACCCAGCCTGTATTTGAGCTTGGATTGCCCCAGCTCAGTTGCCGATGGCCTCCAGAGGGCCCTGCCAACCTCACTCGTTCTGGGATTCTGTGAAATAGAAACTGCTTTATGTACTAACAGCTTGGGGGTATTTTATTTGTCATCCAGGGGAGAACTCAGTCAGTGAAGAATGTTAAGATTGAGTAAAGTTTTATACTGACAACTTCAGTAATGAAAACATATCTCTCCAGAAAAATAAGAATGGACATTCATTACAGACAAATTTAAGTTCCAGAGAACTGGTTCTGGTTGGGTAGAAGCATTTAAATAGCCTATCTAGTCAGTAATTAAAACAATTACATAGACTATTTGGCAAACTGATGTTTCTCATCATAATGTTTCAATCACAATGTTGGGAAAATCATATACAGACCCCCAAAAACACCAGAATTTCCTTTCTTTGTCTCAAAGAGGCTGTGAGCATCTGTTGATGTTGAGGTTCTGTTACTGGACACGTTTGTGACTGTTGCCATTTGACTTGTTAGTAAAGGCTAATTCCTGTTGTCTTGAGGAAAGAGGAACAACTCTCAGAGAGTAGATCCTGCTGGTGAAGAAATGCTATGAAATTTTTCTAGCTTTAGCTTCTCAAAATCACTGTAACCCTGTATAAAATCACAGCAAATCTGTGCTTCATGGTAGACTCGAGGGTCTTAAGGACAGTAGAATTCAGTTCTCTAATGTGGAAGTTGTTCAGACACCAGTGAGTTTCCAGGGTATCAACTGATCCTTCATAAATGGTGTTAACAAGTCCCTCAGCTCCGTCCAGATGACACATTTGTCCCTTTCAAATACAGGGAATACCATTACTTGTATTCCACAGAAAAACTGTTCTGACAGGAGCTGTAATTTCTAATGTACCTATAGATGTGCTCTAATATTGAATGGAAGCCTTGGATATGGTACAAGGTACTTGTCAGCATGTATGACTTCATCAAAGTATACAGAGAGAGAGAAAGTGATGATTGAGCCTCAAATCATAGGTAATCTTGGCTTTATTTTCAAACTTCCCATTAGAGTTAAGAGTGCAATTTCAAGATCTTTCTTCAGGGTATATACTGAAAAAAGAAACGTATCAGTTGTGTTTCCTCAGTCATTGTTGCAGAGTTTGGTGATGAATTCCATTTTGCCAGAAAAGCTTATAATACCTCCTCTTTCCAGTCAAACCTTCATACTCTACCCTACTGCCACTCAACTACCACCGAATAAATGAGAATCTGCCTGACCTACAGCTTCTAATCATGTTTTGATAAAGCTGCGTTGAGTAGGAGTGATGTTAAGTTACATTTTTTGGCAAGATGCGAAAGATATATCCCTTTTGGTCCCTTTCCTGGTCCCTGCTTGAGCAGGGCAGCTGCACAAGATCAGCTCCAGAGGTGCCTTCCAACCTCAACCTTTCAGTGATTGTGTCATGGATAACATTTTTTTAAAAAAAATCTTGTTTTGATACTGTATCTTTCCAAAATCAGTCTGTTAGGCTTTGGCATCACCACAGTGCAATATGTATACAGTGATGTTACTTGCTTTGATGGGCACTTCCCTGTGTGGGAGTGATTTACTTATTTTTTGTGAACCTCTGAACTGCCAAAAGAGAAGAACTCTTTCCAAAACCAAACAGCAGTGCAAAGCACCTCAGTTTTTCGGGGAATCCATAGTTCCAGTGTAAGTAGTGTAAAGCTATATTTATAATAACCATTTGAGAAATCTTACTTCTGAATAGAAGTGTGGGTGTACAACTTTAGAGGCTTTATTTCTAGAAAGAAGACAAAAATAGTGTAGTTGTACAATGCATCCTTGCTATTATAAACAGTACTGGACTGGTTGGTTTCACTGGGTTTATGTGATCCCATTTGTGTTGTCTGTGCTTCCTCACGCAGCGTTTCATGATGCTAGAAGCTGGATGGGCTTTACAAAAAAGCAGTGATTCCCAGCGAGTGTTCTATGAAAGTAGCAGAAGCAAGTTGTTGTAATGTTGGCTTTTGTGTCCTGTCTGCTTCAGCAATCAATCTTGAGAGCTTGACAAGAAGTGAGCAGCCCCAGAAGGCTGGGGTGCAGAACATACTGTGTGGTGGGCTCAGCAGCTAGTCTTAGGGCTGCCTTAAAGCTGTTCTGAGTAAGGTCAAAGCAGCTTGAGGAGATCTGCAATGTGCTGCCAGTTTGAATCCAGAAGAAGGAATGCCCCAGGTTTCAAAAGTGTGGGCAATCTTGAAATGCTGATTACTTGAGCAATCCTGATAGAAGTGTCTTCCTGTAGCTGTGCTGTCAGCTTTTCAGGAAGAGGACACTGGTGACTTCCCCAGTTTTCACTGGACAGAACAAAAGAAATAGAGATCTCACTTTTGAGAGCATACAGCAGTGTGTGTTGGTCCTATGCGCTTCGGTGAAAACTGTAGTGTAATTGCACAGATCTATCCAGGTGAAGAGGCGCAGTCATTCCTGAAAAAGGCATGCATCTTTCAACGTGGAGAGTGGGAGAAGAGCTGTAACCGTCAGTCTTCTGCATTCAGCTTAGGAAAACCAAGTCTTAGACACAGCTGCTTAGCCAAGCTTTACTACAGTTTTCAACAGAAAGTAGTTTTTGGTTTTGGTGAGAAAATTTAACATTATGAAGCAACTTCCATCATTTGGGACAGGAAAGATCTCACTGCTCCAGAAGAAAAAATGTAAGAGGAGTAGGTACAAGCAACTTATCCTACTAGAATGCTCAGATAATATCAGCACCTTTCTGTGGTCTGTTCCAGATCTTTTTGCTTCATCTCTGGTGTTGTTTATTCAAACATATCAGCACTTAATAGATATCTGAGATTTCCCTTCCGGAAGAATTAGAGCACTGGGGAAGGATACCACGTTGTGTGGCATCTAGGAAAGTATACAGAAGCTATTTCAGTGGGACTGACCAAGTCCAAAATTCAAGTACGCATGCCAAAAAAAATTAAACAGAACTATTGAAATTGAGATCATAGTGCTTAGATTTTTGTAGGGGTGGGGGACTAATGCAGGATTACATTCAAGTATTAAGAGCAAGTGTTTGCGTTACATATTCTAAGCTTTGTAAGAATTTAGATTCTTTACAACTGACTTGCATTCAATTGAACTCTTCTGTGCATCATCTTACCATTTAAAGGCCATTTCTTGTCATACAGGGATGACTAAAGGATGCATTACTGTATGGTCTCTCTCTTCTAACAGATATGACCCTTCAGGTGCAATATAACACATGCTAGAGCTCTCTGTAGGAGCTCCCTTTCTGCTGGGCATTTTCATTAGTGTAATTTTGAGCTGTTATAAACCCTTAGCAGCCTATTGGTTAACTCTCTATGTACTTTGTTGAGAATGATGAGTATTAATGATTAAGATACAAATTTATTATTAATATTTGGGAATAAATTTTAATTTGCCCAGAATATACTGAACTACTTGGTGCTTATATTCAGATATTCATGCATGTGTTTTATTCATCAGCTTTAGTTGTGGACTTGTGACTTGTTTTGATTTTTCTAATGTTGAAACTTGCATCCTTTTGCTACTGCAAAAGTTGCTTCCTCCAGTACTACTGCTAAATAAAATTCTATGTATTAGTGAAAAAGTATACTCAAAAATGATCTGTATTGATTTTCATGTCTTCACAGAACCATTCTCATGATCATTTACTAGACACTAGTGACTCAAGAAAACAGCAAGCTAACCAGCACAACTACCGTACAAGATACGCATTAGAAGAAACTGCACGACCTCCTGAAGAGTTAGAAAATGGACACAGTTCCTCAGATGTAAGATCCTTAGTCATAAGGCAGTCTTATAAATTCCATTTCTATTTGTTAAGCTTCTGCTTCAGCTAATTAAACTTAGTTCTTAGTTGAAACTCAGGTTACATTTTCATTGTGGGCTTTCTTTCATCTCTTTAAAAGTAGATGTTGGGTCATGTTTCAAAAGCTGTTGCATGTGTTTAGTTTTGCCTAAAAAAAAAAAAAAATCAACAAATGGGATTTTGCAAAAGCATTTTGCAAAGTCAATGTGTGTGGTGTTAAATCTTTCCTAGATATGTGAGCCTAATCAGTATGGCCTGTATAGTTTGTCAGCATGGTCACCTGCTCTAGGTGGCCCTGCATGAGCAGGGTGGTTGAACAAGATGACCTCCAGAGGTCCCTTGCAGCCTGTGCTTCTGTGAGATAGCTACAGTGGAGAAATGAGTATTTAAGGTTTGTCCTAATTTTCATTTGATAGTAATTGAAAAGATGGAGAAATGCCACATTTAAAAAGTTTGGAAATCATTTTTCAAAAGGTAAGCCAGCCTTTTTAAATGGAGATTGAGAAGCACTTATGGTTCCATTGCCTATATCTTCAAAAATGTTGCTCTCCATTGTGCATCTCTCCAGGCATAGATACTTCATTTCTTTTCATTTAGTCTGTTAAAGTAAATTGAATATCTGCAAATTAAAATGTCTTTTAACAATGTAAAACTTTTCTAATGCTCTGTGTTTATAAGATATGTAAAGCCTAGAAGAGTCTTAATCATTTCTGAATTCTGAAGAAAACGCATTGTCTTTCCCTCTCCCTACCCTTTCCCTCTCCTCCCCACTCCTTTTTTAGGAAGGTGAAGTAGTTGTTGCCAGTGGTGGAACATCAGAAGATGATGAAAGAGCATGGCACAGCGATGGCAGTTCTAGGTAAGTGACAATATGCCTTACAAAGTCCTGCTTATAAATTTTAAATATTCTTGTAATCTTCTCTGTAAACAATTAAGTAATAACTAAAACATGTACATTTAGAAGATGTCAAAGAACTTAAAACTTTCAGGATTTCGTTTTCATCTGTATTATTGATTAACTAAAATTCAGGAAATGCTTCATCCTTGTTTGCCAGCCGCAGAAGTACTTCCCATTGGTTTTGCAGGAAGGTTGTACTTTGCAGGCATGTTTCAGGCCTGTAATAGTAGATTCCTGTGACTTCCTCTACTGGCCCTTGGTTTGAAATTAAAGCAAAGATTGAAGTAGTTTCAACCCATTCTTTGTTTCTTCCTGAGCAGATATTTTTTGTTAATATTTGTTCAAAGTTCTTCAAAGACAGGAGTCATGAGAACAATATCCAGGCTTTAAAATGTGTCATCTTGAACTGACCAAGTAAATTTAAGATTTATTAGTTATACTAAAAGATGCTTCTTACAAGATTGAATGATTTCAAGTCTTTTGTTTTACTACCATTTAACTTGTAGTTAGAATATAGGTTTTTAGGAAGCGTTTTTAAACAAATTATAGTTATCTAGACTGTTAACTCTAATCTTGGATTGGATCATATTATATAAACTTATGTACTCTGAATAGCTTTTTAACTTCTGCTTTTTAATATCTTTTTATCTTTTGCATGTCATACATAGTGACTACTCTAGTGATTATTCTGACTGGACAGCAGATGCAGGAATCAATCTGCAACCACCAAAGAAAATTCCTAAACTTAAAACAAAGAAAGCAGAAAGTAGTTCAGAAGATGAGGAAGGACCTGAAAAACAAAAGAAGCAAATTAAAAAGGAAAGGAAGAAAGGCAGTGAGGAGAAAGATGGACCATCAACATCACCAAAGAAGAGGAAACCCAAAGAGAGAAAACAAAAGGTTAGATGCACTTTGTATATTAAAGGATGTTCACTCTTACTGTCTTAGACAAAGTTAGATGACTGATTCGGTTATGTATGCAACTTAATATTGCGTAATTTGAAAACATGTCTTTTACTAGTCTTTAGTGACTCTTGTAAGTGATGATAGATTCTTGTACTTATATGCTTTCTAAATATAAGACATTTCACCTACGGGACATTTTTGATGTCCTTAATGCCATGTTATCTCAGACCAGATATTCCTTTTATAGGGATATACTGAGTATTGGTGTAACATGTGCCTATTTTTTTCAGCTGTAGTTGACAGTCTCCTCAGTTTATTACTTCTTTTTAAGACTGAGCAATCATGTCTCTTTTTTTTTTTTTTGTCAATTCAATCGTGTGATATTTGCACAAGAGTACAGGGTTTTTTTTCTTTGGTAGGGCAGACTCAAACATGCTTACTCTGACAGGGAGAGAGTTTGGAGAGAGATGATATAAAAAGCTTTTATAAGCCTGTGAATGGTTTAGAAACAAATATATATGGAATGATTTCCTTCCTTATTTTGTTGCAGTGAAACCTCCAACAACAGGCATGAAACTCAAAAAAGATCCTTTCCCTATTCTACTCCTACCCCCCAAAACCAAACCTGAAACCAAACTTGAGTATAGAATCTGGTTATGGAGCTGATTAGTAAGGGATTTAGTAGAGTTTCAGAAATTACTAGACAAATTCATGGGGATTAGTCTCTTCCTTATTGAGTATGATTATTAACTGTGGTGGCCCGAGTTCAGGCTCGGCTTTGAGAAGGTTGTAAACTGCTGATTAATGTGTGAAATTGTAACAAGGGAGGAATTTGTTTAAAGATTGTTTCTTATTTCCTTCCCATAATTCACCAATGAGCTAGACAGAATTAGCTCTGACATTACATCATTTTTTCACAAGACAGACCTGTTTGAACCTGAGAATCCATAACGCCTTTCTTTATTAGTGATTTATTACACTGGAAAGGTTCTGTTTTGATTTTTTGTTGTTGTTTTTAATTGTGTGTATGCTTTTTCCTGCGATAAATTCCAGTGGTGTGCTCAAAGCAGGTCCCATCCTGGTGAAACCATGTTTGAATTTGTGCCCTGGAATGACATCTGGAGTATTATATTTGCAGTCTGGTGGTGCAGGGTCTTCTGTCAGTGGCCATGTAGCTTTCTGTACACGTACAAGGTTCTGTTAAGAATTCTAAAGCAACCTTGCTTGGATGGTTGTGCTGAAACCTTTATTTACCTAATCCAGGTCATTTCCACATGCTTTACCTCTGTGTACACTCATTAATCTATTTCTCCCCATTTTACAGAGTTCCTTAATGGGAGGAAACTGTATAGTTGTAGTGTCTTGTGGGCCAAGGCAACCATGTGATTATCTCACTAGTTAGACTCTTTTTCAGCCTAAGACACGTTATCTCACTAGTTAGATCAAGCTTGATCAAAAATAGTTTTCAGTACTCCTGAGATGCCTGATTGTTTGTTGCCTGTTATATTTGAGGGATGGAGGTTTGAAACATACCTTTAATAAGGAGAAGGAATGGGAAAGGTAACTGTAGAACCTGTTCTCTGCTTACTGAATCTTGTTGCTAAATACACATTTGTGATTATGGCTTCTGAATACAAAAAGGTAAAAAACGAAGATATGCATGCAATTTTTAGATCATATTTAACAATTTTTGTTGTAGTCTTTCAATATTTTGTCTAATTGGTTAAAAATAATGATGTATTTCAGTTTTATTTTTCTGGGCATGAGTTGTAATTCTTAAATTCAATCTTGAATGCAAAAGATTGATATTTAAAAACAACTTAGTTCTTTAGATTATTTTTTTTTTGGTCTTGTTGTTTTTACTGTAAGCTGTACTTAAGATTTATTTTCACACTTTCCTTTTTACTTTAAATATATTAAAGGAATGGCAGTCAATTTTTTAAAAAGCACTTCCCAAAACATAGGAATTCCCCAAATGTTATTTTTTTCTCATATTAATCTTCTGTGTGCATTTTCTTTAGAGGCTGGCCGTAGGAGTTCTGGCAGAAAATGGTTTGACACTGGAAGAATGGCTGCCTTCAGCATGGATTACAGACACTGTTCCTCGTCGATGTCCATTTGTACCGCAGATGGGGGATGAGGTATTGTAGTTTTTCCTCTGTGTTCTTCCTTCCTTCAGCTTGTTTTTGTCTTTTTTTTGTCTTTGTCTTTGCATTTTTTTCCAGAAATTTAGTACCACTTATTATTGGAATATTTTGGATTTTCTTCAAAACATTCTTTGATCAGGATGAAGTCTGCATTTGCTTCAAATAGTCTTTCCCATACTTAAAAAATGTTCTGCACACAATGGTGCTTTGACCTTTGTCTTCCTTGCTGTTACAGTAACATTCCTTCTTGTACTATATTCAGTGTGTGACTTAGGGCACACTTATACAAGCTGAGATGCTTTAGTACAACTAGGCCTTTGTGGTAGAGCATCTTGTACCTTGAAGAATACGTATGAAATTAAATACAAATTTAAGTATTGTTTGGAAAACTTCTGTTTGGGACTTGAAGTAAAAACTGGGAATGAAACCTTTTTAAAGAAGAGAGAAAGAAAAAAGTGATGGTGGTGTTTTTTTAAAAACTTCGTTTAATCTGAAAACAAGCTGTGATGCTATTCTTTTTCACATACATGGCTGATGCCAGAAAACTTCTGCTAGTCTCTTAAGTCAGAAAACCACAAGAATAATTTTGTATATATACATTTTACTTGAACTAAACTGAAAACGTTTTGTAAACATGGCTCAGATGTCTCAGAATACAATATCAAAAGGACACTCACCAATTTCTATTTTGGAATATATGAAATGTGAGCAGTATGGTGAATTTCATGAATAAGTATTATCAAATAGAAAGTAATATTGAACACCAGAGCCTGTGCATGTTTCCTAAATTCCCGCAGGTTAAAGTAAGAGGAAATAGCTGGCTTATTCTGTAATGTGTAGTCTGTTGGCTCTTCGGGGAGCAGTGTGTTTCTGAGGTACTAAACAGAGTTCTTGTGTAGGTCAGATCTTTAGAACATAGTTGGAGAAATACTTGACTTGGTGGCAAAGTTGGTTAATTTTGCTCCTGAGCTGCAGCCATTTGTTGGTATCACCTTAGAAACTGAATGGAGAGCAGTGGTTGCATGTACAATAAGTTTTGCATTTGCTTTTACTGGACAACCTCACTGATGCAGTTTGCAGCATAACTAAGCAAGAATTATGTTCGCATCATTAGTGAGCAAGGGAAATACGAACTCAAGTTAGAGTTGCAATGGAGAACATGCTTACGTACTTATACCCTCCAGCAAACATGTTTTGGAGACTGTGCTGTTCAAAAGATCAAATCCAAACAAATACATTTGGTGCCTGATAGCATCTGGATACAGTGAAGCAGCCAGGGATTTATCTGTACCACATTACCCAGGAGACTTCGGCATCATACCCCAGTTTAGTAAGATAAACTCTGGTGTTTGGTTTGGCACCTGCTGAATAGCTTATGCACTGCGTACCAGGAATATTTAAGTAGGCTACATTCTTTTGCTGAAAAATTCTTTATATTGGTGAACAGGAAATTTCCTATGCTGCATCTAGAAAGTAGGACTAGTTGCATCAATACAGAATACATTAGTAATCAAGCTGCTTAGTCTAAAATTCTCTGTGTTGTTTGCTTTTCACAGATTTGCTTTATGATGATGAATAGCTTCTTTTCACTAGAAAGTTACTTTTGAGATCCACAGAAATAAAAGAGAGGTTTAATTAGAGAAATATGATGAGAGAAGAAGTCTCCTGTGGGCTTGGAACATTTTGGTGGGATGGTTGATACATTTCGTAAGATTTGGAAGGAGAGAGTTTTCAAATTTGTTCTCTTACAGCTGTGCAAACAAGTAAGAAACAACAGTAGTGCTATATTTAGGTATGCCAAGTATATAAGAATAGCACATACCATCCTTTTTCCCTTTTTGAATACTGCCATTTAAAGACCTTTGTCATGTGTCTTGAGGAATAGGGGACAGATACAAAAGACACGGGACTCTAGTTTGCCTGGCTGATTACCCAAGTACAATACATAGTCTTTGTAATATTCTGTTTTTAACGCGATAAAGAATATTTGTGTCTGGGTACTGCCACAAACATCCAGAAGCAAAATCTTGATCAAGATTAAAAATACAATTTCCTGGAAAAGAGCACAAATTATTTTTTCCACAGATGTCTTTCAGAATTGTTATTTTGATGGAAGGCACAGTGCATGGAGCAGTTTTCAAAGGAAAAATATTCTGCTTTTGTAAACAATGTATTTTTGAAGGTTTAGCAGAAACAGTAAACGTAGGAGGAACTATTTGTAGGCTGAGCCACTCAGCTGAATTTGTTGTTGTTGTTAAATAACAAACAAAAACCATTAAGGTGTAGGAAACAATTATCACAATGTTGAAAGTGTAATTTAAGTTGCTATTATTTTAGAGGGGTCTCCTAGAAGCCTCTGTTCCTCTTCCTGCCAGTTGGGATCTGACAGTGCATTGACTTCCATGCTTTCTGTAACTGCTGTGCCCTTTTTTTGCTTTTCATTGTGCCTGTCAAATACCCCAAAAAGCAAGTTTATAAGAAGTTTATGGTGTGAAGTAAAGCTTAAGAGTCCTCTATTTAAAAGAAAAAAAATGCCGTATGACAGTAAGAAAATTCAGTAACAGTTAATGTAGAAACTTGGCAGATACTTTTTATGGTATTTTATGATACAATAGTTTTGTGAAGCATGTGGAAATACAGATATTAGTGTTTGTCTTTATAAATGTATTTTAAAACTTATTCATGGCTCTTTACTCTTTTTTGTTGTTGTTTTACGCCTTTGCACTTAAGCTATTCTTCTTTTATCCTACTTGATAGAAATCTCATGTTTATGGTTTGGGACCTTTTTAGGGGATTTGTTTTTGGTGTGCATTATATTTAGAATATACTTCTTTATAAGATCTTTGTTCTAATTAGTTTCAAAAAGCTCAGTTTTGCATTTCACAAACATTCCTTGAATGTAAGTGTAAGATTTTTGGCTTCTTTATTGCAATAGTGGTTTATAACAAAAGCCCTCATCCAAGTGGTATCAGGATCAGGTAAAACAAACAAGAGTCTAGTCTGTGGAAATTTGTAATGGGTGGGTTTGAAAGGATTTGTCATAAGCACTTGAAACATCTATTTTTAGTTTGTTCTTGTCTTTGTTAGGCTGTTTGGTGGTATGGAAACGAACACCAAGATCTTACCAGTAGAATAGCCAGTAGCTGAATTTTCCTTCTAGAATATGTATCTTCTTCAAAAAAGATGCAATTAACTCAATTTAGTGATGGCTGATTGTTATCTTAGGGTTGTCTTACAGTGGTGAAGGAGCAGGTGTATTAGTGGGATTTATGTTACTGTCACTGAATTGTGCTGTAGTGCAATGATTAATAGATGGTTTTGGTTTTGCTATTGATGTTGTTCTGATTTCACATGTGCAGTCTAGGATATTGTGTTCATATTGAAAATGGTGTTGTAAATCCTTTCCCACTTTTTCTGTAAATGAGGAAAAGTTTCTGTGATGCCTGCTCTGACTGTCCACTTAATTTTATTTGAGAATCTGTGACTTATGCAGGAAAAACAGACAGCAAAGAATTGGTGATAAAAGAGAATACATGCATTACATGACAGCAATACACTAGCATTTTGACTTCTAAAAGTCTTCATAACTTCTAAGATAACTGTCCCATTTCACTCTTAGGTCTACTATTTCCGACAAGGTCATGAAGCATATGTTGTAATGGCTAAGAAGAACAAAATATATAGCATTAATCCCAAAAAACAGCCATGGCATAAAATGGAATTACGGGTATGATTTCTTTTTCATTTTTGTTTGGCATCTGAATATAAAAATAAGTTTGGAAACTAACTGTAGAAAGATTCTTGATACATATTTCTAATAGTGTGCTCTTAATATTTTAGATAGATAGATATAAGGGGAAAAAGTTAACCTAATAGTCAAATGAAATCAAATCTTAATCTGTACTTTTTCTTTGAACCATTTTAGCAAGTTATGCTAAAATCATACTTTATCAGTTTATGCTGATTTTATGTGTACTTTGGTTACATCTCATAACATTTTTCAAACAAGTTACGATACAAAATAATAATTTGGTTTGAAAGACTAAATTTCTAATATTTGATTTTGACATGTTTTGGCAGAAATCTGGTATTTTCAGTATACCTATATTTTCACGTTTCAGAAAGTTGCTAGTCATCGTAACTTCCGTGATGGTATGTAATATTTTGTTGATTCCAGGAGCAAGAGTTGATGAAGATAGTTGGGATTAAGTATGAAGTGGGATTGCCTACACTATGCTGTCTTAAACTAGCTTTTCTTGACCCAGATACGGGTAAACTAACTGGAGGATCATTCACCATGAAGTAAGCACTAGTATATTCAAATTACTTTTTTGTAATTTGGGGTTGTTGTGAAAGTCAATGTCATGACTGGAACTCTTGCTTTTGAAGTTTTGAATTCAAAATGTTAAATTATGCTTTACTTCCTGCTCTTGCTATTGTATTGCTTATTAGTTTTGTGTTCTGTTGTGATTAGGTACCATGACATGCCAGATGTCATAGATTTCCTAGTTTTGAGGCAGCAGTTTGATGATGCAAAACATAGACGATGGAATATAGGTGAGTTGTGTGGGTTTGTTTGGGCTTTTTAAGGGTTTGTTTGTTTTTACGTCTCCCTGGTTTCATGATAAGTTATTACAAAGTAGGTTGTGGTAAATAAATCCTTAATACTATGCTGGAAATGGAGGAAAAGCTTTGGCCATATTTGGATATGGAGTTCCACTTAGTCCTTGACTGAAGCTACAGGAAAGCAAACAAAATATTAAAGGTGTTTTGTAAAAGAAAGTACAAAAACAAATCTCAGTTGTGTGTTTGCAGGGAGGAATGAAGAATAATTTTTTAGAAATCTGGTGTTTATTATGATGTTCAGGTGTTTATTGGTAACTGATAACTTACTTTATCCTATATATGATTGAAGGCCCTCTTAAAACTGCATTGTTATTAGAGGTTTTTTCCCCAGATTTTCAGGCCTGCTTATTTCTGAAAATACAGAAGCACTTTCTCAACCATTTGGTATTTATATTCTCTAGACTGCACAAAGACAATGCCTTTCCCATCTATTTTTGACTTGTTTGAGTAAAGCATTGTATACTGGAGAATGTTAATGACAGGCAAGTCCTCCAGTCAGATCAGCTTCCTAGTCATCTTTTCTGTGCAGTAGAAAAGATCACCTTTTAACAATGAAATCTAACTAGGGGGAGAAAAAGGTACTGTACAGCAAAATGATTCTCTAAAGTTTTTTTTTGTTTGTTTGTTTCTGGAGGTCATGAAATACATGTTCTTATTCCTACGAACATCCTTAGATTGTCCCTGAAACTTAAAAGATTGAGCAAGTATTACTGATTCTTCAGAGTTCAACACGAGTTCTGTTCCCCTAAGAGAGAAAGTTGGTTTTGATACTATGTTTGTAGATTTCCAGACACCTTTTAAGTCCTCTCTAGTATCTCAGTATATTTTGTAGTGACAAGCTCCTGAAAGTGAAATATCGATAGCCTAGCTTTTTTTTTTTTTTTTTTTAAACCAATTCTCAGTGTTAAACACATCTTCTGTAAACTAGCAATGATTGATGTACACATTCAATTCCTTTGGCTCTCCTATTCAGGAGCTGTGACTAGCATATACACAGCTGACTTGGTGGCACTTTTTACTGCTTCAGGCAAAGCATCATATAAAAGAGTGGAGGATTTTATTGTAACAACCTGATGGTACATCTGATAGCCTGTTCAGAAGGAACTGGTATAATACATGTTTCTGCAAATACACTGCGTCCCTTCATCTATACGCATTATTTCATTTTTTATGTCCTCTCCTAAGTTCATTGTGACTTAAGTAGCCTGACGAAGTGGCACAGATGGATGTTAGATGCTCTTTCTTACTGATTTTTACCTGATTTTTCTGCCAGAAAAGATGAATTGATATCCTGTCCTTTGCACATCATGACATCCTTGCTTAGTGTGTGTATGCGTTCACAGTATATAAATTACATAATGCCCTATTAATACTTTACATGAATTTGTCAAAAAGAACAGCTAGCCTTCAGATCTATAGGGAATATGGATAAAGACTCTTGGCTTCTGAATCAGTAGGAAAAAGTCCCTCAATTTCCTCTTTAAAGATCATTACAGCTGAAAGATCCCTTAAGTGTCAAGCTTGGTTAACACCTACTAAGATGCTTTGCTGTTTCTTGATAGGTATGGATCTGTGGTCTCCTCTGCCACAATGTAAATGTTTTCCCACAAGTTTATGGCAGCAGTAAAAGAATGAGTGCCATACCTCATATACGAACAGCCTAGCCAGAAGTCAATTGTCATGACAGAAATTCAGGAGTAGTGGAGGAAATTTAAATTGTTAGCCCTTCTAACAAGGGCTCAAGGTTCTGAGCACAGATAGCATCTCCTTCCTAGGCTGGCAAGTATATTTCCAGAAACTTGAAGTGTGGAAAGTGTTTTTGTAAGCACCAGGAGCATTTATCAAGCCTTCAGTGCAAATAACTTGAGTTTCAGGTCAACACTAATACGGAGTTTGTAACTCTGACAACTGTGTTTTAGAGTTCATTGTTCAGTTCCTCTTCTGGGTGGTAAGAGTAGCGGTAAAATAGTCTCCTTTTGTGAGACCATACAAAATGGTAAAGCAGAGATAGCAAAAGCACTGATAAAATTGTTACAGCTCTTCCAGAAATCTTCTGAAACACTACCCTGGTCTCTACTTGACACTATAGATACTTTACTAGTGTATGCTTCTTTACTTGGAACAAACCCTGCCCTGTTTTGTTGCAGTGTATATCAGAATATATAAATGTTCCATGCAGTTCTGGTTTGTTTTCTCAGGACTACCGTCATTATCATTTCTTATTCCTTTATGATTTCTGCCACTTAGCCTGCAAATCAATGTTTTTAGAGCTACTCTTTAGAGAGTCACTGAATATTAAATTTTCTGGCTCCACTTTAAGTCATTAAAATATTGATCTCTTAACGATCGTTGTTGGTGGTGGGCTTTTTATGTGTTTTTTGTTTTGTTTTTGTGGTAGGCTTTTGGTGGTGGTGATGAGAGGAAGAATATTTACTTATCTGCAGCATTTATATTTTCTAATACTAAGGGATCCTGTGATTTAAATGTATGAATCCTTTTAAAAAGAGCACATTTCTAAAGGTTGAGAAGTGTTGGGTTCTTATTTCTACTCAGATTCTATTTATTGCATATCATTGTCTTATAGTTCAACTAGAATACAAATATCTGGGCTAAAACCTATTCTGATAGGATTCCTTGAGCTTTTGCTATACATATAAGATGGGTGTACATAGAAGATAGGTGTACATGTCTCTTATGTGTCAGCTACTTTAAGTTCAACATATATTTTAAACATCCACCAAGCTAACATCATCTGGTGATACTCGGTTTTGGAAAATTATGCTAAATCCCTCCATTAGTTAGAAGTTTCCATCTAATGTCCACATAGATGGCTTTCTTGTATCCCACCGATAAAATGACACAGAGGTCATTGGAGAGAGATGGTGATTGAAGAAACTGTTCTGTGAGCATTTTCATTCACATGCACTTATTTTAGCATTCTTATTTAGCACTGGAATGCTCTGGCTTTTGAGAAATCCAAAGTGACTGCCCGTGTATACAGTCCTTCAAGTGCTTAGCACTGGAAAGGCACTCACAATTGTTATCTACTCACATTTCTTTGTAAAACTGGTTGGGAGGCTGATCTTTAAGAGCTCTGCTGACTAATTTATTCCTTTAAAATAGATCATCAGCCCTTGTTTACATTTCTGATCTTGCTTTTAAGATATTTGTGGTATGAATGACTTGGTTCTTTTACATTCAGCACAACTAGGGCATAGTGGGAGTTTTGTGTTTGTCCTAGAATTACATAAATGGAACTAATCCATTAAATTAAAATAAATTAAAATTAAAATTAAAATTAAAAAATTAAATTAAAATTTTTAAATTAATTTAATTATTTACATTAAAAAAAAAAAATAAATCCGTGAACATTTTGAGAATATACGTAGTTGCTAATAATTCAGACAACTGCAGCAAGAATTTGAGCAGAATGTTGTGGTTTTTTCCCCCCTTTTGTGGACATGCCGGGGAAAAAAAGCCCTACAGAGGGTGAGAAAGTATCTATAGACTTCAAATCCCATGAAAACAAAAAAATGCTGGTCTAGGAATCTCAGATTTAAATTCCATTTGTTCTTGGATTGAATTGAATGTTCCCTAAAAAAATGTTGTTTCTAAATTTTGTAGCCTGTTTTACAGAAAAAAGTTAGAAATTATGATGTGTGTAATGTATTCTGATGTCTAATTTTTTTAATAACACTTCTGACCTTTTTGCTCAGCAATATGAATACTTTGCAGTAGTGAAACCTTTTCAAATCATCCTAAGTGACTTTGCTAACCTTTTGAAGAAGCATTAATAAATTTGATTCTTCTATCAGTCACATTGCCTACATTAGTAAAGGGAATAATTGTCTAAGTTGTGTTTAGAAGTTGTTTATACACACAGCTGAAGAACACCAGGAACCAAGGAGGATGAGCTCAGCAGCATGTAAAAGTATTCCCTGTACAGGGGTGTCAGTGTGCAGTTATTTTAAGATAGTGTGTAGTATTTAATAGAAGTAGATAGTGGTTTTAAAGATATAACATTTATATCTTTATATAACATTTACATGAAATATAACATTTATATGAAATATAAATATATATTTATATAACATTTATATGAAATTAAGAAATAAATTCATATATAAAAGTTATGTGGATATATTTGCAAATCATCAATTGCTTCTATTTATGCTGATTATTAACTGTTTCATTTAGGTTTAAAGGCAGCATTCAGAAATAATTTAATAGTTTTTTTTTTTTTAAGAATATGATTCATAGTTGCCTGTCAATGCTGCAGATGTTTAAAAGGGTTTCTGTACTCAAGATCTAGCTGAAAGTATCTGAAAACTGCTTTTCAGAGGAGGAGGAAGGAAGGAGCCTTGTACTGATGTAATTATTTTGTGTTCTTACCTAGGTGATCGTTTCAGATCAGTAATAGATGATGCTTGGTGGTTTGGAACAATTGAAAGCCAGGAACCTCTTCAGCCCGATTATCCTGACAGCTTGTTTCAGTGCTACAATGTCTGGTTAGCAAACTTATCTAAAATCTTTTATTTTAATTAGATATTTCATTTGAAGTACTGACTGAGCAACTTCCTTTTATTAAATTCAATCATGCATCTCACTGTACCAGTTTATTTTAATATCTCTAATAAATAAGTTATGTTACAGACATTAAATAATTACTTTGTTTAAGCCATATTAGTAGATAATTTAAATGTGGTTATTTTTAAGCTGGGACAATGGGGATACCGAGAAGATGAGTCCTTGGGACATGGAGCTGATACCAAGTAATGGTATGGTACATTCATAATTTAATTTGCTTTAAGAGTTTATATGAAGAAGTAAAAAAATGTTGTGTGATTTCACCTGTTAAGGAGTGAAGTACCACAAACCAGTTGCATCTAAATAACGTTGTGAATTATTAAAATAAATACGGATCAGCATAAACAAACTGTGATCTTTCCCTTAGGAAAGACATACAACCATACTTAGGCAAACAAAACGGATGTTAGATTTAACCACTAGATTTAACCATCTATTTTGAGGTACAAAACCTCAAAATAGATGACATAGAGCTGCAATTAACTTCTCGTACAGTTAGCTTTGAAGATAGACCTGTGCCCATGTCAGCTGTAAGGAAGCTGACTGTTCTGCAAGCTGTTAGCCTGCCAGCAGGTAATCAATGCATGGAAGACTCAAGATGCACCAGTGAGAGAGTTTGATAATAGTAGGATTTGCTGCCTGTCTGGTTCAGAAGTTGTTGCAGTTAGGCATTGTACAGAGTGGGCAGTATAACATGGGCACTGTTTACAGATCATGATGAGAATATTATATTTCTTATTTACTCAGATTTTTTGAAGATTTTATTAAAGTCTGGTTAAAAAACACACACACAAAATCAGCCTCTTTTTCCTTGTGTTTTCCCGGAAGGTTTTGACAATTTTGTCACCCACAAGTAACCATAAATATTTTTTATTCTTTTAAGTTATGCACGTTTGAACTTTTTGTTGAACCCTTCTTCTAATTTCTAATTCTAATTTCAACCCTTCTTCTAATGAGTACCTCTTACAAGTCAAATACAGAAGCTAGTGTGATAACATGACTAAAGTAAGTAACTAAAACGGGCAGACAACAGAACCTGAATTTGTTGCTGTGTCCATAAATACTGATTTTTGTTACACCTCCTTTCAAAAAAACAAAAACAAAAAGCTGTTAAAGAGGAACACTGTGCATCATTCACTGAAAATCTAGCTGTTACATTATGAATTAGTCGAAGTCAGCAGGCCCTTAAGAATGCCAGGGTGATGGCGTTTCAGTTTGCTTGCTCAGTAGCTCTGCTTTTAGCATTTGACCTTACAAAACTGGCAGGGTAGAACCACTAAATGGAGACTGTTTTGTTGTCTAATATCAAAGCCATTATCTTAAATTCCATCTGAAAATCATCAACTGCAAATCCTAGTTACATTACCAAGAATTTAGGGCTTTAAGAAAAACAAGCAACATGAACTTCAGTTATGATAAAGGATTACCTTAGTTGGTTCTAAAATAAATTCTACGGTTAGCTATTTTGAAGAAAGTAAATCTTGTTTAATGGAGGACTTGCACACCAAATTGCATCATAAAGATTTAAATTTTACATACAACAATAGAAGGGATACTGAATGCGTCAAAAATGTTTTTGAGCAAATCAAGAACTATGCGTTTGTCTTGGTTAGTCGAAAGATGTTATGTATATTTGAATTATTTTTTCTTAGTTATGTGGGTCTATGTATTTCACAAGATAGAAAGATTCGTATTTTATTTAGTTTTTGTGTTACATTCTAGCTGTATTTCCAGAAGAACTAGGAACTAGTGTTCCTTTAACAGATGATGAGCGTAGAACACTGCTCTACAAACCTCTGGATGGAGAATGGGGTTCCAGGACACGAGATGAGGAGTGTGACAGAATTATTGCAGGGATAAACCAACTCATGACTCTAGGTAAATCCTGGATATTATGAGAAACATTTTTGTATTACATTTTACTGACTATGCTCATGTATACTTCTGAAATTACCAGTATCAGTAACTGTTATGTTGTGAAAAATTACACCTTTTATTTCCTGATTAACTGGAACAGAACTTTCTCATAGCACATTTTAAATGTTTTGTATAGTAAGTACACATAAAAGCCTACGCTTTCTCTTAATTTCAAAGGTAACTATAGTTTTTTGGTAGATAATATGACATGTACTAGGGGTTTGGATCTTGGTAAAAACAACTACTTGATTTTTGACATTGTGAAGTACAGGCTGAATCACAAATCTCTTGTATGTTCTGTGATAAGTCGGCAGTCTTGGCTCTTTGGGTAACAGTGGTCATAAATTACATATATATAGGTTGTCACAGGTGATTACTTTTATGATTTTGAATTACTCAAAGTGACAAGTTTCACAAATCCCAGAAAACTATTGAAATACTTCTAATACCTAAATATCCCACATTATGACTTCTTTGGTGACACACTTAGTAAGAAGCTTCCTTGTGCTTCCAAAAGAAACAAAATACCTACATAGTGAAGTAATCTAAATTTACAGAATGACATTAAAAAAATGAGAAAATGAAGATTTGGTTGTTTTCACTGTCTCATCTAAGAGTAACAGTTTTACATTTTGTGTTACATTGTATGGCATACTGCTTAGTTTAGGATTTGACTATAGCATATGTGGTACATACTGGTCCAAAGCAGCAGTTGCTAGAACATTCATAAGAGTAAGTAAACAGCTTTTAGAAGAAGAGCAGTCTGTTTAGCAACAACAATTTTTCTGTTTTTAAAGACATTCAAGGAAGACTTTTAAAGGCTTTTGATGCTTTTCTTTTACCACGTTTTCCCTTGAGGTATAAAATGTTCAAATGACATGTTTAAGCATGCGTGATGCTTCTAAGCACAGGAGGAAAAAAAGGTGTAGGTGTATAGACTTAGCTTTCTCAGCAGTCTTCTGGCATTATGGTGGATTGGTATGAGATGGCTTCTTTGCTCTTGGAGGGGACAGGAGATTGTATTTTGAGAGTGATTTTTCCTCATATCTTAATGAGATCGAAATACTACGATGACATTTATGGTGAGAATTTAATGAATTGCCTTGTTTGAAATTGGAAGAGTGGCAATATAAAACCAAATGAAATGAGCCTGTCTTGTAAATAATAATGCTGAATTGCATATCTTCGTAATGTATAATTTATACATTTAATTTTACTTTTCAAATGTATATTTTGCGTGGCACTTCATGCACAACAGAATGGGTACTCAGTACAGCGATTGTACTTGCAGCATACCTGTCAGCAAGCACTTTAATATTACAAAATGTTCAGAATATCTAGAGTGGTTATTGTTGTTGGTTTTGGGAAAGTGCCCTGCATTTCAAGCATGAAGAAAAATCATGTACTGCTCAGGGGGGAATTCTTGAGACTCCAAAAGGACTGTTCTGTGGTATATAACTTTGATTCCTTTTAAATTCTGTGTAGATATTGCATCTGCGTTTGTGGCACCTGTGGATCTTCAAGCTTACCCAATGTATTGCACTGTTGTGGCATATCCCACGGACCTCAGTACCATTAAACAAAGACTGGAAAGCAGATTTTACAGGTTAGATTCAAGTCTCAGGTACTGCTGTGAAATACTGCCAACTGTGGTTTTGGTAGCTGTTCGTCTCATAATACCTGACTTGGAAATGGGTACAGGTGTGCTCTTTCTGTTTGTCTAATCCTTGACCTAGGTTTCTATCTTATAAGGTGTGTTAAAAAGGATTGAATATCTCTTCTCCTAAATGCATTTTAGAATTATGTGGTGTAAATTCCTGATTATGCAAATTGCTCCATGACAGATTCAAACTGCAAAACAGTGAGTGCACTTTATCACTTTTTAAGGCTTTTTTTAGTAAGAGAAACCATAGGCACATGTAATATGCATTTGTCCTAATAGACTTTTTTTTGTTTGTTTTTAAATTTGCATAAGACATTAGATGAAAAATAGCTGTTTAAATAATTGGCCTTGAAATTTTAAATGGCTGGATAGCAACAAAAATAAGTTTTAACTTTTTGATACAGTTTTGATCTTTTCCTAAAATATGATTGCAATTGCTGTATTTTATTTGCAATAAATGTTATCTGTGTAGGAGCATGTTCCTTTAATATACTTCTGTTTCCTTTGGATCTTGGAAACTTTCTGGTTTGGAAATTAGTTTCCCTCTAATACTTCATTTGCAGGATACAAGTGGATAATGTTTTCAGCCAAATTTCAATGTTAATTTGTAGCACTTCAAGTGTACTAACTGGAAATAGCATTCTAAATTAAAATCACTTTTCATTTTCAAAAGTACCCCTGGATATTATGTTATGATGCCGTAATGCACATACATTTTGTTCCGTGTTAATTGTGTGATAAGATATAATTCATCTATGACTTCTCTAATGTTTTGCAGTCAGAGGTGGCAAGGAATTTTCAGTCGCTTGTGGGTTTTTGTGTTGTTTTTTTTTTTCCTCTCGTCAAAAACATTAGCAATTATTTTTGGTCACTATCATACCTTCTTCACTAAATCACTTTTTACTAGTTTGTAGGATTGCCAAGGCATGGTTAGATGCTATTTGCCTTGTATTGTGCTTTCTAGTGATTTTTTTTCTTTAATTTGTGTAGGAGGGACTGTTCAGATTGCTTGAGTTGTCTTAAGTAGCTTTTCATGCGGCTTACCTTAGAACATTTTTCCTCTTCTGAAACAGGAGTGTTAGGCTGCCTGAATGTTTTTGTTTTTTTTTAACAAAAACAACACACACCAGGAGAAAAAAAAAAAAAGAAAAAAAGATTCCCTGTCATTTCTGGCATCATGTAGAACTAAACATTGGGCTCATAAAAATGATAAAATGGTATCTAAATGCTTGTGCTACTTTAAATATGTTAAATGATCCCCCACTTCAGTCTCTAAAGCCCTTGTACAGCATTTCTTTCATTATATTTTCCAGTATGAACATAGAAGGTGGTCTGTATTTCTGATTTCTGTGCTGTCAGAGCTTTTATTTGAAATAACGTATTTTCGTTTTTGTTGTATCTTTTTTAGATTGATTTTTTTCACTTTTTCTTTGATTGTGCATTGTTTCTCACAGTGTTGTGGCAATTCTGTAGTTAGGTCATTAAATCAGAGTTATGTGAGAAATGCTGGTCTTGTCTACCTATCAGAAAAAAATATGTACTTTTAATTTTTTTTTTAATTTAATAAATTTAATATATTTTTTAATAAAAAGAGCCTGAGGAAGCTGCCTTCTGCTGGTCATATAGGGCAATATGTTTGTGCCTGTATGTTTTCTGTTTTAATGTCAAAACGTGGTGAATGGGATAATAAGATTTAAAGAAGAACTATTTAATACTTCTCCTGTTTTGTAATACATTTTCAGAAATGTAATCTTTTTGATACTTTTTTTTCCTCATCCCTTCTCCACTTCTTTCATACACAGGCGACTTTCTTCATTAATGTGGGAAGTCCGATACATAGAACATAACACTCGCACGTTTAACGAGCCTGGAAGTCCTATTGTAAAGTCTGCCAAATTTGTCACAGATCTTCTGCTGCACTTCATAAAGTGAGTTGCTTAGTAGGTCTACTATTTTTCTGCCCCTGATCAAGGTACTTGGCTTTTTGAAATACTAATTTTAAAGTGAGGTAGTTCTGCAGCTTGAATAAACCAGTTGTCTGCTGTTGGGATAGAAAAGAAGCAAGTTTGTGTTTACAAAACAAGAGTACATAAGGTTGCAAAACAAGATGAAGTTTTATAATACATTGATCGGTATAGATTGGCATTTTATTTCAACAGTGTATTTTATAGACTTTTTGCTAAATAATAAAAATGGGTCTTAGTATCTTCATGGAACAATAGATATATTTACAGGTAAGTTAAGAGCTCTAGTACCAAGTTTTAATGCTGCCTGTGTTAATATAACTGGGAATTTAATTCTAAAATCTTTACAACTGGATGAGTCTGAAAATGATGGTTGATAAAATTAAAATTGGAAGCTTTGTAGTCAAAAGAAATAGTCGTCTCAAACTTTCTTTTTCATTACTGCCTGTAGAAAAATTGAGTCAGTGAACAACATTTCAGAATTCTCACTCAGATCTGCAGACATCTGCAGACCTAAAGTCTGTAAGAGCCTACTATGTCTACTGTCTTGATTTGCTTGTATGTAGTGAATGCTGCTGTTCCTACTTTGTAAAAATGGCAAGATACATTACTAGTTTAGAAAAATATTAAATGTGTTCATTAAAAACATTAGAATTATGTTTTTGGAAATCTAAGACTTCGACTTCTGTAACTGTACATAAATGTTTGAGATCTTTGTTGTCATTGATTTCTGATACTGGCTGAACAGTGAAAAATATTTAACTGTTTCAGATGTTAAAATTTTATTGAAACACACTTTTAGGGACAGATATGCATCTGAAAGGTTTCACTGTTAATAATTCTGTTCTTTAATATCTTTGTCCGACATGGCTTCTTTTTTTTGATTAATTAAGCAGTTTGGGGATTTTAAGTGTGTAGTATTAATTGACTTATCAAAATTAATGCACCATGTAGTTATTCTTATTTAATAGCAGCCTATAGCTTGTGCCTATTACTGTACTAACTTCAGTGAACTAGTGATGCATACAAAGCCCAGGCTTTCAAAGATTTTGTTAGGCTTCTGACTCTACCTAGACCACCAAAGGTCAACCCCATGGTTCTAATGAGTGAAATATCTAGATATCTCTGACAATCGAGGGGTTAGTATCTAAAATTAACTATATATCTTAAAAGCAAAATTTGTTTTTCGTTTTGTTGTTGTGGTGGTGTTTTTTTTTTTTCAGCCTGATAAGTTTTTTAATCATCCACTCCACACCCAGTCCCACTGATAATCGTAGTAGCCAATATTATGGATTAGAGTTCCAGTGTAGAGTTGCTGGGCGTTTATTCTTCCTGTTTCTAGTGGCTTGCAATTCTGAATAGTAGAACACCTTTGGACTTTCCTTTCTGTGTAGGAGTTTGCCATGTTATACAAGAAACAAAATTCTGTTTTTGTTTTGTGAAGTTAATTATGTAGGTTTGTACAATAACAGTGTTAGTCCTCAGACAAATAAATATTACTTTTCAGATTTCTTACATTGCAAATATCTTATACACCTATACACACTAAATCCAGTGTAATGTTTCTTATAAAGCTGAATAGGCCCCCAAACCTTTTATGTAGATGGTATAATAGTAGATTTTTCTAATGTTCATAAATTCATGGCAAGGGATTATGGTTTTTTATTTTGATATGTCACTGTTAAATGTTCTATATTTTATGGAATACAAAAAAATATTTTACAGCTTTTTGAACAGTAGATTTGGTTTTCCTACTACTGTGGACCTCTTAGTATTCTTTTGGCAGCAAACAATTTATCATCTTGGGGAGGAATGAATTCATAAATATTTTCCTTACTCTATGCAAAATACAGTTGATTCCATAGGTTAAGACAGAAAATAAATGTTAGTGTGTATTTCTTCTTGCACAGAGACCAGACTTGCTATGACATCATTCCATTATACAATTCAATGAAGAAGAAAGTGTTGTCTGACTCTGATGAGGTAAGTGGTTGTGTCTTAGACAAAGGCATTGCTAGACTGGAGAAGTGGGACTGATGCCTCTTTCCCACTTGATGTAAAAGTACGGTATTCAGTCACTGTAACAAAGTACAGTGTACTGACAACTGGATGTTTCTTCTTGTTAGCTTGGAAACTGGTAAAAATCCAGCCTCCTCTCCTCCTGTACTGCAGAGAGCGTTAACTGTTTATTGGAGGTTCTTTAGACTTCTGAGAGGTTCTCAAACTGACAGTTGCATTAAATGCTTTCCAGAGAGATAGGGATAGGATTGTAAAGACTCAAATTATAAAGTGAAGTATAAAAGAACTCACCTACTCATATATGCTTATATTTTTTTAACCTTTTTATGCGACTCATTATCTTGCTCAAAGGAAGAAGAGAAAGATACAAATGTGCCAGGAACTTCCACTAGAAAAAGAAAGGTAAATCATACTCCATTTTTTTTTTTAATGATTTATAGTGCTGTAAATAATTCACAGTGCGTTTGTAAACAAATGAATATAAATCTGAAAATGTTTTATTATTGTGTAATCACCTTTTGGAAAGTTTCGAACTTACAGTGACTGAAGTGTTACTCTTCTGAGCTGTGCAGTGTAAAAGCATTTCTGTATGTGCTGTTGCACATTACTAATTAATGAATTAGAATTTATATCCTGCAGGGTACCTTTTCATTTGATTTTGTAAAAACAGCTAGTTTATTTAATAAATAACAGACCATACTGTCATTTCAGGATCATCAGCCGAAGCGGAGGCTACGTAATAGAGCCCAGTCGTATGACATTCAGTCATGGAAGAAGCAGTGTCAGGAGCTGTTGAATCTCATTTTTCAGTGCGAAGACTCTGAACCATTTCGACAACCAGTGGATCTCCTTGAATATCCAGTGAGTGTTCTCAAACAGGAAGGCTGGTTGTAATACAGTTAGTTAGCTTCTTTCATTGTGACTATTTCTTCAACTCATTTAATTGAAACTTCAGGCAGTGTTATTCACAGAACTTTTCTGTCATTGCTTGGTTGTCACCTGATGGTCATATTCATTGTCTCTTTAAAGTAGTTTCAAAATAAATCGTACTTCTCTACTCTCTTAAATACTGTAGTAGCAAAATGTTTTATGTTAAGGGATGACTATGTTGTTGAGTAAACAGCATTTGCAATTAAGACACTTGTTTCCCTTTCTGAGTGAAAAAATAGCCATATATGAATGGAATATGTTTGATTTCTTGTTGTGACAATTGTTGTCATGGCACATTTTTGGGTTTTCATTTTGGACGTGTAGAAAATATGAGTAATTTTCATATCACAATCATCGGGGCTGTTGGGGAAGAAGTACCGACTGAAGCACTGTAGTGATATTTTATTATTATATTAACTGTAGTAACAATTGAGTTTCTCCAATTTCACTTTCTGCCTGGGTGATTTCACTGGAGTTCAGATGTAACTACAGAATATTTTAACAAAAAGTCTTATTGCCTTGGATCTCTTTTCTAGACTAGTTTTACCTTAAATAACAAAGCAAAGGTTTTTGTAATTTTTTCTTTAAAATACCACTCCGAGGTGATTAGCTTGGGGGAAACTATTTGTCTGAGTTAGAAAAAAGAAAAGCTCATCTTTTGGAAGTTGATGGTAGGTCTGTGTTGATGCTCTGGCAAACCATTGGGCACCAAAATTTTCGAAGTAAGCTAAACTTCATGGTGTGGCTAGCTACAAGGAGCCACCTTTTGCAATTCAGATCCTCAGATGATCTGATAGAGAACACCTTACTAGGCTTGGGCATGAAACGCTCTGCTCCCTAGTGTCACAGACCTCTTTAACATTCAGAGGTACTTGCACAGGTTCCATGTGTTCTAGTGGATTACCTCACCTTCTTGTCATATGGGTATTTGAGCTTCTTGTTATGTGGATGTTCTCCTGTTTCTTTCCCTAGCCTAGAAAAAACTTCAATGGTTGATTTGAACTAGGTCATATTTAAGCCTGTGGAGTTTTCATTATTTCAGTATTACTTTCTTAAATTGTCAGCTCTCCATCAGCATCTCCATCTGGTCAGCTCAGGTTTCAGCAGAGATGCACCAAGACTGTCAGCAGGTTCAAATATTCTAACTTCACGTTTTAAAGCTAGTATGTGAGAACAGTATTAGGTTTAGTACTAACACTGAGTTGTCAAACCATCCAGAGTGCTTGTAGTCTCATTTTTATATCAGTTATCTCCATGACAGTATGTCAGTACTTAACCTTTAAGAGCCAGAAATTTTTGAGCTCTGTATATCCAGAAATCTTTTTACAAAATGAATTAAATCTTGTGTCATTTAACTTCTAAATTCGGTTCTTTTGAGTGTCTGTGAGGTTATGTATGAGTAGGAAGGAGCAAATGTCTTCAGTGGTTTTCCATATGTATTTTTAAGGACAACGGTTTGCTTTTAATAGATTTATCAAATGCATCCAAATGAAAATAAGCCTTAAAAAATTGTAATAGGTTGTTTTGCTGTTTTTTAACAGGATTATAGAGATATCATTGACACTCCTATGGATTTTGCTACTGTTAGAGAAACACTGGAAGCTGGTAACTATGAGTCACCAATGGAGCTGTGTAAAGATGTGAGACTTATTTTCAGCAATTCCAAGGCCTATACACCAAGTAAAAGATCAAGGGTAAGACTTTATTTTTTTGTATGAAAGAATATAGCTGGGGAAAAAAAAAGGACAGAAAAACAGATAACATAATTGATTACTTAAAAAAAAAAAAGTTCATTTCTCATTGTCAGACATGAATATTTCTGAGAAAATATTACAACTTTGTATTTTAAAGGAGTGCATGCTGTTTAAATGTCTGAAATCTAATATTGTGCAAGTGTGTTTCTAAAGTATTTCAAGGTGGATCTAGAGGGAGAGCCACACTGAAGGAAAGATCTGTAGAAATGTTATTATATTTTGCGGAAGAAACCAGATTTTCAATGTGCATGCAGATTCACACACCTACGTACTCCCAAATTCCTCCACTTTAGAAGTTGCCCAAAACTGAATTATCACAGAGAATAAAGAATAGTGAAATTCTATGTAGTTCACTAGTGAATATTTTGATATTATAAAGAGTCCCTTAAACAGTTCTGTTTCTCAGAAATCTTATGTAAAACATGAGCCTACAAAGCCATTGTTACTGAGCTGATACTGAAATGCCCTGCCAGTGGTAAAGTTCTTAATATTTTCTCTCACATTGACATGTAGCTGCAGTATCTGTTAGAGGTGAAAGGTACAAACGTAGCTTTTGTTCAGGGCTACTTAGGCATGTCCAAAGCTACTGTGTAGCTTTTCTTCTGCTAAAATGGTTTAGATGTTAGACTGAAATCCTCACTAGCTTCCATGCCTGGCTGTTTTAAACAGCAAATTAATCATCAGGACTTCATTGTCTTAAAATGCATGTACAAAATGACTTAGTAGGTGGCCTTAGCAAGTAGGTGGCACTGATCAGTGATTGATCTCTTTTCAGTCAGTAATTGTCCCACTCAAGTCCCTTGTCCTTTCATCACATCAAAGTGCAGGGATTTTGGGGTAGATCTAGATTGGTTTTTTTTGTTTGTTTTTTGTTTCTCTCCTAAAAGCAAGATAGGGGAATGCTGGCCGTAGTCTCAGCTCCATGTTTGATTTAAATGACATTTTTGTATTTTTTTCGTATTTTTCTAAACTGACTGGTTTAGAATTAAGATTATAGCTCTTCTCTCTTTTACTTAGAAGCAATAATGAAAGGTTCTAGTGTCAGAAATTGTAATATTTCAGAACCTATGTACTTTCATGCATAGGCTTGCAATACATTATTGTTGAATGGCTATGTTTTTATTTGGACTCCTGTTTTTATTCTGACTGTCATTCAGTGATATGTTTAGCATCTTACCTTACATCACGGATGCTTTTCTGGAAGAGTAATCCTAAACCCATCAGTTTTTTATTCTTGACACATCAGGCATAAAGTTTTTGTCTAGTTTTTACGGGTCTTCCCACAAAACTTCTTTGGATGTCCTCTCCAGAAACGCATTCGGTTTCTGTCACTTTCACTGTTTAGGCTGGCACTCAGATAATTCCCTGTGTCTTTAGGTAGGCTACTGCTACAATATTGTCTTTGTGTTTCATGTTCCAAGAACGTGGTTTCCCTTCTTAATTTATCTACTCAGTTCATTTATGAGTTTCTGTTTCCAGAATTAATAGCAACTGTGTGCCATTAGTTAGCTGTGATCTGAACTGAATTTGACTGGTTCTCTCTGTAAACCATCCAAGGTTGGAGGAAAAAGATAAAAATGTGTCTACATAATTCTAAATCATCTATTGTAGTTTTTGCAACCAACTCACCAGTAGTATCAATCCATCCATAAGAGGAATAAAGTGATGCCCAAATATAGGATATATGGGTGCAGCATAATGCAGAAGATTAGTTTTTCTTGACCCTCGGTATGACAAAGTAAATTCCACTAAGGATCTCTCTGTTGTTTCCACAGAAACTAGAAAGGAACATATTCTGGAATGGCAGTTGGAAAGTGACAGCTGGAAACATGTCACTTCTGATTTTTCATTTTGCTTGTGTGTATGATCTTCAGTCATAGTACACATTTCCAACCATGAAAATACTTAATGCAAACCTTTGCATGGATTAGTGTAAATTTGTTGCGAGAAACTGTAAATTTCCTTAAAACTTTTCCACGTTAACCAGTACCCTTTTCTTTTCTAGCTGTTGCTCAACTGTAAATAAGTAAGATGACATGATACTTCGGAAGACTAGAAAACTTCCTCATTTCCTGGTATTTCTTTTTTTTTTTTTTTAGATCTACAGCATGAGTTTGCGTCTTTCTGCTTTCTTTGAAGAACACATAAGTTCTATTTTATCAGATTATAAATCTGCCCTGCGTTTTCATAAAAGAAATACGATAAAGAAACGGAGGAAAAAAAGAAGTAGAAGCAGCTCAGTTTCCAGTAGCGTTGCATCCAGGTACATTCGTTTTTTACAGTGTTCAGGAAATGCTGCACAAGTTTGACATTCCTAAATAGCAGAACTTAGTGTGGTGTTTTTTTAATACTTCCTTTTACTATTGCCTGTATTGCAGAATGATAGCTTTGAAATGCAAGTCCCTCTGCTGTGGAAGATTTTTAAACTTTAACTAAAGCTGTCCTAGTGTAAGTGCTTAAAATTCAAATAACTGCTAAACATGTACAGGAAATCAGCATCGTTAGGATAGTGATGGCATCATGCTCTGTCATATAAATATAGCATTTTTTATGACCCTTCACTGAAGATTCACTTTTCAGAGGCTCACAACCGCATGAATTTCAACAGAAAATGTCATATTTTTAACTTGCTTCACACAGAGATGATCATTTTTCTTCCACAGTCTCAGACACTAGCACTAAATTTTCTTTATTCCTGTAAAATATGAAAGTGGTCATCCAGGCTTCAAATTGTTGCTCCTTTTGCAGCCCTGAAAGGAAGAGGAGATTAATAAAACCTCAACTGAAGGCAGAAACTTCTGCCTCCTCTTCATCTTCTGCACCTGCACGATCAACAGCACTGAGACATGCTCCACCTCAGATGAATGGAAAAGCAGCTGAAACCTCTTCTCTTGTGCGGACTAGAAGCAATAGGGGTATAACAGATGCAGCTGCTACAGAGCAACCATCTACTTCTTCAGGGGGAAAGCCTTTAATGATAAAGCCTTTAATTACAAAACCTAATACTACTGCAGGGACAGGAAAGTCAGGTAAGTTGATTTTGGGGGGTTATTGTTTCTTTGGTTTTGGGTTTTTTTTTTCCTTTCTCCTTCACAAACAATGTTTTTAAATATAAGCTCTACTTTTTTAAAAATCAAATGTATTTGTCTCAGTTAAGACTGGGTGCTGTTTTCAAGCTGCTCGGCCTTGAGGTTTGTCTGAAGAAAGGTTAAGCTATGTTATTTAATGCAGGAAACTTTCACTTCCAGATCACTGATTCAAGTTGCTTGCTTGTAGAAGAACCTAAGTGACTTTCGTTTTAGCCAGATAAGATTGGACATGGTATAAAGTACTTTAAAAAATACATATGTTTTCTTTTTTTCTTTTCTTCTAGTACTGGAGAATTCAACCAAACATTCCAAGAATCAGAATATTTTACCAATCCCTAGCCAATCTGATAACAGTCATAACACTAGGAATAATTCCACAAAAGAAAATCCTGAGAAAGAGAAGCAAATCAAACGCAAAGTAAAATCCTCCACTGTTAATCAACAAGGTCAAGGTATGGAGGTTTTTATTAATATTTACCCCACTCACACCTTGGTATTGACGTAGTAGCTCTTGCGGCACCTTAGACTTGATATTTTGGGGGTGGAATATTTAGTATGTACTGTGATTCAGCAGAATAAGGAAGTCTAATGGAATAATTCTGTTATGATTAGTGTTCTTGATTATTAGCCAAGTTGTCGATGGTTTTGACTATTCTCAACATGATTTACATGGTGTGATAAGTGCTGTCTAGCCAATTTTGATATGTTAAATTATCTTTACCTTCTTTTATCATACTACAAAGGTGATACTTTCAATATATTACAACTAGCTTATGAGTTCTAAAACCCCAAAGCAGACTTTTGCAGGGTCACACTTGAAACCCTGTGGGTTTTACCTGCATTTGTTTGTTTAGGTTATATTTGGCTCATTAACACTGAGTGTGATGTCACTCCCCACAACCATGAGCATAAATACGGGAGCATTCCAGCTGCGTTTTTTCCTTCATTTTTTGTCACAGCAAGATAGAACTGTGTAGTGTTTACTCTTTCTGCAGAACATATTTGTATGGGTTCATCGGACTCAGTTTCATGTAATCTTCTGACTGAACTTGCTTGTCTTTTGATGTCTGAATATGTTCAAACACAAGGTTTCTGTGGAGACTGAAATTAGATCTCCCAGACATAAAAGCTCTCCTGCTTATGAAGGAGCTTTGAAGTATTACAAAGTTGTTGTGAAGAGCTAGATCCTCTGAGTATTTTTATTTTCTGGAGATGAAGAAATGGTAGTCTGCAAATTGGGCCCTACCTAATTAATCTTGTTACTGCCTGTAGCCCTCTTCTCCCTGAGGGTTATTTCTTCTTTCTTACCCTTCCATGCTTCTGAACAAGCAACTTGTGGTCTGATGGGTTAAATCAGCTGTCCATTCCTTGCCAGCTTTCTCACAAAGGTCTCAGTTGTTACTGTATGGCATGGCAGAATATGTACCCATCCTGTGACCGGAGGATCGGTAATGTCACAGATAGATGGATTTTGTTTACCTGATCCTCTCTCCTGCATGACCACTCATGAAAGTGAAGCCTTGTGCTGTAAGTAGACTTATGGTGCATGCTTAGTCACAGCAGAACCCTCACACACAGTGAGTTACACACAGTGAGTGTGCATGGACACTGACTCAAAGAAGTGGTTGCAGCACATTGCTGGCTATGATTGGTCATATTTTTGGTTGTATTGGTCTATTCTTGGTCATATTTTATTTAGGCAAGAGTGATGTTACCAGAACACCTCCATAAGAGGTCCTGTGACATACCCCACTGAGAAAGTTCAGTAACACTCAGCTAAGAAAACCTCATAGCTTGTACAAGTCTCCAAGCAAATGCCTTCTGACATTTGTCTTATCATGTAAGAAATTTGTGCAGATTGTGTATGCTCTTTTTTGAAGTCTCCCAAATTTTTAGGCTTGTCCTCACTTATTTTTGAAATAACCCTGGTCTAATGAACTCATTGTAAAGGATGCTACCTTGGGCTGAAAGAAGGTTTTTTGTTTATCCAGAGCTGACTTACTGCGAAGTGTTGCTAATCCTTATGGCAGTGCTTCTTGAGAAACTGCTGTTGCAGATACCAAGTATGAGTTTTTGGCCACATCTGTTGCATCAGCCAAGAAAAAAACACCTTACCTGTTCTCTGTTCTGGCTTTTTTTCTTCTCTTTGTCTCAAGCTACCTTGAGACAGTTAATCCTCATTGTGTACTGACATGAAACTGAGTTCTACTTTGTGTCTGTCTCTTGGGTTTGGACAGATTGATAATCACTTTGAATCCATTCAGATATTTTACGAAGAGTTTTGTTAGGACAGTGTGAAAATGAATGTAAATGTAAATCTTTTGCATGATCCGTACTCTCATTTTTCTTACAGCGGAATGCAAGAACAACGCTTTGGCATCAGGAAGCGTTCAGGTAAACGGACATGGAGGGCAGCCTTCAAAACCTCCAGTTAAAAGAGGTCCTGGACGGAAACCGAAGGTGGAGACTAATAACAGTAGCTGCGAAGTGGTGCACAAGAAAAGAGGCAGAAAACCAAAAAAGCTACAAATTATTGAACAGCAGAAGGTTGCAGAGCAGAATACAGTCCAGACCACAAGGGATATACCAGAAGAAGCCTCTGCTTCTACTGCTTGCAATTCTCTTTCTGAAAATAATATGAAGGAAGACTTGTTACAAAAAAAAGGCCGTGGGGGTAGAAAGCCAAAAAGAAAGATAAAGACGCATCAGCCAGGCTCGGACGTTTTAGTTCCTGCAAACGTTAAAATGCAAACAAGAAGCAGGAGGAAAAAGATAGATGAGCCTATGGAAGAAGGGTCTGAGGAGCTTAAAGATTCTGAACCTCACATGAGAACTAGAAACCAGGGTAGGAGGACAGCCTTTTACAATGAAGATGACTCTGAGGAAGAGCAAAGGCAGCTATTGTTTGAAGACACCTCCTTAACTTTTGGAACATCTAGCAGAGGCAGAGTCCGAAAGTTGACTGAAAAAGCAAAAGCTAATTTAATCGGTTGGTAACTTTTACCAAGGGTTTTACTTCAGAATGCTATGAAGCAGGTACAGTTAAGGAACAGCAGAACAGACTTCTGCTTCCCTGCTGCTATAATGGGTTAGAAGAATATGTTCTGATTTGGGAGAAAAATTTAGCAAAAAATAAACTGAACGAACATTCTTTGAAAGAAATATATATTTTAAACTTTTGCTATTTATTGCCCTCCAAATAGGTTATGCATTTCAACAGTCATTTTGTTCATAGTTGAGAATAATTGAAGCAATTTCTGACTGACTTACAGAATTGAGAGCTACTCTACTCAAGTAGTGCGTAGTATCTCTACGTAATTATAAAGGTGACGGAACTTTTAATGCCACAAACTGAAAACAGAAGTCTATTTTTGACCAAGCAAGGTACACTTTGATTGTAAAGTCAAGTCGCTTAGGAAGGCAGATTTTGGCAAAAAGTGGCAGTAAATTTACTTACATTTCTATTAAATACAAATACAAGAATACCAAACTTTGCTAATCTGAAAATGCTTAATTTCAGTAGTGACGGAACATTCAACTGCAAAAGAAGCCTAGCAGGCTGTTGGTTTATCCAAGTTCTGCCAAACATAGCAAAAATGTAATCACAAATATATATATATCCACATTGGAAAAAGTTTGACTAATGTCTAATTTTTCAGACCTTGATTCTTGTATCAATCACTAAATCTCTGTTTATTGTGCCAAAGACTGAGAATCAGTGCAGTGGAAAGCCTTTTTTTCTTTTTGAGTGTCAGTACAGCATACAATTTGCAGTGATAAAAGCTGTGTATTGTTTTAAATAGTACGTTGTTAACATTGTTCTGAAATGTATCCTTTTTGGTACTTTTGGTAGAAAATAATGCACTGGTGGGGTCCTTTGACAGAGATGTTTTAGACAAAATGTATAATTGGTTAAAGGATTCAAGGAAATTACAGGACAGGTATGGAATTATGATGTTTACTTTCTGATCCAGATTGATTGTTGTTTCTACAACTTTAGACATGCTTAAAAGGCTAAAATGACCTACAAAGAAGAGTGTATGTGTATATATTAATATATACATAAACACGTATAAAATATTTCCCAGGTAAATAAATTTTTTTCAGGATTTTTTAGATAGCACTAGAATTGAAAATAAATTTTAAAATGTCATACTTTATAGTTTAATTTTAAGGGGAAGATTGGTTATTTTCAATTATTAAGGTTAAAAAGGCCAAATCACTTTTTATGCAATCATGTTTTATACAGTGGTCTCATTGCACATTGCGTTTTTCTGCACTTTTTATGGTATATCACGCTGACATAAGTCAATATTCACCCTAAAGAAAAATTCCATTTAATGATTGTGCCTTGTATTCTATTATTTCTTGCATCCTTAGTAAAATTAAGTTGTCTATTGTAAATGATGACTATATGACTTAGGGGAATGTATTGTTATATGTACTGCTATGGAAAAGAAAAGCAGTTATTTATTTGTTTATGGTACATTTAGTTATTTTATACCTTTACAAACAAACTTTAATACCATTTTCTATCACTTCAAAAAAAATATTGTCCAGTTTTAAGGAAAAAATACGGAAGTAATCATATTTTCTGAAATCTGGTATGGTACAAAAATGTAACCAAAATTTTCTGCTTATACATTATTTTGGAACTTTGGGTAGTGTTACAGATTTTTGTGTGACCCTAACTTAGCTGAAGAAATAAACCTGAAATGAAACCTCAATTCTGTACACCCTTACTTTACAATGATTCTTTTTTTCTTTTTTTTTTCATTTTTTTTTCTTAACAAACAACATCTGCAATATCTGGGAGGGCATACAGAATTAAGACCTTAAATTTGCACAGATTCTGTATACTTATTTGGGGCTGAATTCTTCACCCTTTATTTTCTGTTACAAAAATAAAATATTTGAGCGAAGAACACTGATATCTGGCACCAAGAGGAACAGAAATATGCTATTGTGGATGGCAAACTGGTATCCACCGTACTCAGTTTTATGTAGTTCACTATGGATTTTGTTACAAAAAATGACTAAAATATTTTCCAGATCCTCTTTGAATTGTTTTGGTTGTGAATTTGGGGAACAGGGATCAGTTTGCATTTCATTTGTGGGTATATTTATTTATTTTTTTAAACAAGTATGTCTTTATTCAATTAAAATAGAATCACTGATCATGTGGTAAGATAAAAAGCTATGGTTATACAGTTGCAATACAGCTTCATAATTCAAAGCTAATTGATTCTACCTGTTAATTTTGTCAGTTCTCACTGATGAAGGCAATCATTTGAAAATGTGTAATTTCCTGATGTTATCTGCATTGTAATATATGAAATAGATTATATCTAAAATCCAACTTGTATTTACTCCCTTTGTAATAATGTTTTATATGGCATGTTTATGTATATATTTATATATCGAAAATACCTTGTATGTAAGTTTTGGAGACTGAAATAATACGCGTTCCCTTAACACTAGGTAGAAAATTATACATCTTAATTTTACAAGAATAGAAGGCCTTACTGCAGAACGTGGCTACTGCTTCCCACCCAGTAATACCGGTGACTTTAGCCAGTATTTTTTTAATTCATATTAGATACATTAATGGTTTTCCTTTTAAAATAAATTGTGCATCATTTAGATAGTTTTTAATAAAAGCGACACTAAAAAAAAAATAAAATTAGAAGTTAATACCAGATTTATTTAAAAGTTTTATTTTTGTAATTTAGTTTCACTAGATTGCAAACTTTATTTATGAGACTTTAGTCACCATCAGACTGTGCATTTCGGTAGGGAAAAAATGTATTATTCGAGGTTGTGACATACGGTGTGGACACAGGAGCTTTTGATTACAAAGTTTTAAGTTTTTAAATGTGAGCAATAAACTATTGGTCAGTGTTATGAAATAATTTAAGAACTGTAGCTATGTGCATGTTATGTAATGCCATCTCAAGTACCTAACAGCTAATTCACAAAATGGAGTATCAAAATCTCACGTGCTTGTTTCTCATACCCATTGTAAATATTACACAGGTTCATGGTCATATACAAACGTCAAATGATCTTACAGATTTGGCAGCAATTAATACAGTTTTATTCATTAAATTAATTTATATTTGACATAAATATGAGGATACTGTTCCGATAATTCTGCTGTATACTGGGAAACGTTAAAATTGGTATTTACCACTGAGTGGTATCTCAATAGCAGCCTGTTCTCTACCTACAGATGAGGAAGTAACTTGTGTTTCTGTGATACCAGTGTGCTTTAAATGTTTAACAGAAATCATTGTACTTGTGCCTACATATTTAACAGCTCTTCAGCCGTTTTGTTTCTGTTGTTAATGTGTTATCCAGGAAATGAACTTAAAATTTTACCACTATATTGATCATTATTGTCAATTGAACTAGAGTTCATTGTCACTCGCAATGACCAGTGATACAACCTTACAGAGAAAAAGTCTTCCTCCAGTGATTAGACTGCTGTGATATATATTTACATATGTTTATTTGTACAGTGTCCAGTTTGTACATGTGATCAGTTTGTTGTTAGACTTGTAAGATTGAGTTGGTTGAGTTAAATATTACTATGGCTTAATATTTGTAAAACTATTAATTGATAAAGGACCCTGATTCAGCACGTAGGACATACTAATATCGATAAAAAATAAATTGTAGTGTAGAGACAAGTTATTCACTGTATTGCTGTACAAATATTTTTCAAGTACCAATTCTGATTCTTTTGCCTTACCAAAAAAAATTACGTACAACATAAGCAAACAGTCTGTCCATTCGGTAATGTCAAGCTTGTTACAATTTTTGCACCACCTTGGTAAATCTTTTGCCCACCTTAGTTGGACCAAGGACCACAAGTAAATGCTTTAGTGTGTTAATTTGAATTTAGGGACATGTTAAATGGTTGGCTGGTTCTACAAAAGCAATAGGCTTAACTGGAGACCCTTTCACCCTGTACTTAAATCTTAAATAGTAGGTTGGAGGTTACATGATTTCAAGCTCACTTTCATCAACATTTGCATTTAATTTGAAGCATACAAATCTTGCTGAGGTAATTTTAACATACTGCTGGTCAATCAAGATACAGCCATATCACAACAATTGCATTGTGTCCTGAGTCCTTATCTGACTAAAGTAGTGTATTTTGTCCACATTATTTTTCTTTTTTTTATAACACTGTTGAGTGTTTATTATAAAGACTTTTAATGCATCTCTGCAACAACGCTGTGAAGCAGAAGGTAGGGCTTTCAGGCCTCACCTAGAAACAGCAAAAGCTCATTTTCTGTTTACTAATTACTACGTAGCTTCTTTTTTCCCTGAAGTTCTTGTAACAGATTGGTTTCCAAGGGGACTTGGATACTCAACTGATAAAAGGGCTGTTAGTTTTCTGCTGTAAATTATTGTAAATAAGTGCTTGTTCATATGCAGAATAAACTGTACTACATTTTGTAAAATTGGCCAAAGCTGACAGTGTGTTTCCAATAACAAATCCGGTAATGACAGCGTCTGTACTTAACTATTTTTGAATCAGGAATACAGCTTGTACACTTGCTACTACGTCTGGGGGAAATAACAGGTAGCCTTTAAACTGGAGCTAACCCCTAGGTGCTCTTGCATTTGTGCTAATTTTAATGTGGGAATTGGCCATGTCATTTTACAACGTGTTAGAGAAGGAAACACTCCAGGAAAGCTAGGTTGAAAGGCATCTTAAATTGCAGAAAAATGAGATTAGCACTCCCCCCCCCCCAACTGTAATGGCCGTAGGGCATTCTAGAGAGAAACCTTATATGCTGCAATAAAATAAAGGTGAATAAATTTAGCTTTTAGGGGTTAGATAGTGAGGCAAGTAGGCATTTGGATCCTTTTTTAATGCAGATAAATACATCAGGAAATTCACTTCAAATACTGCAAATAATACATTTTAAGGAGGGAAGGTAGTGTTATGCTATCAGTTTCTACCCTGGAAGAACAAAGAACAAGGTCATAAAAATTAGGAGTAGGAAGAAATAGAAGCACCTAGTGTGTGCACATGCCTGTATGATGTACATGTACTATTTTGTGCTTACAACTGCGTGTGTTGGTTTGCTGATAGACTGAGACCATACAGAAGTTACATTTTTGGACCATACTAAAACTGCAGAACTGTGGCAGACAACTGGATAATGATCATGCGTGTATTAAATTCTGTCATAATCCTTAAATATGTATAGAACGGAGCTCAACCTTACAGAAATGACCTTGAAAGGTTAATTTTGAAACTGACACATTTTCAGATTAAAAAAATTACACTTATTTTGTACAGAATTATGTAAAACACAAATCTGTTGTATGTAATGAGTAACAGTTTTGAAAACTATAATTCTTTAGCTTTATTGAGTTTTTTTTTTTTCCTCCTTCCAGAAATCTGGATTATCATGTTATAACCTGAAGTATCACACCAGGATAACAGTGCCCTTTCTTTTTGTACATAAGGATTGGAAATTTCTTTACTGTTATGTGGACACTTTCTATGTTAGTTTTGATGCATAATACTTTGAATCCTTTTATACAAACTAGAATGTATGTGTAAGAATTACTGTCACTGCAATGTAGTAACTACAAACTTATTTTTAAATAAATAGAAAACATGTTTTTCTAAGTTGTCCAACAGTGTTTGTTTCTATCTAGTGATTTACTGTGTTTGGGGACAATTGTATGTGTTCTTCAAAACAGCCTAAAATCAGCTCGTTTTGATTCCTTCTGGAATCTGGTATTGCCTAGTGCATTATGTGGCAAGAGACAGAATTGCAGCCAAAGAAATCTGTGATAGAGATCAAAATTTGCTATTTTGTCAAGGTTTTTTTTTACTGAAAAAACACAGATCTGGAGGCAATATAAAGGCAGTAGCATCTAGCACTGAAGACACAATGTTGCCCAGTCCTCTTAGCTCATTTTCACGTGTGCAGCAGGGTAGCCCTCATCCTGCAGGAAGCCATCCCTGCTCAGGTGACAGCTGTTTGTACCAGAGCTACCTCCAGTATGGGTGGAAACCTGCTTCTCGACAACTCTAGAAGAAGCTAAACCAGCCAGGCAGAGAGAAGGTCCCTGCCTCCCCGCACGCAGAGTTCGGGGCTGCAGCCTGGTTGCCCTGAATGGGCGGTGCACAGAAAGCTCAATAAAGGATGTCTTCGGAAAGTAACAGGGTTTTGCTTGTTTATATCCGCCTTGTTTCTGCTGAATAGGTATACAAAAATGTTTGGTATCTCAAATACTGCACCGTGTGGGTTCTGTTTAATGTCACCTGTTACTTGGTTTAGCAGATGATCTTTTCCTCCTTATTACCTTACCTGAAATCCCAAGACAGTGGTAGAAGAAACCCTTTCTAGCCTAGCAGATGCAGGTACGTGTGCTGCTGAGCAGCGGGACCGGACGGTCGCGGTGTAGCAACTGGGATCCCTGTAAGACCTGTGCGTATCAGGCGTGGCTGTGATGGAATCTATGGCAAAAGGAAGAGTTGTTTTAGCATTGTTTAGAAAAATTTCTCCGTTCCCTCAAGTACCTGTGCAAGTTGTAGTCATTGACATGCTCTGCTTTGAGAGAATGAATTCTAGAATTATGAAAATGCAATGTGTCTTTCCTTTCACATGTACATGGAGTACTGGAGGTGGTGTTTCTATTTTATACACATCTCCAGTATTACTATGTTCAAGTAGTGGTGTGCTTTTCCAAAACCAAGCTACCGTGGGTCCAGGATTTTAGTGTTAGGCCTGGTTTTAGTTTTGTTACTATTCATGTATCTGAGTAGTTAATGACTTTGGTTGGTTGGTTCTTCTAGGGTATGAACACGGGATAATTTTGTAGGAAGTTTATGGTCTTTCTTTTCAAAAGGTCTTTTTACTGCATAACTTTGTACAGAAACTTTAAAATACCATGATATCCTAGTTCTCTGTCCTCATGTGTCTGACAGGTGACTTTTTGAAAGCTACTGTAGTTACTCTGCTTCAAGTAGGAATCGAGATTTTGTTTAGGATTAGCAGACTTTGTGAAATAGTGGAGTCTGGCAGCTAGAGTATGCTGACTTCCCCAGTACTAAGACTTCATGACCTCATTAAAACCATTTACTCCTGTTGGATCGTAATGCTCTTTAAATGAAGGAAATTAGGTACTAGCATTGAAGGTGGCCATTTTGTTTTCAAAGCGAAAATTTCTTGTATGAAAACCCTTTTTTTTTCCTGCCCTGGCAATCAATATGCACTTTACAAAAGAGCGTGTTTGTCATTTTTTCCCAAAGACAAATAAGCAAAGTGTAACGGCTATAAAAATTGATCAATGTTTCTATTTGAAGCATATGTGGAAATAAAGCAAGTGCCAGAAAACTAAATACAGCAAGCAATGTAGAAGGTGACTGGAATTTAAATAGCTTATAGTTGACTCATTGTTCATAAAATTAGCACGCAGAATGTAATTTTTATGGGTTTTGCTAATGTGGACAGGAAGCTCATAGCCCAAACACTCAGGCTGTTTTTCTAGCTCTGAGGAACCTTGCATGCCAGATCTCTGCACAACAGGCTTAATTTATTTTGACAGAAGTGTAGTAAGGGCTTATGAATCCTCTCTCATGCTTTGAAATCTTTGTGTTAGCTGAAGGGAAGACAGGATAGAGAATTCTGGAGTGCTGTTTCTAATCTGATAACAAGCGTGCAAATTTCCTTCATGCTTCTTTTTCTCCTTTCAGAAACGGGGAGGTTTTACCTAAACTTGGTCCTATCTGATGTACTTATCTTTTAGGTACATCAATGAAAAAAAGAGAGAAAGAGGAAACAAAAGCCGAGGCAGGTAATCAATTCAATCAGCGTCACATTTCTGCAGAGGCATGTTTGAAACCTGAAGATACCAAGTTCAAAGTAAATATTAGCATTCAAGGTGCCATGCAGCCTTATCTGTTAACATGCAATTTGTTTCAGGTCTCTGATTTTGTGTTTGAACAAGGATGTTTGAAATAATAAAGACTGTGACTTAAAATGTAAAGCTAGTTTAGACTATGGCTAAAACTCTAGAAAGGATTACTTGATTTACATCTCACAGTAGGGGAATCTGGTGGGGTTATTTTTTTCCCCGTATTATAAACCCTAATTCAAAATTTGAATTCTCATTATTATGAAGGGGATTGGGGCAAGCTGCCATGCACGGCTAAAAATGGGAATACAGCTGTCAGAAACTTCCCATTCGCCAAGGTTTTATGTTAATGGCACTTACAGAACAAAATTACTCAGAGGTGTTTTTTTTATCTTGCGATCATGCCAGCAACTTTCACTGCACTGCATAATTTTACCCAACCAAAGCCTTAACGTGGAGACCAGGGTGCAGGAACACTTGATGTACAACTGCTGTCCTTCACTGGCATCAGATAACTCCTCATGCACAAGTACGTTGGGAAGGAGTGAAACTCTAGCACTTGGAATTTTTATTCTGTTTAATGGTTGTAAAGGGTTTGAGGTCGGAAAATGTGCATTAATATTAAAGTCTCCTGATAACTAAAGCTATAAGGGAAATGAGTTTTCAATTATTTAGGAAAATGATTAGAAAATTCATATAAGCTTTCTCTTAAGAAACTGCACTATAGACAAGGTTTTCTTCTTACATGCTAATTTATCAAACCATGATGTTCTTCTGGCTCTGGAAGTGTTCCAAGAAAATGCTTTAGTCTGTGTAGCAGTCTGGCCTTTTTACAAAACTTAAGTTTTTATATAAATTCTTGTGAGTTTTGGTCCTTATTTTTGCACTTGTTTTGGTGCCCCGACTCCTTGTTAAGCATCCTCTTCCTCTCTTAGAGGATTGTTGTTGCCAGGGAAGACTCATGGGCACCTGGATGGCAGAAACACAGTTTGCTGAGGAACACCCTCATCCAGGCTTCACAGGTCAGAATCCAGTTTCCCTCTGTGCCTGTGATTAGATTGCACCATGTTTATGGAGAACCCAGTCTTCACCAAAGAGGCCCTTTTGAACTTCTCAGGACACAAAGCTCTCTACATCTTGGCAGTCGCTGTTGTTCCACCCAGCTTTGTGAAACTCTGCCTATCTCATCAAGTGAGAGACATTTGTTATGGTTGTACATCTGCAAGTTCTTGCTTCTTCATGGAGAAAAAGAATGGCGGAAACCCAGAGATTTTATGTATGCAAGAAAAATTCTGCAAAGAAATAGCTTTCTAAACCTGGGATCTTCCCCCAGCTCAAACTGGGATCACCCCAAATGGATGGTAGCTCTTGTGTCATTCTCCCTCCCCTCCACAGCTGTTTGAAACATCCAAAAAAACCCGTCTGCTTTCTTTGACCCAAGTCCAAGACTGTTTCCAGGAACCCAATTAAATAAAACCCAAATGTGCTGTGGGGCACAATCTTTCTTATGATCGTTTCTTAAGCCCACTCAGAGCCTGCTTTGGCAGGGGCTGCGACTTCCCCTCGTTTTTAGGAACCTTCCAGCCCCACTTTTGTCACCTTCCACTGAGGAACAAGGACATGGTTCAAGCCTGCTCATGCTGAAGCAGCTCTGACTGCTGATGCCGCCCTCTCCTGTCAGGGCGTGCCCCCATTTTGGGGGAGAGGAGCCTGTTTAAGTAACCACGAAATGGCGGCATCTGCCGTCGTATGCAAATGTATCAGGTTGGGCTTGCGTGAAATTCAGCAGCACCAAAATTTAAAGTTCTTCGTGGACATGGTGATAGTGAAAGCCCTGGGCTTGGAAAAGGATGTCCGGCATTTGTCTCTGGAAAGATCTTCTAATAGACACCGTCCTGCACAGGCTGCTCCACGTCTCCAGGGAAAAGAAAACATTTAACCACTGCAGCCCTCAGAGGTGTTTCTCTCAGTCACTGCCGAGTGAAAGGTAGAGCTGGTGCTCAAAGCTCTCTTCAAGCATTTTGTGTTGGCTTCTCCGGGATGAAACAGAAATAGTTTGGGAAGAGGTGACTCCCTTCCCAGACAGCTGCGCTGACCGGGCAGTGGCGCTTGGGCTGCCTCTCTGCCTGTGCTTGTTCTGGCGCTGGCTCTTGCATGGTGGCCCTTGCACGCCTGGCTGCACGGTGGCCCAGCTGCGGTAGGAAAGTCAGGGGAGAAACTGCTGCCTGGTAAGGGGGAAACCACTGCGATGCTGTGCGGGAACCCGGTCGCTCAGACCGCGGACGTCCTTTGAGTCAGACCAGTACCGAAACCTCACCCTGCTCCAGTGAAGGAGGACGAGATAGATGGTCCTCCTCTCTGCACGCCTCCGGGTCACAGCGGAGTGCACGGGTGGCTGGTCTCTAGCTCCCACACCACAAACCTCTGCTCAAGTGCGTGGGGAACAACCTGCTTCCTAACAGCAGCAGCTTGCAATTTGATTTACCTCGCGTTTCTGGAAGGTGTCGTCATGTTTGAGAGGTTGCTTGAATCCCACCTAGAGACTTCCAATCTCCCTGAGAGTTTCAAATTTGAGCTAACACAGAGAAAGGATGCAGGAGTATTTTTGTCTTAAGGTTGATGGGTGACTTCAGTAAAAAAGCACTTCAGACAGCCAAAAAAAGCATATTTGCTAACTCGACAAGGAAAGAATGACAAGTGGAGGGACAAAGCTGGACCAAAAAAGGTGAACAACTCAGGCTTGTGCCTCCTGCTGTGGTGATGACATCTGAGTAAACTGCCAAGGTCATGGATCTGTGGTTTTGTTGTGGTGGTGGTATGTTGTTTTTTGTTTGTTTGTTTTGCCAGGCCCCCTAGCATGTACATTAGCCATATATTCTGTCTCATGTTAGCAATTTGCATTCTACTAATGCAAAGTGCACAGGAGGGTAAGGAGCATTTAGATAACATGCTTCATCTTTGCTTAGCACTACCTCAAGTGCAAACAAGTTCAACAAAATGATCCCTAACTCTCTTTGGAAATCTCTTCTAGATCATAAAAGAGATGGATGCTCACAAAAACATCAACAAAACCCTTTGTAAGAGGACTAGTGCAGCCAGATAGCATCAGCTACCTGGGAAGGAGAGTGAGCAGAATCACTGACATGAAACCCATGGACCTCCACGTGGAGGCACCAAGTGTGCGACCCTACTCCCATACGTTGATTTTCCAAGCAAGGCTCATCTTCTGTTGCAACCACAGCTCTGTCCATCTGCTCCAAAAGGCTCTTCGGCTACCTACTGCAGCTGGAGAGCATTTTCAGTCAACTCTTCTACAGGGCTAAGCTCGTGTAGGATACGTACATTAGATATTTCTTTCCTGGTTTTCAAAGGTTTGAGTTTCACTGAACTTGACTTTCCATCAGAAATAGCATTAGCTTTGCTTTAATGAACATTGTTAGGCTGCTCAGTGAGTATCATGGCTAAATCTATAAATCTTGGCCAGCAATTAGAATGGTAAACTGCAGTCAGCAGAGAAGTGAGACCACAGGGACTGTAAATGCAATAGTGGTTTGGCTTCCAGTGCCCTTAAAATGCTAAGGCTGGTATTGCTGTCACTCAGTTACAAGTTTGGTTGATTTTTTTTTTTTTGGACTTGCTTGCTATCATGGCATATTGTTCTCATCTTTTTTTCCCCAGTCTTTCTATTGTCTACATAAAAGAATCCTACAAAACAGCACCTGGTCTTCATGGCAGTACAGGATATATTTTGTTCCCAGGCTGGAAAAAAAAATGAGAGGGAGAAAATATCTTCTCGTTTTTGAAAAGGTACATATGTAATCCAGGAGAAGAAAAGGGTTGACTTTAGTGACCTTAGCTGCAAATCCTGCCATTGCCAAGAATACATAAAGACTTGATGCTGGGAGAGGAAAAAAAAAAAAAAAAAAAAAAGAAAAAGAGTTCAACACCTCTTCACCACGTTATGTACCATTCACACAAAAAAGTGTGCATTTAGATTGCTTTGCAACCACCTGACACCCCACTGATGCTTCCAAGTCACAGGCTTTTTTTTTTTTTTCCAGAAGCCAATAAAACACAATTCAACCCATTACATGAGGTGATGTGCCTATTCCTTAAAAGAAAAAGCATCTAAGTATATATATAACAATATATTTATATTAGAAGCCTTGCTCTTTACCTGCTGGGCAGACCCTCATTGCCCAGATCACTGCAGAGAACAGTGGTGTGAGCCGAGAAATGCTAAAGGATTGTAAAATACTCCTTTTTGAATAATTTCCTCAGCAGTTCACTGATAACTTAAACCTTTTTCATGTCGTTACTATACAGAGAAACTTTGCCGCTGCACTGATAACCTTTCCACCACGAGGGAGGAATATGCTGTCCTGCAGGAAATTGTCTCTCTTCAAGTAACAGGAAAAGTATCACCTCAACCTCTCTATCACTTCTTCCTCAAAGAGTTGCTACCTTCACATCCAGCTAGTCCATTTAAATGCTAAAATCGGTATTCATGGCAGTCTGAGCACCAAACATCCACTTGGAGAAAGAGGCTTTCCAGAAAAAAAAAGTGTGCTTTTTCTGTTTCTCTTTCTCTTCCATCCTATTGTTTGAAGTTGCTTTGCCTTATGATGCTGGAAGGGCTGGAAGGAAAGTGGGACTCCTGGAAGAAATATATTCTTTTTATTTTTCCTATTAAATAGGTCCTAAACTCACTCTTGTTACTGCGACGGCAAGGTAGGGAATAAACACACATTTTCTCTTTTGTTGATTTGGCCATGCTCTGGGATACCTTCATGATAAACTACTCCTAAGTACCTTCAGAAAACTTAATGCTGTGTTCCCCCTATAATGAAATTTTAATTGGGTGGAAGAATAATGGCTAAATTATCCAACTGAAGCTATTTACACTATATTTTATCTATAAAGAAACAACCCAATTATGTTTTAAAAATATTTTTCTTATGTTAAATTAGTATTTCTAGTCTGGGTCATTACTTAGATGAGTTTTAACCTGGGCAGACCTGCCACGTTGCATAGGCTTAAATCCATCAGCAAACTAAAACCTGGGGCTGACGATAGTTCCGAAATGATTTGTTTTCCAACAATGCTGACTTAAAATTGCTATTGTAATTTTTGCCAACCCCTCATCATCTTTGTACGAACTTAGAGTTGACAAATGCAGGCAGAGCCCACAGCAAGGAAGGTCTCTGGGGAGACCCTGAGGCTGTGGGAGAACAGAAGAACATCAAGCAAGGGAGAAGTGAAAGAAACAGGGCCAAATCCTGACATGTTTTTCTTCAGCTTCCTACATAGCCAAGGCACAGGAATTCAAAGCACTTTCTGCACTAGAAAAATGGATTATCCTTTTTTGACTGCATGCCCCAGGATGTTGAATGTAAGCCTCTGGATATTATGTTTGCTTTTCTTAATTATCTTTCATGGGCCCCAGGCTCAGATCCATAGCCCAAGAAAACTCAATTCAGCCCAAGAAACAAGTCAAACTGTTCCAGCCAGCAATGTGCTCTACTTAAAAGATAATGCCACTCCTCTGCTCTGTCCAGCACAGCATGGGAGACCCTATATGACTTTCTTGTATCTACAGAAGAGGCATAATGACTCTAGCTGTCTAACATATTTTGTATTGGGCTGGTAGTTATAGTATACGTTGCTGATTTTAGACACAAGGGAAAGCAAGAGGTAGTTCAGGCCATCAAATGTCATCGCTCTTGCATTTTTCAGGTTATTTCTGAGACCATTGTCACTTTTACCATATGCATGCAGGAAAAAGTGCTTTCTATAGTTTTATTATTATTATTATTACTATTGCTATTTGAAAAGTGTAAATATCAATATGTTACTCACTGAAGAGACAGTGAAAAGTAAGGTACATTACTGAATTAGGTGTGGCTCGATAACCTTTTTTTATTTTTTTCATGGTACTGCATGTTACAGAGACGTGTTCAGCGAGCGAGAAGAGATGAACATTTCCTCTCCCTGGTAAGACTTCGCGTTTGCTGCTGCCGAATTTCCCCCATTGTCTGTAACTTCCCTGTTGCTCTAATCTCCCTGGGGTCATTTGCAGTTTGAGTCTGTCCTCCTCTGTTGGCTCCCGTTCTGATTTCGGTGTCATCAACAAATTTGACCGCTGTTGAATTTGCACCAAAGAAGTCCCTGACAAAGAAGAGACTTGCTCAGGCTTCGACCCCAGTGCAGCCGTCCCGGGCCCAGGGGGAGGCTGTGTTTGAAGTCTGACACGCGCACTGTCGAAACTGCGCCGCAGACTTTTGTTTCGTTACACATTCATCCATCTGCCACAAAGCCCAGCCCGTGGACCACCACGAAGTACTCTCTGAACCACCAGGAGGGTGGTCTGAGACGCGCTGTGATTCTGCGTTAAAAGTTTATGTTAAACCGTGATGCTTTTTGCATAAAACTCATACTAGGGGACTTTCTTCTGGCTTCTATTCATAGCAGGGTACGCCGGTTGTTTCGCTTTCCTGGAAAAAAAACTATTTAAATGAATGCTCAGGGGAGTAGTGCATATTTATTTAAAACTAAGCTGCAAAAATAGAATGGAACTTTTTTGTTCTTTCTTTATATATATTCCTCTTAAGAAGGGTAAGAGCGTACAGTCTGCTGAGGTGTTGGTCTTGTTGTGTTTTCCTTAAAGGAGGAATCAGGGCCCAAGCAACCCCGTGAGGTGTCGGGAGCTGGGGAGACCCCCTCAGCCTGCACCCCAGCATTGGAACAGGGTGGCTGCACCTCTGGGTTCGTTTTCCCGGTCAAAACCCACAATATTTCCCCCAATGTTTTGCGGAAGCAATGTTTTGTGGAAGACTCTGGACAGCTTTTCCACACTTTAAAGTACCATAATCCACCCAACACGAAGCGCGGGATTTCAGCGCTTCTTTTACGTATGGTAGGGATTAAAGGAAGACGCGGATCTCTCAAATTAAGACAGTTTAAGACCGTTTTATTGATGTACATCGTCTCTTAACGCGCCGGGCACACCGGCGGGCTGCCTCCCCCCGGCCGCACAAGATGTCCGCCGGCCCCAAAGGCCGCCACCTGCCGCGAGGGCGGCGCCGCCGCCGCTGAGGGGGAGCCCCGCGGCCCGCCCCGCTGCGGGATCGGCCCCTCACCGGGCTGCGGAGCGGGGCCCGGCATTGGCACCGGCACCCACCGCCGAGGGGAGCGGGGAGCTCCGCGGACACCGCCGGGTGAGGAGGGACGGACCCGCCTGGCACGGGAGAGGGTGGCCGGGAGGGAAAGGGGGGGGGAGCGGGGAACCTGCTGCAGCGCCCCGCCGGCTCCCCTCAGCCGCCCGGCTGGCAGCCCTCGCCTCACCTGCCCGCTTCTGCCGCTCCCCGCCGGGTCCCTGGCTCCCCGAGGATCCACCTTGGGGCCAGGCTACCTCCATCTGCCCCCGTCCTTCGCTCGGGGGGCTGCTCGCAGAAATATGGGGGGCACCTCTAGCCCCCCGAGGAGTGCGGCCGCCTGCTGCTCTGGTGACAGCTCCCTGCTCTACTACTCTTTGGACCCTTCCTTTCTCCCCTCCTCCCAAGTAAACAAGTGCTGGAGATGCACAGCTGCTGATAACATTTAATATTATCATTATTTTCTCCATAGGTTCTAAAGGAGGTAATGCAGAGGAGAAAAACGTGATTTCTGCTGTCTGTCTGTCATAGGCGTGTATGTTTTTGTCTTCTTTATGGTATTCCTTAGGTGTCCTTCAGCATAATTTTGTGATCTTGACTATCTTTTCTAGGCAGTTTTCATAAATCTAACTTCCCACAGGCACCTGTACGGCATATGTTACAGTAACCTGCATTATTTTGTAACTGAAGTAAGTTCGATAGCAAAAGCTAGAAGCAACTTGAACGTTTTGTATTTGTTTGCAAGCTGAATACTCTGCTAGAGAGCAAGTAGATACAACAGCCTCTGCTGGAGACTAATAAAAGAATGCAGAGTGCATGCGATGTAGGTTATGTTTTGAAGGTTGTGGTAAGCCTGTACAGTCTGTGAATGCTTGTGTAAGAGGTACAGACCTCTTATCAGTTCGGGTTCTGATTTGAAGATCTCTTACAGATGCAAAAGGACAGTAAATGCTCTCCTTGTCTGAAGGCAAGTGTCTTAATTTGGTGGGGAAGGGGAAAAGAGTCACGAGTATCTTCCTGCATTGGAAAGGTGCGGCAGGTGCCACTGGAATGAACGGTGATGTCGGATGTTTTCCTAGTCTAGTGATGTGACTATGGCACATAATTGTTGTCCAGGTATAATGCCATACACGCTTCTGATCTGAAAGAAAAATCCCTTGGTTCTGTATATGCAGTACTCACTGTATCGAAGCAGACTTTTCTGAGGCCATCAATCTGATGTGTCAGATGTGTTTAATACGCTTAATTAGTCTACTTAGTCTTCTTTTAGTTTCTATAAATGCCCTCAAATTTAATGTAGTGAGACGTAATTTAGCAATGCTCTGGATGTAACTGAAATGTGTGTGGACAGCCTGTATATTATCTTGTGAAGCAACAAAGCAATCTGAAGCAAACTTTTAAGTACACACAGCCAGCAAAGCTGGCTGCTGCATTTTTTGCCTTTTTTTGCCCTCTTTTTCAGATTAGAGAGCAGGGAAGAGTCTTTGAAGAACCTTCCTGTCGGAATGCCTCACATCAATGCAGCTGCAGCACTGCAGTTCTGCATGCTGCTGTCTGCGCTTCCTGCGCAGTATTTCCTATCCCAGTGGTATGGAACAGACTCCGCTCAGCGCATCCAAATAACAGAAAGGTTGTAAGTCTGTTCTTCCCTACTGTATTCATCTATAAGAGTTCTCATTCTCATCCCCAATGACACTTTGTCCTGGAAAGTGGGAATGCGTTGCCCATTCCTGCATGAAAACAACATTCAAATCATACCTCAGACATTTTTGTGGCTTAACATGACTGTATTTAGTTGTTTAAAGAGGTCCTTCAGCATTTGAATAACAACCATTGTTTTCTTCCCATAAAAATCTGTGTATAATCTGCATGACTGCATGGCTGTGTCTTAACCTCATTCTACTTTTGGATGTTCCAGTATTTGTGACTATTGATTAAATCCCTTTAAAAGGGGAGAAATTAAATCTTTTATTAGTAAGACTATTTTAAACTTTCCATTACTTTTTGACGCTTATTCTTAAAATAGATTTTCTTGCATAGGTGACTCAGTACAGTGTCTCAAGCAACAGAAATTATTAGATAGAAAATTACTTAAGGCAGTCGTAACGGTGGAGTTAGGTAAATAGTGCCAATATTGTATATGAATTAGGAATTCATGTACTGACAGGGCCATGTGCATCTGTTCTAAATGTAAAGTGAAGAACAGTGCATCAGGTCCAAGTATTTAATAGTGGTGACCATTGGCAAATGTTGGCATCTTGAAGATGTACCATGCAAAGGGAGATGTGCATGACTTAGAGTTTTAATATGGTCTGTGTAATGCATTCGTTGTGTGGTTCATCTGTAGAACTCAAATCCGTGAAGTAATGAGAGCAAAAGATTAAGCTGGATTAAAAAAGAACAAAGTCTGTCTTTGTGGGCGAGGACCCAGATTTAAAAAAAATTTCAGGGTTTCATGGCATGAGTCAACTACTAACCATTTAGATTTATGCAGAATTTGCTTTGCTATTTTTGAATAGTCCTTTGATTATGTGCACAAATTTTGAAATGTCTTGTGCTCAGTATTCTCAAGTAACAGTTGAAACAGCAGAATCTGATGCAATTTGGCAACTCCTGTGGTCTGACTACAGAAAAAAAAAAGCAACTTTGTCATGACAAATGGCATTTTCCAAAATTTACATACGGTTACTGGTACAAGTGATGATTGAAAGGACATTCATTTGCAGGGTAGGTAGTAATCTTTGGGGGGAACTTGTTCCTGGCCACTGACTTCTTTTTCCTGTTTGCTACAGAAGTGAAACCTTAAAGTTTAAATATTAAAAAAGGAAAATAAGTAAATATAAAAAAAAAACACGATAGAAAGTTTTTCAAACAACATGGTGATTGTTTTTACTACTGAAGGCTAATTGCTTGTGGGAGCAGCTTTACCAAGTCTTACCTGAGTGTGGATGCGTGGGCAGATCGTTTAAAGCTGTGGCTATTGAAGACAAGGTAGGATGTTGCATACTGTCTGCATTTAAGAGTATCTTTCAAACATGGTCTATTTTTAAACAGGAAGGCATGCTGCATGGGTGAAATGAATAACAAAGGGGAAATGCTTCTCATTTTCCTATTGACACCGATTTGGGACTTCCTACCAGTTTAAGAAAAGCTTTTGTACGTATTCTACACAAACACGCAATTGGAACTCCATGTGAAGCTAAACATAAATCACGGCAGTAATTCTATATGTGTTATCCTCTGCTTTAAATTTATCTGCTTGTGAAATCTGATTGTCTGTAGGATTAACCACATTACTGATTATAAGCCGTGATACGTTTACAGGATCAGATCCCACAACATGGGATGGATATCTTACGCTGTGTGGTTCTAGAAAATGTAGGTGGGAAATCTGTGGGTTTAGGATGAAGGGAAAGTGTGATTACTGAATAAATGACAATGGGTTTGTCTAGAAGAAGTAAGGTTGTATCCATTTGCATATGTACCACTTTAGTTTAAGACGACCGTTACATGAACTTGTTCAGGGAGGTTAAAAGGGCTTGTTTGTGAGATTTAATTCTTGTGCAGTAGAAATACTCCAAAGGTTTTACCTTGTCTGGACCTTCAAAGGTCCTTTATTATTGATTCATGTTCAATGATCAGGGGTGTCAGGGAGTACCTCTGAACCGTGGAAAATTCAGAATTACTTTTGCCCCCAGGAAAGCCTAGGGGATGTACAAAAGACAACAGAAACTGTGCTTTTCTCAGGTTCACCACAAATTGCTTTGCAACTTTGCAGGACGCTTCAGGCATGTGTAGAGATAAAACCTCTAAACACCAAAAGATCCTTTGATTATTTGTACATTGTTGGAGCAGCTTACCTCTTCTGAATATCTTACATTATTATAAAGAATCGGTTATCCTAAAAATATGGTGGCGCTTATAGCATTCCAAACCTTCTTAATAAAGAAGCTAATAAGCTATGCTCTCAACATTGTATTCTGACAAGTCAGGTTATTCACCCCTTCCTTCTCCTGATAAAAGGTATTTGTCAACCTGAATTCTTCCTACAGGTTTGAGCTAAACCAAGTGTTTTTTTGTTGTTTTTTTTTTTTTTTTTTTTGCGCGCGTGTGTGTGTGTTAAGTATTGTTTGCACAGTTGTGCTACTCTAAGTTTCTTCCAGGCTGGGTGAAGGGAGTGAAAGGGAAAGTGGTAAACACCACAGAAGAGGATAGAAGAGGAAGAAGGCTAGGACAAACTAGCTCTTTGGCACTGACAGGTTCCTAACTGGTATGGATGGAGAACATTTACCCAAATAAATTTGCTGCTCCTACCACCAAAAAAAAACCCCACTGAGTCCCCCACCTGTGAAATTCAGATGAAATTATACTTTTACTGTAGCCTTAAGGTGGGAGTTGCGGCCAGATACCTTGTCCATACTTTAGTTAACCAATCTTTAAAGATTTCACAGTAGAATTTAAAGAAGAGACTGAAGAATCTCTCTTGGAAGTAAGAATAGTATCAAACTCACCTATATAAAGTAAATGGGTTTTCCTTGACATAGAAATTATAATACAGCTGTGGTGCTACATATCCAAAGAAGTTATATTCATACTCTTTTCTCCTGTTGGAACACATTTCTTTGTCTTGTGTGTTCCCTAGAAGTGGTGTTAATGTAAAACTCTCATTCTGTTTGGGCTTCAAGTTGTGAAGAATTTTGAGTCAAAGGCTTTGCACTATTCCTCTATTCAGACAAAGGCTTAAAGTAATAACCTGAAGGCTGATTATCCTAAAACTCAGTTGCTAAAGAATTTGTTTGAATGCTGGGTTATTAATTTTACATTTTAGGAACTGGTACTTCGGAGAAAAGAAAATTAAAAGTGCCAACAATGAAGCAGAAAACCATTCTTATTTTGCAGGTATCAAAGTCTTTGCAGTCCTTTTGTATTTTCCTGGTGGTATTGCATTCTAAGGTCTTTTGTAGGGTACAAAACTTGTCTTGTAAATGTTAGTATTTTTCCTCCTGTCTGATCGTATTCAGTAGGCAAAACAGGACATGTAAAATCTGAAGTCTTTCCGCCCTGTGTTGTGTAAGGGTATCAATGTGATGTACTACATGTATCCATCTATTTCATGGAGTTGATCTGAGTGTGCCTAGTTTGTACTGGTGTGTGGAACAACAGTGGTATAGCTTTCACTTGATTCAAATGAATGGATTTAGAACAACTTCCTAGGAGGAAAAAGAAACCATTGATTAGTCTGCTCCTACAAAAAAAAAATCCCTGCAGTTAGACTGAATAGAAAAATTCTGTGACCCAAACTGGAAAAAAATACGGCAAAATTAGTTATTGCGTGTAGCACTGTGAAATACTGAATATAAAGGTGCAGTTAAACAGCAATTGCCAATACATACATGTGTTTATGCTTTCTGTTAAGACCCATACGTGATATCAAAGGCACAAAAATAGAAAAATACCTTCCTTAGTGGATGCTGGTCTGTCAAAAATTGTAGTAATATTCTGGGGGGAAAAGAAATAAAGTACATGTTTACTTGTTTACTTTGCCTATCAATTTAACTGTCACTTCTCTTCTGGTAGAAATCAGAAGAACGTGAATGTCTGTTTAAATGTTTAATATGCCTGATAAAACATTTCTTTATAAGTCTCTTTCTTTGTTAAATTAGAATCAACTCAGGTTCGCAGTCCAAAGCCTGAATCCATCCAGTTCAGTGTGGGACAGGTGATAGTTCACAAAAGACTTGGTTATTCGGGAGTCATTGTTGGATGGGATGTAAAAGCTAAAGCTCCAGAAGAATGGCTACAACACAAATATCCTCCAGCAAAACAGGTTTGACTGTATTAAACTCTTATTTTATCAATGCATACACACAATAACACAGGTTAAAAAACCTCTAACAGTGCTATGGACTTCCTGCTAACCTAACAGGGAATACTTGATCCCCGATCACCTGTGCAGCTGAGAGAAAGCTCTGTTTGTTTGCTCTCTCTGTTGTCACAGAAGAGCTTTGCTTTTCCAGCACGGATTGGTTAAACTTCACCGGTCAGGGTTGTACTAGATGTCTCTCGAATTAAACTTAATATGCAGTGTTGCATTTAAAGCAGCAGTGTCAACCTATAATGTTAGAGCAAATTTCTCATGGTGTGTTACTGAAGTTGAAAAGCTTTTAAGTATCAGATCTGATCTTCCAGCATAGGTTCAATTGGTAACATCTTCACTGCACCTAAGGAGTACAAGTAAGCCTTTGTGTTTAAACAATTTCAGATAGAGAAAGCTGTGTTTTGGGGCATCTGGACAGTTGGAATATAAATCTACTTAACAATGTGTTTTTGCTAGGATTCTTGAAGCTTTTGAAATTCTCTAGCCACAGTCCTTGTTGCATTTGAAAACCAGATGCTAAATCTTTGTTGACAGTGCTGGTCTGATAATACAGTGCTACATACCCTGTGGGTTGGCCGCTGACGTGCTGCCTAAGTGGCAGGAAGGCACTAATCAGTAAGCCAAAGAGGACTGAAAATAAGAAAAAATGAGAAGCTCTGCCTGTAGACGAGAATCCATGTTCAGCTGGGAGCAGACATTCAGTACTGTTTGTTGCATTTTGTCCCTTCCCCACTGCAATTTTATCCGCCTGCTATTCATCTTTGGCTTCGAAAACACCTGTGGCCTTGCTTCTTCCCCTCTTTTTTTCTCCTCTCGGTGGCATTGTCACCAACTGCACACCTATGCATTCCCCATCAGGCATTCTGAATCTTTTTATGTATCTTATATTTTAATGTTTTCCCAATGATATCTTGTGTTCATCTTTATGGTTTTAAATTCAATATTGATACTATAGTTAAAAGTGTATTTTTTTTAATAATTATTTTAAACTTCCCTTTGCTTTTTCATGTTTTGTACATCAGCTACGCAAAATGTCCTCTGACCTTTAAGAGGCAGCTGCTAAGCTTGGTCATTGCAACCCCCCCGGCATTATTAGCCAGGCTTTCAGCCCAGCCTTTCTCTGCCTTGCAGTTCATCACCACATCGCTGAGCAGAGGCCACTGCCTGTCACGTTGATCAATACTAACTGCTGCATAAACTCCATTTATCTGCCCGTATTCATCCATCACTTTTTCGTGTTTAGATTGTGGGTTACTTTTGATGGGAATATTTATGGGCAGCAGTCAGCACAGTGGGACCCTGGCCTGTGACTGGGGTTTATAGGCACTACAAAAATAATCATAAGCTACACTTCTTTCTTGGCTGGAGGACCTTTAGATATACGTGGTAGTTGCCTCAGCTTTATCCAGGATTAAGATTGAGGCTGTAAGAGGTGGCATTATGCTCTGAATTTGCTCCTTTCTCTCCGGTGTCACCAGTTGTGAAGGTAGAAGGGGGACTAACAAACTGTTGTGGGACCTATCTACAAAAAGCAGGGATATTCTAAGTCATATTTTTTGCAAGATATACGAACAAAAAGGTTACTTAATATCTTGGCTCTTAAAATCAAAAAAGATTTGAGAAGAAGAACTTCACATGTTACAGTGTTGATTGCTTTATACTTATTTTTCCAAACTGATGTTGGTACGATCATAAAAATAAACCTGCTGTACGTATACATTGAGAGGTTTTAGGCCCTGTAAGTCTAGTGAGAGTTAACTGATTATATAATGTAGTCTTTAGTCGTCATCTCCTCTCGAGGCTATTTATTTTCCTTCTATTTTTACAGGATGCAAAAGATACTCCTCACTATCGAATTCTAATTAACAAAGCAAATGGATTTGGCAAATCTACCGCTTACATTCCTGAGGAAGAGATAACGATTATTATGGGATTAGAGGTAGTATTTATTTTTATTCCGTTGCAACTTGCTTGTTATCCTCTGTGTTTAAAAGTTGGCTGACCTTTGGCTTAATGGATGCTATTTATTTCACAAAGGTAGTGAAACTAATAAAGAAAGCACACGCACAAACTATTGCTGTACTTTCAAATATATGTTTTTAGAAGGTGATAAATGACTCAAGCCATGTGCTGTCTACTTAAAAGTATCCAACTGCCTAATTTTTCCTTTGCCTTTAAGTCCCTTAGCATTTTGGTTTCTGTTATGTACAGGCTGTTGCAGACTTGGACTTTTGTTTTAGGATTTCACTGACCAATCAAAGTTGGGCAACTCCTTTCATCCCTTTCTACTGGATCTAGCAAAACACACTGGTTTCACAATTCCACTCTGAAAAATCTCCTTTTGCTCTTTTTTCAAAAAGCTTTTGCTCAGTTGCTGCCCAGACTGAATAATGTCTCCCTTCTTTAACTGCAAAACTCTCTGTGAGCCTAAAATTCTGTTTAGTGTATCACGGTCTTGGTCGCTTTTGATTTCTAGCTTACACAAGGCGCACCTGATTCTTCAACTAGTCAGAGGCTCTGATCCAGAAGGCAGCCTTCCTTAAAACATTTCTGCTCTAGCCAGTGACTGTAACATAAAGTGTGCTAACGTGCCTGAACAAAGGAGTAGGAACTATGCTAACCCAGATACGTGACATAAGGATTTAAAATCGGGTTCTGAGCCCTCTGACTCATGTCTGAAAAATGCACCTTTTATTATATCAGTCAGTTGCCTACCTTTGGTGACCTTTACAGTCCATGGGGAGAAACAAATACCTCACCACAAACATTTACCTTGTGAAAGCTAGCCTTTAAGTTATCAGATCGCTTTATTGACCCACATGAGAAGCTTACTCTTCCCACAGACCGTTAGGGCAACTGATGGTAACAAGCTCACAAATTTAGAGTTGAAAACTGTCTAGGTGAGATTAATTACAGATGATGAGTCATGCCGACACCTCAATTTCAAAAAGGTCTGCGGATTGCCTTCCCACAGCCTTTCCTCCAGCCTAATCGTCAGTTATTTCCTAAAGAGTTGAGGCTGACAAGAAAATGTTTCAACTTGCCCTAACCATTTCCCAGTTCACAGATCTAACCCACTCACTGTAGGCTTTCCAGATCATAACAAAGCACGTAACTTGGGTTGTGCTTTGTGGAGTTGGATCTTCAAGTTAGACACTGTGGTACAGAAGACCATCAACTTGGTCTGTCTTCACAATTTCCTTGACTACTTTAGTGTTCCTGCTGTCTGCTTAGTTGGATTAGATAACTGATCCAGCTGAAAAAAATAACAAGAAGCTGTACCAGCCACAAAGGAGTGGAAACTACTTCAATAAGAAACAGCGCTGAGGTGAAATCATCAACCCTGGTATAGACCTAGCCAGTAACATCTCAGGAGATGTGTTCAACATCTGCAGGACACTGACAGTCTGAGAAAGCCACTGTTCTTATGCCATAAATTACAGTAAAGTGTGGAAAATCCCACTGAAAGTGTATCTAGGTACACAATGCATTTACACTAATCAGGAGTCTTCAAAAACTTAACTCTAGTAACTTAAATCATTAAAGTATCAATTTGTATTCACTGCTAATTCAACTTGAAATATGATTTTCTCAGGTGCACCACCCTGATATGAAAGCCTATTTCAGTGGATATGATGGATCAAAATACATTATGCAGCCGTGGTTGAAAAAAATCTATCCTCATGACTGAAGTATTCAACTATTTGTACATATAATGTGCACCTGGACAACATGTTTCCTTTTTAAACTTGAGCAAACAGACACCGGGATAAAGCTAATGTATATTTTTTTCCTGTGATGAAATAAAACATTCCTAAGCAAGTTTTATGTTGAAGAATTCATTTCATTAGAAGTGAACAAATGGCATGTTCGGTTTACCATCATTAACTGAACTGGGGGTGGGGAGCAGAATAGATGAAACAGTTAAATACTCTATTTGAAGAACTAATAATCTTAATTTTTGAGGAGAGACCTAACTAAAGGCCAACTGGAACTGAACTATTTCTAGTGAGAGCTACAGTAAAGTATTCCTGCAATAGTTTGACTACTCTCTTTACAAAAGCATGCACTGTGCTGCTTTCAAATGACCCGTGCAAAGGAAGAGCTTTGAGTGACATAAAACCATTAAATGTCATTTTTTGCACCTGGACATGCAAATTAAGAAACTTTCTACTTTTGCTCAGTACTTAAACAATATTCTTAATATCCTGTCTTGACCATACTTGCTATTGTAACAAAGTAAAAAACAACAATAAAGGAAAACAAAAAAATGAAGAAAAGTATAAAAATTTATTAAGAAAACGTGTAAGATTTGTAAGTTTTTAGAGCAACTTCTTTCTTCTGTTCTCTTTTCCCTTTATCTCAAACACAGCAAACACTCTACAAGAAGCATAAGCAGTAGCATTCTGGATTCTTTCCTGCAGAGTCAGTGAATCTGGGGAGTTAACTTGATGACTGTCTGTGTGTCCTCCCCATTCTTTTGTTTCTTCTTCTCTTATTAATAAAGGTTTTCCCAGTGACTGGCCAAGCAGTCGACATACTTCTTGAGCTTTCTGCCGTGTGTTTGCAACAGCAGTGACGCATACTTGACGGCTGAGAGGCAGAGAATGCAGCACAATAACAAGCGGGGTCAATTTGCACAAATATTCATGCCAAACATTTTTTTTTCCTATGTTTCAGTTTTTGTAACTGCATGGGGTAAGGACCATCACACCTTTCCACACCTTCTGGGTGGTAGATTGAAAGTTTGAGGGGAAACTGTGAGGAGAAAATGTGAGCATCCTCATCAGCTGTAATCAAGCATTTCAAACGCCTACATGCTGCAGGCACCGGTGGCGCGTGGTGCAGAGCAAGTGTCCAAGCGCTGCTCCAAACATCTGGGTGCTCAGCTGTAAGTCATGCCAGCACCTACATGAATTCACTGGCCTGATTTCCAGACTCTTGTATCGACACCTTTGAGATACACTTCTGACATCTCCAGAAATGTTACCTGCAGTGAGCTGAGCTCCCTTCTTAGCCCAGGCATATTTCTTTAAAGGGGCAAACCCCAAACCAAGATTAAACTTCCCTCTGGTTCTCCCACCCTCTTCAACATTAGTGGGATATGCAAAAATTCAAATAATTAGTAAACACCTAAAATATTAAGACCATGAGCTTCGAAGTAGCATATTTTGATGCTGAGCAAGCACTGTACATGGCTCACTTCAGAGCACGTCAGTAGCTAAAAGTAATGGGAATTGGCAAGGGTACTTAGAATTATCAACATCTGGTAACACATTTGTACCTCCATGAATAAATTCAAATTAAACCTACACATGCTGATGTAACCAAAGTCAAATTATGCTGACCTAATATTCACAGCAGATTATACTTCCAATGGAAATCAGTGAGAAAATATTTATTACATTCTGCTTCTGCACAGGGGCACTGCAGAAAGAACAAGATGCATATTTCTAGGCTGAACAACATTAATTTCTAAGTTATATTTAGAACAAATGCTGAGATCTGAACATAAATTTTAATAGGTACGAAGGAAACTATTTGCTCCCATTACAAACAGTATAAATTATGTATTCATATTAAATGTTATCTGAGGCTGTAAAATCTGTGGCATAAGAGAAAACTTACCGAAGGGCGTCTACGGCTTCTGGCGTGTGGTAGAAATGAGGTGGACTGATGGTAACAGAAGCCCCTAATTTTTCAGTAAGTAAATTGCAAACATTCTGCATTTTTCCAAAGTCACTGAATATAATAGAGACCTGGAACGAACACAGACACCAGACAAGTAATTTTTTTTTAAACTTTTCTCCTATGATCCAACACTTGTAATTAAATCAATGTAAAGACAGATTTGTACAAACTAACTGAACATACTAGTCCTGTATATACCACCAACATTTATTGAGTTGGACACTTTTATATAGCCCTAGAAACTATCAGTTGTTTTCCAACAGAAAGAAGCTTATAAAACTGTTTAAAATTGAGGATTAATAAAATTCTCTTTTGTGAGGAGGTCTGGCTTTCTTGGTATGTAGACAATCTGAAGAATGAACAAGTACTGTGTGTGACACATCATCAGATAAGAACATCTTAGTTCTTCCCTTTTAAATTTGAACTTAGATTACCAGATGTTAATTATGCAGAAGCCTAAGCAAAATGATGTGGAAAACATTGGGCAGGAAGGAAAATTACATTTTAATTCCACACATTACGTTCAAGAAACCTAAACTATGAGACCAAAAGAAGCCTAGCCCAGTCCCATCCAACTTGCTCAAAATCCTGCGCTGGGTGAACAGATTTGCCTCAGTGCCTACAGATAACTGGTCACTTCAGTCTAGGATGAAAAACAATTTAAACGTTTAGCTGTCTGTGCCTTTGGCATTAAGAAGCATTACATACAGATGATACATCAGGAATTTGGGTGTTTTCCCAACTGCTACAAAAGCAGGCATCGCTATCAGCCCAGGATCCAGAGCCCTACAGCCTTCCCAGCAGGGAAGTGCCAGCCAGGTGGCAGCTTTCCAGGCAGGAGCAAGCCCTCTTCTGTGGCAGAGCACCCTTGTCAGCAGTCAAGTAATTGTGCCCAGCTGCTAGTGTTCAGGAAGCAGAAATCCCAGTTCCCAAACTCTTTTTTAAAAGAGTCTTCATCTTCACCTTGCAGTACAGTGCTCTCATCGCCAAGTCAGGGTCACCATCTCGTACCCCTGACTCTTTCACTTCTTTTTGCACAGAAAGGAAGCTTCAAGGGGTTACCGCTTGTCAGCTGCGCTGCAGAAACGTCCTGTGGGAAAACCTCTCCTTTACCTCGTGGTAAGTAGGATCATTCAAGGAAGTTGAATCCCTCAGCAAGAGAGGACTACTTCATATACAGGGTAAGGTAAAAATGGATACCGACAATTATCACAAAGTAATTAATGCACAAGTCTTGTTACCCTTGGTAGCCTCTCAGTGTACCTCATCCTGGCTTGAATCCTTGCTCTGCCTCAGTACCTCATCACACCACTGAGCCCAAGCTAGGCTTAGGGCCTTAAAAACTGACCAAGTGACGGGGCAACTCCACCTCTGCAAGGACAAATGGCCGCGTCTGTTGTGCAAAACCGCACCAAGTACGCACCTTCATCTGACTTACACACCCTTCATCTGTAACTCAGTGGCTGGATCACTTTCTGGAAGGTGCGGTGCCAACCTGAACTAAGACCAAAGATGAGACTAAACCTGGATTTCTTTCTTCAGTGAGAGCTCTTGCCACATATAAAACCCATACAGCCTCTCGTGCTGCTTTGCAAGAAAACTCCTAATTGTGTTTTGTGGAAAGCTGACCATACGGTCTCACTAGGAGGACCATCATAGCGTCTGCCAGATGGCTGCCAGTGTTTAAAAGATTAGTTCCCTCAAGGGGATGAAACAGAAGTCTGGTCAAACAAAATAATGGTGGGCCGTAAGGCAAGAGGGAAACTGCTCAGACTGGGGCAGCTCTGGGCACTCAGGAGTTTTACTGGTAAAAAAGCAGGTGCCCTTGGGGCAGAAAACAACCGAGCAACACTTGTGGATTTTGTTTCCGCACCCACAATCACAGTTTTCACTTAAATTGCTTAGAGCTAGATCCAATAAAATAAATTCCACCTGCATTTACAGAGGATACCTGAGCATTAAAATGCAAAGCAGTCTATTTCCTCAATAAAATTATGATTAAGGTTAAAAAGTGTGAAAAAATAATATGAGGAATGCAAAACCATTACAGACACATTGTAAGGTTTGGGTAAGGCTGTAAAGGACAAGAAGTTGTGTTTTACAAAAAGGCAAGCATGTTAAGATATGCACAAGAACAATCTAATCATCCCACGAGATCATCACGCAATAGATGAACTGTTACGGTTAGGATACTACAAAGCTTTGTGATCCCCTACAAAACTTCATTCTTCTGCGTATTTTCCTTTGTTAAAGCATGAATTAGAATTTATCTGCTTACAGTTGAAAGTATGTCTCGAATTCTTAATTACATCCTAAAATAGCTATTTGTCCGGGAATTTCTTCGTTCTTCTAAAAACTGTTAGAGTAGACAAATTGTTCATGACAGCGTAGAGAATGAAATAATGCATGACTTCTGTGATTTGATATGTAACACAAATACAACGGCAAACTCTTTAGTACAGAAGCCAGCGTAAAAGTTAATTTAAAATTCATTCATATTGCTAAAGTAGTCTCACACACTGGTCAATGGCACTCCATTGGTTTTATGAAGCTGCACTAACAAAACTAGTGCTTATATAAAGGGGGAGTCAAGGTGAAACTAACCTCTGCATGAAGCGCTACAGTACCGCTACTTAAGCAGCCCAGAGCAACAGTACTGCGGCCAGATTTTCAAGTTCTGGCCCTGTGCAACCACAGAACTTCTGAACAACAATTACAGCCGGTCCAAACTGCCCACTGGTGTAAACTTGGTCCACGTAATTTGCTTCCCACTTACTTACAGTCTTTGTTGTATAAAAATTGATGGCAGGAGAAGGCTGACGATTGGTTTAGTTACCGCATAGGGCTGAAGTAGCAGGCCTAAGCTTGTTTGTAGCCTAAATAATAACTGTATGTAGTTGTATTAATTTTTAAGTACAGCTTACCTAAAAGACTTGATAATTGAAGCTCTCATGATAGTAGGTATCTAAATTGCAAAGTTAAAGTCATTCAGCAGATGACACTAATGATATCATTTAAGTATCTGAGGACTCATTTTAAAATCTAATTTTGTTCTCCAAATTCTCATTTATTTGTATATTTATCGCTGTTATTTAGATGAGAATATACCTTAAAACAAACATGCAAATTAAAGAGGCTGAACTCTGATTTAGGGGACTGTAAACTATAACTCTATAATACTGCTATAGTTTTACTGCAGGCTTTTATAAGAATCTTTATAAGAATCTTCATAAGAATCACTGAAGTTGCTGGGTAGTGACTGAAGTGATTAAATCTGAAAAGATTCATTGATTGAAAACACATTATTTCCCTTAATTAATATTTTCAGTGCATTTACTTCTTGCTATAGTACAGATGTGCAAAAATAAACTCCCCTGAGCTGATTCTGAAGAAAATGGGATTATTCTAATAATATTTAACTTTCACACAGCACTTTTTACCCACAGAATTCAAAGTGAATTACCTAGGAAACAATCAGCTTTGCTTTGCTTGCAGCAAGCTGATGGCAGAGTAATGCAGAATAGACCAAAGTCCAGGTGCTGTTCAACTGTGGCTTAAGCAGATATAGGTTAGGGCTGCCATGCCACGGTTGTCCCCCATCCATTCTTGTCCTCTGCCTTGCACTGTCTCCAGTTCACGGAGCTAAAATAATGGAAAAAATAATCACTTTTTTTTTTTCCAGATTAGCTTTTAATTGGAGCAGCTTTCCAAACTTGCCTATTACCTCATCACGTATGTACAAATTCTGTCAAAAAAGTAGAGGGCAGGGACATCTAGGGGTTGAGGAGAGAGCAGAACCATAGGTTTGCTTACAGCACCATGCGATGACAACCTTAGAGTCCCAGAACGAGAGTCCCTCCCGCTGCAGCACAGAATAACAGCACGCAATCATCTGACAAGAAAATAATCCTTTCCATGCTACAGCAGCAGAAAACAAGTTCTGCACACAACAGAAGACTACAACTGAATTCTGCTTTAAATTGCAGTCTTTCAGTAGCTTCTTCGGACTATGCTGCCTTTACTACAGAGAACATCTAGTTATAAGGAAAGAGTCTGCAAATTTTCCTTGGTCCTTGCTACATTTTTTGTTTTCTTGGGTTGAATACGTACCTCTGCTTCCATTTGGTAGGTGTTCTCTAGTCTACTAAAATCCTCTGTTACAGTCATATTTTCTTCCTAAAACAAAATACAAGAATATAATCTTAAAAGACAGAAATGAAGGGTCTGTTGGAAACATACGTACACTGTGTTCTGTAAAAGCTGAACTGTTTTGGCTTGTAACTTATAACTTAGAAACACAAGTTTGGAATTTTCCATGCAAATCTCGTCAATTAAGGCTGGATATTAAAGATTTCTTGACATCATTTAAAGTAAATTATACAGTAGCTCTATAAAGCAATTTTGCTGCTATTCACTCAAGGAGAAGAATTAGTTCTTGAAAGCAACTGCTAGCTAGAGGCTCTGTGTATCAGTGTGTAACTGTCAATTCACCTGGTACAAAACCCAAGATGTTTCAGTCGTTTTTGTTATTTAAACAATGATTAATCAATGGTTATTCAGCAGGAAGGAAACCCTTAAAAGAGGTTATTCCGCTTTGACCCTTCTGCATTAATACCAGCTATATTTTCAATGTAAGGTCCATACAGAGCACTAGCAAAAACTTTACGATTTACAAGCAAGATACAAAACTAAGATACAGAGCAACTCTGGCTACCTCTGAATATTTGACCAGCTTGCTAGCAGTCAAACATTTCTTTCACCCACTGCCCTCTTTGGTAAACAGTTTGGATGAACAGTTTATTGTAAAATTACTACAACATAACAGAAAACACAGTTTACAGTTTAATTCTGAGTTTGAATTTAATAGTCAGGAGCTGTAGAGAAGCAGATACCAAGCCTTCCAAATTACTGAAAAAGTTTTACTTACTAAATGTATTTGCATAGGAACATAATATTTGCTTTCATTGTTGACACATTTCTAAGGATGCTCTGTGTCAGAATATTTTCTACAGAGGACTCAAATCTTCAAGTTTATTGTGTGGAATACATATTTTTTTTAGAAATGACATTAATCACAAGAAGCATTTTCCTTCTAAAATATCACATGGAAACCAGACCTATAATTATCATTGCACAGTGCCTACAAGAAGCTTTTGGGTTTTCTGAAAAACAAAAATTGAGTTTTCAATTTTATGATTGACGAATAATGCTCAAATACAAGAAGGAACATCCTTATTTTTGGAAAATCTCTCCTAGCAAAGGCAAGGACCATGGACAGTTAGTCCCTAAAAGCCATATTTCCCCTTTTTACACTCATAGGTTCGAGGTACTTGGGAAGCATGGCTGGCCATGGTTCGTTAGAGAAAGATGGAGCAAACCATACTTTTTATAATAGAATCAATTGTCAATACAATTATCAGGAAAGTTTTTTTCCCTTTTTTTTTTTTTTCCTAGCGATATACATCCATGTTTTATAGGAATAACCACACATAAAACTCCTATTTTACAGAAATAACGATACTGTAATAAATCTTGAGAGTAAAAACAGAAAAAGTGCATTTGTTTTTCCTCGTCTCCATTCCTTAATCCCTTTAAAAAATACATTTTTCCTCTGAACAGGTCAGTCTTCTTCTAAACCTTTGTTTGCTTCTTTTTCTGTTTGTTTTTGCGCTTCACCCACTTGCTGTTTATTTAAGGGCAGTGCCATCTTGTGGTTCTAGGCACTACTGCAAGATTGATGCAGTTGGGAGTGAAAAACCATCTTGTGCCATCTACTAGAAAATTTCCCTCATTGCTAATTTGTATCCCAGCAGATTTGACAGTAGCTGTATGTGTTACTGAAGATAAAGGGAAGACCTAATTGCTGAAGTCATAACGATGTGGCCTCTTCTGATACATCTTCTGCCAGAAGCTTTGTTCCGTTTCAGGAACCTGTTCCATCTTCAGACAAGGACACAGAGAAGACAAGGAGGTGATGGCAGAATTTTAAATTGAAATCAGGGCTTTGACTACATCAAAAGCAAAATACTTTTCTTTTTCCTATTCCTTATGTCTACTGTTTGTATTTTGGCTCAGGAACTGTTCATTTGATAGCAATAACCACAGGAAAAAAGTAGTTTTCACTGTGCCTTAAGAAAAACTACACTTCCAGTGTGTCAGGTGTCCCGGACTTCTGAAATAGTTTTCTCAAATTTCTAAATCTGTGGGCCAAGAGACACAGTATAAAAAATAAATGAATATAACATTATTTTTATATGAAAACTCAATTACCTCTAGAAACCATTGAATGATTCTTAACAGAATCACACCTGTATGCTGCCTATTATATAGGGTATTTTCTGATCCAGCAGTGATATAAACTATCACTGTTGCGGGTACTTTAAAAAACTGAGAAGACAGGCAACATCCCGTTGAGCTTAGAGTATCAAGTCTAGAACTGTTCCTCACCTTATGTTTTGCTTCATTTCAACACACCAAAATCTCATATAGCCCTTCCTCCTTCCTATCTGCTACTTCTGGACACTTGCTTCTTCACAGAACTGTTGTGTCCACCCTCATCACACCATGACCGTTGTAGGAACGACTACTGCTTTCCCCAGAAGAGAACAAGAAAAAAAACTAAATTGATATTCAGTGAAAGCACGCTTCAAGGAGACAGCTATGTAACAGTACAGTATGAGAAAAAAACCTATCTGAAGGTAAAATTATGTGTTCTGTTCCTAATTACTGAGTAAACAAAATTATGAGTCCTTCTTACAAGACCAGCCTCAATAAGCAAAAATGTCAATAGTTTGGAAATGCACACTAACACACAGTTGTAGTAAGCTGCACTGGTTTGTGTAGCTATTGCTTAAAACTCTGGAGACACCTGGAAATGCTTCTTAAAATTTACTTGTACACTTGCAGAGATACATCTAATGTTACTCTAGACTCAAAAATAATACTCAAAAGATATTGAAATAACCGAAAGAGCTAGCTTTTTCCACCTGAACATAGCATTTTTTTTTTCTTAGTATTAAAGAACCATTTAATGAGAGATGTGACATATGAGACTGTACATAACAGCCCGTCCATCAGAGTGTCTCTGCAAGGTTACCCCAGCATTTCAGGACGGGAAGCCCTGACAGTCAGCACGCACACACTCCGGGCGGCGGGTCTGTTCCCAGCCTCTCAGTCCATCACGCTGTTTCTTCCCTTTGGCATTACACAGACAGAATGACACCTACGGTGAAGCAGTTTCTGGTGCTTTGTGTCTGTTCGAAAAACAACAGGAGTATAGGTGACAGTTATTTTAAGAAAGGTTTTGCACTTTCTTAGTTTGTACTTAAGTTTGTACTCAGCAAACGTCAGGATACTTTGGGGATATGTCTTAAACTATGCGGTAGTCTAAGGAAGGTGATGTCTTATGCAGGCCTTTCTGCATTTCTTAACCAAGGATGCATTGAAATTGGAAAAAAAATGTAACTGGGTAAGCAAAGCTTCAAATCCTTTTTTCCACTGACTATATGGATATGCATCCACGGCTGTGACTCCTGAGTAACAGGTTCCAAATACGGAGAATAGTGCATGTATATCCAAGGACACAGCCCAGTAAAGACAGAGCCTGCTGGATACAGTTTGTGAACTGGTTTGTTTTTTTTTCCTTAAGTAACACCCCCTCTCTAAAGCCTCAGCTAACCTGTACAATCACTGCTATTTTTAAACAAGATGGCCAAAGATAATTTTCAGATACAATGATTAAAGAAAACAAATGTTATCTCCACACCACCCCCCAGATAAATTGCAAGCTGTAAATATAAATCAGTTTGCTTCTAGAGAAGGAAAAAAAAAATGCTGCTTTTGAACAGCTGGGCTCAGTAAGAGATTGGTTTCCCCATTGACTGTACTTTCCCTGCAGCCCTCAAAGCAGATTCTGTGCTCTAAGTGCAGTAGATACTTACAGCACTCTATAAATAAATGCTACTATGTGCAACTACTTCTGATTAAAAACCTGTGTAAATGTATATGGAAATTAGGTGCAGCCCCTGGCATCCTGACAAGCTGCTAATGCAAACTCCTGCTGCTGCAGAGGTTACGCACTCCTGATCTCCCAGGCTTCCTACAGCAGCAGCACGAACGGCTAAGGAAACGGTTCTACGGATTAATTAAAAAATAAATATATGGTCTAACCTGCTGATTTCTAAAGGGGCCTTAGACAGCCTTGCAAGAACTACAACCGTATGGAGATTGTGAAGAGAGCTGAATTTTACAGTGGTCTAGAAAGGCATTAGCTACAAGTGATGTTAGGAAATGCAGTTAGGAGCAAACTGCCAGCAGTGAGATCTCTTAGGAGAAAAGCCAGAGGGCAAATGAAAGCACTAGTGGTTTACAATCGGATGGAAGAAAGCACTAAAAATTACACCATAGGGAACTACTCTGGAAAAAACACACCACCTTGTTGTTCCCCAGAGCTAACACATTGCTAACACCCAGAAGCCCAGAACTTAAGCAGCATTTCACAGCCTCTCCAGTCTGCAAACAGAACACGTTCAGTCTCCAACATGTGCTAGGTCTGAAACAGCAAGAGAGCGCTGTGAAACTACTTAACAACCCACTGAATGTTCAGCTCTCACAACACAAAAGTAGTCCATTTTCTACCTAGTTTACACCGTTTACATGCCCCCGTAACATTCCTCTCTGCATATACCCAAATATCACCATGTTTGTCCCGATCACACTTCATTTTGCACTTATTTTTACCAGCCTGCGTGAGTGTATACAGCACCTCAAAAGCACGCTCACTGACTTAACAGCCTGTGTACTCCTTTTGTGTGTCACCTGCCATGAAGTCGAATGCTCCCCGCAATCCCATTTCAGCCAGGCTCATGCCAAAAACCAGTCACTTATTCAGGTTCCTTGTAGGGCAGACAGCTGCAACTACTTTTTCTCACCTTCCCACAGTTTGAAATGCTATTTAATTGCATCCAGGATAAAAATACCTATGACCTGATAGCTCCCCACAGTGGTGGGTACAAGGCTTACTGTTTTTCTCTACTAATAAAAATGGACGAATGATAAGTTGCCTCGTCTTCCCCTGTTCCTCTGAAAATCCACGACCAAGCTCC